>NW_028141945.1:27594604-28152104 GCF_025532165.1 Camponotus vicinus
ATCCATAAGATTAATATTCCTTACAGACTTATTGTTTCCTCCATAAACAGCCCTCTTTACTCTCTCGCATCATACTTACATAGAGTCATGTATAATAATTTCCCGACAGCCTCTAGCCATATTAATAACAGCTTTGATCTAGTAAATAAGTTGTCGAATATTCGGATTGATAACGACACGAAATTGGTTTCACTAGACGTGATTTCATTATTTACTAATATTCCTATAGATCTCGCATTGGAAAGTGTCTCGAATAGATGGTGTTTCCTTCGTGGTATTTGTGACCTGCCCGAATTAGAATTTATAAATGCAGTAAAATTGGTTTTACACTCCACATACTTCACGTTCAATAACAACTGTAAAAAACTATTGTAAAAAACCTGTCTCCAAAATAGTGTTATTTTAAAACTGTAAAAAACCTATCTTCAAAATAGGATTATTTTAATCTACAAAATAGTTATTTTAATCTGCACAAAATAGTGTTATTTTAAACCGTAAAAAATTGTTCTACAAATTATTTTAATTTTGTGTAAAATTGTATATCCTACAAAAATAATGATATCAAAAAAATTGCGCTAAGTGAAAATAAAAACTTATAAAAATATTTTAACCAAAAGAAGTTATATAAAATGTTGTTTTAATTTTCTACATTATATCCTAGAAAAATGATGATATCCAAAAATTACGCTAATTGAAAATAAAAACTTAAAATATTTTAACTAAAAAAAATTGTACAAAATAATTGTTTTAATTTCCTACAAATAATATTAAAAAGTTGCGCCAACTGAATAAAAATTTTCACTATAAAATATACATTTCTTTTTTATTTCCAATATTAAAAGAAAAATGATATTAAATGAATTGTAATATATCTATTATAAAAAATCGTTGAAAATATGAACAATCATATACATTGCAATAATCATATGCATATATCCTGAAAAGTTTAATTGAAAAAAAAAAGGAAATGATAATACAAAATACAAAATTAAAAATTATTAAAAAAATTAAAAATTAGAAATTAATAAAAAAAAAATAAAAATTTATATAAAAATTAAAAATTAATACATATAAAAAAATTTTAGTTAAAAAACTTAGCGCTGCTAATTTCATTAGCACATTATTCAACGTAGCAGCGCTAAGTTTTTTAACTAAAATTTTTTTATATGTATTAATTTTTAATTTTTATATAAATTTTTTTTTTTTATTAATTTCTAATTTTTAATTTTTTTAATAATTTTTAATTTTGTATTTTGTATTATCATTTCCTTTTTTTTTTTCAATTAAACTTTTCAGGATATATGCATATGATTATTGCAATGTATATGATTGTTCATATTTTCAACGATTTTTTATAATAGATATATTACAATTCATTTAATATCATTTTTCTTTTAATATTGGAAATAAAAAAGAAATGTATATTTTATAGTGAAAATTTTTATTCAGTTGGCGCAACTTTTTAATATTATTTGTAGGAAATTAAAACAATTATTTTGTACAATTTTTTTTAGTTAAAATATTTTAAGTTTTTATTTTCAATTAGCGTAATTTTTGGATATCATCATTTTTCTAGGATATAATGTAGAAAATTAAAACAACATTTTATATAACTTCTTTTGGTTAAAATATTTTTATAAGTTTTTATTTTCACTTAGCGCAATTTTTTTGATATCATTATTTTTGTAGGATATACAATTTTACACAAAATTAAAATAATTTGTAGAACAATTTTTTACGGTTTAAAATAACACTATTTTGTGCAGATTAAAATAACTATTTTGTAGATTAAAATAATCCTATTTTGAAGATAGGTTTTTTACAGTTTTAAAATAACACTATTTTGGAGACAGGTTTTTTACAATAGTTTTTTACAGTTAATAATACACTATTTTGCAAATACATATACTGTTTTTTACGCGGACTTAGCACCTTTTTTTACCTTTTTTTTAAAAGGGTAATTTTTTTAGGGATATCACTCTTTTTTGTACTATATGTTAAACATCTTTAAATAAATGAGCAAAGAACCCGCCACCACCCCCGTCATATTTCATTAAAATTCGACGGTCCTCTTTGCTTACTATATAGATATTCAGATCCTTCAAACTTCTTTGCTATTCTTATTGCAAAAATAACGGATAATTACAAATCAATATGTCATTAGAAATCTACATTTATTATTCACAATTAATACTTATAAATCCATTAATGAATAATCGTTGCTTTGCTTATCTAATTTATCATTGAATATATAAATGGAACGGAGAAAAAGTGAGTTATTTTCCACTTTTTACAATGGCTAATCGCAAAAGGTAAGCATGAATATAAATACATTATATATATATATATATATATATATATATATATATATATATATAAATTTTATTAATATACAAATAATAGATAATATTGGTTAACCTTTATTTTAATCTTTTATCGTAATACACACATTATATGTTGCACGCGTGATACATATTATAAGAAAATATTAAAATAAAGATAAACCAAAACGTTATCTATCATTTTTATAAAAATATTTTATAATTTATATTATATATTTTCACTTCCAATAAAAGATAAAAACAAAAATTAATCACTTATCTATCATTTCTATAAAGATATTTTATAATTTATTATTTTATTATTCTATTATCTTAATCTTTTATTATAATGCATATGTATTGCATGCACAATACTTGGCTAATCTTTATTTTAACCCTTTATTATAATACATAAAATATATGTTATACGCAGAAATACATATAGTTATTCATCGCAATAATTAATGATTATTTTAATCCTTTATTATAATACATTTGTATTGTGCACGCAACATATAGCAATATAAATGCATTACAATAAAAGTTAACTAAATATTGTGCACGCAACAAATATGCACAATAAAAGATTAAAAATATATAAAATAATAAAATATTATAAAAGATCTTTATAGAAATGAAATAGTTTATCTTTATTTTAATTCGTTATTGTAATATGTATATGTTGTGCATGCAATACATATGTATTACAATAAAAGAATAAAATAAAGATAAACCAATACGTTTTCTATCATTTTTATACAAATATTTTATAACTTATATTATACATTTACAGTTCCAGAAACGAAAAAGAACCAGCAATTAATGATAATGAAACTCACAAAAGGTAAGCAATGATTATTAATAATATCTATAAAGATATTTTATAATATAATTTATTATTTTATATATTTTATTTCAATCTTTTATTATAATCTTCTATTATATATGTTTCACGCATGATACTGTTTAACTTTTATTTAAATGTCTTATAATTCATATATGTATTATACATACAAATACATATAATTACTCATCGCAATAACTAATGATTGTTATAATACATATATATTACTATATGTTGCATGCGCAATACAAATACATTATAATAAAAGATTAAAATAGACCATTAAAATTAAAACTAACCATTAGTTGTTGCGATACGTAACTATATGTACTTCTGCGTATAACACATATATATGTATTACAATAAAAGATTAAAATAAAGGTTAACCAAGTATTGTGTGTGCAACTCATATGCATTACAATAAAGATTAAAATAATAAAATATATAAAATAATAAAATATTATAAAATTTTTTATAGAAATGATAGATAACAATCTATTATTTCATTATAAAAATGTTTTATAATCTATTTTAATATTTTATTATCTTAATCTTTTATTATAATGCATATGTATTGCACACACAATACTTGGTTAACTTTTATTTTAACACTTTATTGTAATACATATTGTAATACATATATATAATAAAAATATAGAAATATATAATAAAAATAGATGACAAAGAATTAATTTTTATTTTAATCTTTTATTGTAATACAAAAATATTTTATATTGTACAATATATTTTATACATTTCTATTTTCAGATCTAACGAAAAGGAAAATGAAGAAAATCCTAAAAAGTAAGTGTAACACATTATATTATTAATACATATGCGTAAGAAATGATAGATAACAAGGGAATAAAAATTTATTTTACTATTTTTATTGTAATTCACTTATTGTAATTACTTATTTTTTATTGTAATTCATATTTGTGTTGCACACACAATACATATATGCATTACAATAAAAGATTAAAATGAAGATTAATCATTTATTATCTATCATTTCTACTATCATTTCTAAACATATTTTATAATATATATTTTATATGTTTCCATTCTTTCAGAACCTACAATATGGAAGAAATGGAGCCAGAAATTGAATTGTCGTCCTTTTTACGTGTTGAGGCTGAAGCGGCTTTAAAAGAAAATATAATACTTAAAAAAAAAAATACAAAAATTAATGGAAACACAAAAATTAATGGAAACACAAAAAGAATCGCCGCCACCAACGATGGCATCACTACCACCGCCACTGCCGCGGTCAACGTCGTCACCGCTGCCATCGCCGTCAGCGTCGTCACCGCTGCCACCGCCGCCGTCGTCACCGATAACGACAGCGGGGCAAGTAAGAGGTAAATAATTTTGAATTATATAATTGGCACGTTAATTATAAAGGAATCAGCTAAATGAATCAGCTATGTTAAAAGTTAATAAATCTATTACATTTTCAGATTTACGAATTTAACATTGCCCAAAGTATTTTTAGCCTTCTATAGAATTAAAATTTGTATTTTCATGAATTTTTGTGTCGTATAAATTATATTTTACAAAAAAAATTTTTAATTCACAAATAATTATTTTTATATTTTAAAAGGCTAAAAGTATTTTGCGTAATGTTAAATTCATGAATCTGAATGTACATATATTAAAATTAGATTTATTAACTTTCAATATAGTTAATCCGTGCAGTTCTTCTTTAAATATTATATTCAAATAAAATAACATTAAAATATTTCTTTTATTGTAGAACAACCGCGTGCACGATGGGCTAGAGCGGGACGGTCGAGAGGACGAGCCCGAGGCCGAAGTTCCAATCCAAGAACCTCAGCCCGTTATAGAAATAATATTTTTAATTTTTATTAATATTTAAATGTGTATGCGTGTGCGTGTGTGTATGTGTGTGTATCATCATAACATAGAATATTTTTTATAAATGTGTCTTTTTGTTTTTTCTTTCTATGCTTTGCACAAACTACTTTTTATTTTTCATTTCCTTTTGCAAAGCATAAGCTATTTTTAATTTTAAAAATTTAAATATTCTACGTTATGATGATATAAAAATATGTTTGTATATGTGTACATGCGTGTGCGTGTGTGTATGTAATATCATCATAGCATAGAGTATTTATTTTTTCTTTCTATGCTTTTGCATAAACTACTTTTCATTTTTAATTTTCTTTCGCAAAGCATAAGTTATTTTTAATTTTGAAATTTTGAATTTCAATACTCTATGTTATGATGATATAAAAATATGTTTGTGTGTGTGTGTGCGTGTGTATATGTGTGTGTGTGTGTGTACATCATCATACATAGAATATTTTTTTTTATAAATGTGTTTTTTCGTTTTTTCTTTCTATGCTTTGCATAAACTACTTTTTATTTTTAATTTTCTTTTGCAAAGCATAAGCTACTTTTAATTTTGAAATTTAAAAATTCTATGTTATGATGATTTCTTTTAAAATCGCTTCAGCCTCAACATGTAACGATGACGATAATTCAATTACTGACTCCATTACTTCTTCCATGATTAGTTTGTGCGTGTGCGTTTGTGCGTGTGTGTGTGTGTATCATCATAACATAGAATATTTTTTATAAATGTGTCTTTGTTTTTTCTTTCTATGCTTTGCATAAACTACTTTTTATTTTTCATTTCCTTTTGCAAAGCATAAGCTATTTTTAATTTTGAAAATTTAAATATTCTACGTTATGATGATATAAAAATATGTTTGTATATGTGTACATGCGTGTGCGTGTGTGTATGTAATATCATCATAGCATAGAGTATTTATTTTTTCTTTCTATGCTTTTGCATAAACTACTTTTCATTTTTAATTTTCTTTCGCAAAGCATAAATTATTTTTAATTTTGAAATTTTGAATTTCAATATTCTATGTTATGATGATTTTTTCTTTCTATGCTTTTGCATAAACTACTTTTCATTTTTAATTTTCTTTCGCAAAGCATAAATTATTTTTAATTTTGAAATTTTGAATTTCAATATTCTATGTTATAATGATTTTTTCTTTCTATGCTTTTGCATAAACTATTTTTCATTTTTAATTTTCTTTCGCAAAGCATAAATTATTTTTAATTTTGAAATTTTGAATTTCAATATTCTATGTTATAATGATTATATCAATTGCAATAAAATGAGCATTATATTTTTTCAATGCCATTGCTAGAGCTGTGATGACTATACCAGAACCACTACCTATTTCTAAACAAATCACAGGTTTCATCGCATGCAGAATGTCTACATCTTCTTCCAAATCATCTATTAAAAGATACGAATCCTCAGAAGGATCATAAACTGTCTTAAGTTCTTCATCTGATAAATTAACTACTGGAGTTTCCATAAAATTTACGGTGAAAATTGTAAGAAATTTCTTTTATAAAACTTGCAAAGTAATCAATGTTAAGTAATAACAATCCGCTGCTTCAGCTCTATTTGACATATCCTATAACAAAGAGAATAGTTATGCATAAAAAATAATACTCTTCGCAACTTTTGTACGCAACTTGTAGTACATGATAGAAGCACAATTTTTTATAACATTCCAATAATTATATATGAAAATTGAAAATGATTTTCAAAATGCTCAAGAATTCTTGTAAAATAGGTAACAATAAGATATATATGTCGCTTGTGTAAGTAAATCGCAATTTTTTATCGTTACAATTCGATGAATAAACATATATTTTGCAATAAATAGTACATACTGTGAAAGAAATATAAGAATAATAAATATACGTATATTTGCAAGAAGAAACGCGAAAAATAAATGTTACTATTATTGCATGCGCGCTGAAAACAGAAAACTTGACGTCACCTTGTGGCGCGAATTCTCTCGTCCAGTTGATCCACCGTAAGTTTCAAGAGACTCATAAGACCTTCCGTTAATGCATCCCGCGTCGGATTTTCGCAAAAGTCATCTATCTTGTCGTCGATAGATGTATTGTCACTCGCTGTGTCCACGTCCATGTTATAGCTGTAGTGAAGTAGACACTACCGTGTCTCTTGATATATATATATATATATATATATAATCTGAAATAATAATATAGATACAATCTAATCTAAATATATAAATGTTATATGTATATTATTAATTATTTTATATAATTACCTGAAGTGACACACTTAACCTTTTACAACATATTTATAAGCACCGTTAACGCCACAGAGCGCTACTAATGCTGCGTCGCGTGAATCACTGCTAGCGCATTCTTGTGGCAGACGTTGGAAACGTATTTCTGTATTTTCTTTGTTACGTTAAGAGGAGTTGATGACGACCATGACGACGTTTCTTAATCGAAATTTTCACATTTCAGACTTTGCATCATGATATCTCCGTTTACAGAGCACGTAGCGCAAAAATAAAAACACTTTTATTATTTAATTTAAACCCAAGCTATCGATTAATTCTACTAAGAACTCGATCCGTTGAGCGGTTATATGAGAAATAAAAATATCGAGTTATACTCTCAATCCGACTCGCGTAATAATACACGGAGTGCATTTTTTGCTTACGCTGGGACTTAGCAAAGACACTACCGTGTCTCTTGATAATATACAAACAAACATTTGGAACCCCTATGGGATCTCCTTTATCACCCATAATAGCGGACATTGTATTACAGGATCTTGAAGTGAGGGCTCTGAACGCTTTAAGATTTACACCTCTTTTTTATTTTAGATATGTGGACGATATTTTGTTGACAGTCCCTTCGGATTCTATCGAATTGACTCTAATAACATTTAATTCTTTTCATGACAGGTTGCAGTTTACATCTGAAATAGGGGTTGACGGGACAATTAATTTCTTAGACGTGACTCTTATATTGGACAACAATTTTTTAATTTTTGACTGGTTCCATAAGCCTACTTTCTCAGGAAGGTATCTAAACTTTAATTCACAACATCCACTCTGCCAGAAGAAAGGCACAATAATTGGTCTAGTAGATAGAGCATTCTCCTTATCACATCCGAGATTCCACAACAAAAACCTTGACTTCGTCATTAGAGTTCTTCTGGACAATGGTTATCCTTTAAAATTGATTTTCGACGTCTTCAATCAACGTCTGAAATATCTGATTAATAAACATGACGGCACTAATGACAAGACACTAGAGAACGCTTCCTCTTTCTTTACGATTCCGTATTTACCTAAGGTCACAGAGCAATATAGAAACATCATAAAAAATATGAATATTAAATTATCTTACTTTAGTTTAAACAAATTAAAAATATTCATCAAAGCACACAAAGATAACATTCCTAATGAACGCAAAAATAACGTTGTTTATAAGATTAACTGCTCTGACTGTGATGCTTCGTATGTAGGTCAAACTTCTAGGATGCTGAGGACCAGAATATCTGAACATAGATCACAAATTAATAGGAATGTAACTAATTATTCCGTGATCACTAACCACAGACTTCTTTTTGATCATGAATTTTGCTGGAACGATGTTGAAATTTTGGAGGAGGTTCCATACTACAGCAAAAGATTGATTTCAGAAATGCTTCATATTAAAAGACAAAAGAATGGTTTGAATTTGCAGACAGACACAGATAACCTACCGGCCTTATATCAGGACATAATAAATAAGCTTCCAAAAATTTAAAGTCATGCAATTGTATATAAACAATATGTCTCGAGAGTTCCACACATTAACCGTCTGACTTCAGAAAGACACTGTTGCTTTCATCCGTTTTAATATTTTTACCGAATGTTCTCTCTCTGTAAGTGTGATAAGATCAACGTCAAAGTGTTTTAGTTAAGTGCATACATAATCTCTTTTGTACACTTGTATCGTGCCACTTTTTAGGATATGATTGGGATCATTATCAGGTCGGAAATTGGTAATAAGTATTCCGCAGAAGACTTTGGCTCAACCACCATGGAGCCTTTTACGGTGAACGCGAGACCACCAACGATGCGTCTCGGGTCTACTTGTACAGGATCCACCGACGATTGGTTGCGTAGCATTGAATTATCTGTCCGATTTTAAGATATTACGTATTTAAATTTGTACCGTTTGTTAATGCGCTGAAGAAGGCTCAAACGAGAGCCAGAAACGTTCGCCTTTTCATGTACTTATTTCTATTACCGTGTTTTTGGTTTTTTGTACAACTTAAATGAATTATATTTTCTGATTATTTACTTTAAGTTAAATTTAATTCTCTTGCTCTCTATTACCTATTGTATTTTTTCTAATTATTGTTAATTTAAAGAGAGCTTTTCTCAACGCTTATTAAATTCTTATATTATTTTGATTCGTCACTTTCTGTTTTACCGACCGATGGTAACTTTAGTTTACCGACCGTCGGTAATGTAGACTTTGGTTTTACCGACCGTCGGTAATGTGGATTTCGTGTTTACCGACCGATGGTAACTTTAGTTTTACCGACCGTCGGTAACTTTATCGACCGACGGTAATTTATATAATTTTGTTAAATTATTAGGTTAGTTTTGTTTGTAAATTGCGATTTGAATATCTAAAGTCGGTTTACTGAAAATCGAAGAGGCTTGAGGAGGAATAAGGAGATTGGATACTTTAATAATGTATCCACCTATCATACGGCTGGCTTAGTATTAACCTCGTAAGGTTAGGTTATAATTGCAAGTAGTGATAATGATTCAAATTGTTATAAACTAAGCCAGTGTATTGTCTCTAAGTCCTGGAATGTATCTCGTATTTTGAAGTTAAGGCTAAATTCAATCCAAGATCAAAAGGTCAACTTCTATCATTGGGATAAATCCCTCAAGATAATTGCCTATTAATCGAAAACTGTATTTTCGCCTACTCAAACGTCGATTGACAGGAGGCCGCTTATTTTTTCTATTGCCTCACCAGCTCTAGGTTGAGAAACAACCTCTATTGGGAATAAATTCCTCAAGATAATTATTTATCCACCGAGCCAGACTTGGGTTCGACCTGCCGCTGCAGTTTCGCACTCGCTCACTGTCTATCGCGTCGTCTTATCAAAGAGATAAGTCCCAGATAAATTTTCCAATTGGAAATGATATTTATTAAGTTGATTAACTGGATTAAGGAATACGGGTAATCAAAGGTAAGGTTTCCGAATTGTCGCGCACTGTTTCACTGAATTTAGTTGTTAGTAGAAATTAAAGGTTAGATTAATGACAAGTGGCCGGATATTTACCAGTGTCTGAAATGTCCTAGTGTGTGAAGGCCGCTTCCCTTCACTAGACTGATGGGTGGACGCTGCTTCCTTCCGCTGGATACCGTCTACCTCAGTGACAGTTCGGGATGGAGGTTGCAGTCCAGGAGTTCGATTGAGAAATTCAATGTTCAATAGTCACTGAATTTATTAACTGAATACGCGTACAAAATCTCGGAGATATAAGTATTAACTTGAAGATCGGTGGGCCAAATGCCAGTAGTTGTTAAGTGTTGAAAACGTTGGGCCAAATGCCAAGCTAACACTGTGAAGATCGTTGGGCCAAATGCCAAGTTAACACTGTGAAGATCGTTGGGCTAAATGCGAGGAGGACCGCTCTGCACGGGTTTATATAGTCGTCAGTCCCAGTTTTGCACACGGTCCCAATAGTAGGAGATGCGCTTCTCCGTGGAGGGAGTCGAGCAGTGATTTCCCTCCTCTGCTTCTGGCTGCGCGCGCCTCGAAAGATGCGTGCGCCTTGAGGGATGTGCCGCGTTGTCAACGGGTGATTGGTTTTCTCTGACGTGATTGTTGCGCAATGATTTGGGATTGGCTCCCGCTGACGTGACGGATGCGCGCGCCTCGGAAGACGCACGCGCCTCGGCGTGCGCGGCGCGGTTGCTTATTGGCTCCCTTCTTCGGGCTGGTTGCGCGCGCCGCTGGCACAAGTGTGGGGAGGATGCGCGCGCAGTTGGGCGTTGCCGCGGAAATTGGGCGTAATTTAACTTGCAGATGGTGGGACTCTCCGAAATTGTAGTGAGGGTGACGGAGCGGTCAGTATAGAATCGGCTATACTGGTTATATCGCATTTTGACATATGATTTTTATAATAATTATTAGACCATCAGGATTTCTTTGCAAATGGTATGCATATATTTTCTTATGTAGATTTTTAAGCTCTGGCTATAGAAATGTCAACGGAGTTTTTAGCATGCTCCGTTCAAAAGTTTTATTTTATATGTAAAAATATTGTTAATGAATCCTGCTATTATAATTATTATAATTACAATTATATAAGTATTTATAATTTTGCGGTGGGATATAAGTATATAAAGACTATAAATTATTTCAGTAAATGGTGCAACAATTTTTATTCTTTGCTTTTATTTTATATCTATTAGGTTCTTGAATAAAAATTATTGCATGTACTTAATATTAATATTTAACAATAAGTTAATTATTTCGTTATGTTGCGCAATGTTCTCTTGAACGGATTTTTTTTGTGGATTAATATATAAATTGAAGTTATTGCATACGCTTAATAACAATAAATTCATTTGTTACTTAATGATAATTAATTATTTCATCATGTTGCGTAATGTTGTGCAATAGTATTCGAGCGGAATATTCCAGTCTTAACTTGGGATGTGATGATGACTCATAATATCGCATACGGAAAATTATATTTAAAACTTCGTTTATAAAATTAGCAGTATTGGAGTTTTCATAATTATGCATACATGTGTCGGTCTGACTTTTTATGCTCCTTAAGGGAAAATTGTTATAAGATTTTTATTTATAGTATTTTTTGTGTTAATCTGGAATCAATGATTTTTGATATAATTTAGGCCCCAAAATAATTAGATATACGTGTAGTCGGTGCTGGGACGTGTTCAAAAAATATATATATGTATATAAAGTCTTTTGGTTTTTGATTTGTAAAATTTCTTTTGTATCAGGATTGCATATTAATAAAGGAGGTATTCTTTTATATGTCGGTAAAGTTAGTATCATCGTTAACCTAGAGATGGCGTTGCCGTCTGTCGGTAATGTGGGTACGGACAATCTTCACTGTCGGTAAGGTAGGAAATGACTTTGTTCTTAGTCGGTAACGTCGGTAACTGTGTTATCATGGGTCGGTAATTTTTCTGTCGGTAACTTTTGCTCGGTCGGTAAGGTAGAAAACTTTTTTATCGACCGTCGGTAATTTTTCTGTCGGTAACTTTTGCTCGGTCGGTAAGGTAGAAAACTTTTTTATCGACCGTCGGTAACTTTTACTCTGTCGGTAAAGTAGGAATCTACTTTATCGACAGTCGATAATTTTTCTGTGGGTGATTTTAACTATAGTTGATAATGTAGAAAATTATTGTCGGTAATTTGTAGTCGATAACCCTCTATGTGGATAAGTACTTAAAATTATTTCTATCGTCTCTAAGCGAGGTTATGTTATGTGTAGCTAGCTTCTTAACAATGAAAGATTATTTTCGGAGATATTGACAATAGTATATCGCGCGGCGGAATGATATTGATGTACTATAAGTATTGGTGATAATAGATTGCGCGGTGAGATTTTATAATAAGAAACATTGGTGATAATAGATGGCGTGGTGGAATTTTAATTAACATTATTAATTATATTAACAATAATATGTTACGCGGTGGGATTAAGATTTATATGTTCGTCGGTGGAATTACAGTTTAAAGATTATAGAGGCAAATTTTGCGTATTTAAATAAAAATAAAAATTTTGTTGCGGGACGTAACAAGCTGTCAACGAGTTTACACACTGTTCCAGATTTTAATTTAATTCTTCCAGTATTCAATTGTACGGGAACGTAGGAAGATTTTAGTGATATTTTCACAGCAGCTTGGACGACTACGTCGTCCCATGTTCCGTATGGATCGTTGTACTGGGATCCCTTGCAGTATCCGTCAACTTGTACGCGGCCCACCAAGGTGATACTTCGATAGGTCGTCTGATTTGCTTTTATGCCAGCGACAAAGGTGTTGTCTCCCAAGGAAATAGTTCCGTCTTGAAACATTCTTAGGCACTGAGTGTATCCAGTCTCATGCACATAATCGGCTCTTCCATTGTGGACAGCAGATATATGTGAATGCATGCCACAATGATATATGTTTCGGGATATTTCAACCTTGCATTTTATGACTTCTGTATAACTGTAGTCGGATAATTGTAGTAGTTGAATATGAACATCTGTGGTGTTGGGTTGTCGTATGTTCAGATCGCATTCGCCAACATCAAGGAGAGAGACGGCTGTTACGTTGAGGTGTTGTCTTCCGCAATCAAATCCGATTAAGGCGGCAGTTTTACTTAAAAAGATTACTAGGATTAGGGGCGTCATGGTGGTCTGAAATGATTACAATTTTGATGTACGTGTAGATGGCTATATTACATTTTGTGGTTACATGATTGATGGTACAGTGTTCGTGAAAGTTTGATTACGAACAAATGTCGCAGAATTGGTTCATAATTATACATTGAATCTTAGGTGTATTTAAATTATAATTACTTATGAAAGTATTCGAATACACAAGAGGTATCTTTGTAGCGTCGCTCAATGTGAATATAATATAACATGGATATATGTATATATATATATATATATATATACATATATAGAGGTAATCTGACTAAATTTGTATGTATATTATTATCATTATATTATGTTTTTTATTTGTTCTTTATGATTATTATTTCCTGTGAAGTATTTTTCGAAGCATTTTCTTTCCCCTTTTTTTTTTGTTTTTTTTTTATTGTTATTATATGTATACAGGGTAATTCTAAATAACTTTATGCTTTTTCAAAAACATAATCTTGACCGAATTCTAAGACGATTTTTCCTTTGGCAAAGTTTCGTCCGAAGCTTAGTTTTTGAATTATTAAAGGAAGTAGTTAACGTATGACGGGTCGAATACAAGAAGCAGGCAAGGGTGACGCGATTCACCGTCAGACGCGGGTGCTTACGCGGGGCGCCTGCTGCGATCAGCTGGTCGCTATACACATACATACACACATGCGAACACATACATTCTCTCTCTGTCTGTCTGTCTGTCTGTCTCTCTCTTTCTCTCTCTCTCCCCCCCCCTTTCTCGCTCATTCGCTCACTCACCTGTTTTTTTTTTTTTTACGAGAGAGGGGAAAATGCATTTTATGCATACCCACCGGTCGATCCAGTGAGTTATGTGGGACTCGAGTACCAAGTCGAATTACCAACTCGGTACTCCCTACCCACTAAAAACCCCTCTCTTTTCACGAATTTCCTTTGACACACTGTCCCTCTGACTTCCCGAGATCTGTTTTCACATAACGTCAAAAAGTAGTTATTATTACCTTGTTCGATGACTTTTGATGTATTGCTGTAATTGCTTGAAGGAGAAATGAATTTTCCGATAGATCGTACGTTCTCAAATTTAACGTAGATATCACGTTGCAAAAGACAAGAAATCCACACTAAATTATTAACTGAAAGTTTTTCTCCTTTCATGAACTGTATTCTTGTATAAACTTTAACGTAATCACATTTATTTACTCACTCGATGAGACGAGAAATTTACTAATGACTCTCACTAATCACTATTAATCACTGTCGAATAATAACTGTTGGCGATTAAAAATCACTCGATGAAAGAAACACGCGCGGACACGTTACTACACGACGCGACGACGCGACAATGCGACGATAATTACTCGGCGACTGCAAGCAGTTTTTTGTCATGGTAGGTTGCGGTAGGTTAAGGTACTACTGGCGCAATCGAATGCAATCATGTGTTCGATTGAAGAATGCGGTAAACATAATAAACATTTAACATATTAATATTATTATTATCATGAATGTGTGTGATATCCATACATCGTATATCTATTTAAAAATTAATTAGATTAAATAAGTGTTTTTAAAATATTTATTACTTTTACTATTATCATATAAAATATTAATATTAAATATTTATTTAAGATAATAGTAAAAGTAATAAATATTTTAAAAACACTTATTTAATCTAATTAATTTTTAAATAGATATCATACGATGTATAAATATCACACACATTCATGATAATAATAATATTAATATGTTAAATGTTTATTATGTTTACCGCATTCTTCAATCGAACACATGATTGCGTTCGATTGCGCCAGTAGTACCTTAACCTACCGCAACCTACCATGACAAAAAACTGCTTGCAGTCGCCGAATAATTACCGTCGCATTGTCGCGTCGTCGCGTCGTGTAGTAACGTGTCCGCGCGTGTTTCTTTCATCGAGTGATTTTTAATCGCCAACAGTTATTATTCGACAGTGATTAATAGTGATTAGTGATAGAGTCATTAGTAAATTTCTCGTCTCATCGAGTGAGTAAATAAATGTGATTACGTTAAAGTTTATAAAAGAATACAGTTCATGAAAGAAGAAAAACTTTCAGTTAATAATTTAGTGTGGATATCTTGTCTTTTGCAACGTGATATCTACGTTAAATTTGAGAACGTACGATCTATCGGAAAATGCATTTCTCCTTCAAGCAATTACAGCAATACATCAAAAGTCATCGAACAAGGTAATAATAACTATTTTTTGACGTTATGTGAAAACAGATCTCGGGAAGTCAGAGGGACAGTGTGTCAAAGGAAATTCGTGAAAAGAGAGGGGTTTTTAGTGGGTAGGGAGTACCGAGTTGGTAATTCGACTTGGTACTCGAGTCCCACATAACTCACCGGACCGACCGGTGAGTATGCATAAAATGCATTTTCCCCTCTCTCGTAAAAAAAAAAAAAAAAAAAAACCACGGGTAAGTGAGCGAATGAGAGAGAGAGAGAGAGAGAGAGAGAGAGAGAGTGAGAGAGAATGTATGTATTTGCATGTATGTCCGTCATAGTATAGCGACCAGCTGATCGCCGAAGGCGCCCCGCGTGAGCGCCCGCGTCTGACGGTGAATCACGCCACCCTTGCCTGCCTCTTGTATTCGACCCGTCATACGTTAACTACTTCCTTTAATAATTCAAAAACTATGCTTTGCACGAAATTTTGCCAAAAGAAAAATCGTCTTAGAATTCGGTCAAGATTACGTTTTTGCAAAAACATAAAGTTATTCAGAATCACCCTGTATATATATTTATATGGTAAATATATATGAGTGATTATTATTACTGTTTATTAATAGTAAATTGCTTAAAGGATAATTATATATGAATATATATATATATATTTTTTTTAGAATATATATACTATAAAAAATTTTATATGTTATACGTATACATAACAATTTTTTTTTTCAATTTTTTTTTATATAAATGCAGTTTGTTAATATATTTATTATGGATATATATATATATATATATATATATATATATATATATATATACAGGGTGAACCATTTTAATTAACGCAGGCAATTATTTCGGAAACAAAGCATTTTAGAGAAAAATGTTTCAGACAAAAGTTTTATGGTTTCGAGTGGGCCATAAGATGGTATCATTGGTTTGACCTTGAAGAGTTATTTGAAGGTCACATGAAGGTCACCTTCAATTTCTTAAATGGAACCTACTATTTATCATTGCATATTCTTGTAGCTTATCTCGAGAGCTTTCCAAAACACTATAATTAAGTACTTTTTTGTTAAGTACTTTTCGAGTTATGAGGCTTGAAATAATTTCTTAATTTTACATAAACCGTAAAATATCTTGTAAAATATTCATTTTTCGATTATCTTCCCTTAATACTTTTGTGTACAAAATAATGAGAGGAATCAATTGGTGTAAAGAAAACACATAGTTGTTTTTAAGAAAAAATATGGAATTGTTAATTGCAAATTACATATTTTTTCTTCAAAACAACTGTGTTTTTTTTACACCAGTTGATTCCTCTCATTATTTTGTACGTAAAAGTATTAAGGTAAGATAATCGAAAAATGAATATTTTACATGATATTTTACGGTTTATGTAAAATTAAGAAATTATTTCAAGCCTCATAACTCAAAAAGTACTTAACGAAAAGGTACTTAATTATAGCGTTTTGGAAAGCTATCGAGATAAGCTACAAGAATATGCAATGACAAATAGTAGGTTCCATTTAAGAAATTGAAGGTGACCTTTATGTGACCTTCAAATAACTCTTCAAGGTCAAACCAATAATACCATCTTATGGCCCCCTCGAAACCAAACAACTTTTGTCTGAAACATTTTTCTCTAAAATGCTTTGTTTCCGAAATAATTGCGTGCATTAATTAAAATGGCTCACCCTGTATATGTATAGTTCCTAATAGATAAAATATTTAAGTTTATTGGTGAAACAAGGATTGAGATGATCCATTTTCTTTTATTATTTAATTTAATAATCTTTCTTCTAAAATTTCTGGATCATTAGGATCAACCGTTATTTCAGCCACTCCATAATCTATCTTTAATGTGATTGAGTTTACAGACAGGCCTATAGTTTGCCTGTAAGTGCTTTCTTCTCCCTTTTTAACGACCACGTCTACAAATTGACTATAGGCTTTAAAACATTTAATGCATTCAAGAAGGGGTCGTTTTTCATGACAATTACTCCCGCAATTGGCACACTGATTCGTTGGCACATTGCCATATTGGAACGTGTGTGAGTATTGCGTCAAGACCCTGTTATAAATTGCAGGATTGTAGCAATCCGTACATATAAGATGAGGACTGTTAGCGGTTAGGACATCATGTGTCATTATAACCACGCATTTTACGTTAAGGCTGTTGAAGAGGGAGTGGTCTAGTAGTGGGTGAGCAGATCGCTTAAATTTGGAAAGCGGACACATTTTATGCGTATATGCCTTGTCTGTGAGTCCTGCAAAAAGCAAAAGCAGTTAGATTACTTATGTCCCTTCCCTGATTTTTTTCAAATATTGCTCTTTCGAAATAGGAATATACGCATTCCTGGCATTGAAGGATGGGACGAACAGCTTCCAGGGTGGATTGACAGTAATTACACTTAGCAAGATTTATATCTCCCGAAGTTACCCAATGGCAAACAATTAAATCAGGCTTGACTCTTAATTGTCGAAGTCTATAACATGCGCAACACATGCGGGTAGGAGTGCGAGTTTTTCCGGTATATCTTTTATAGAAAATTACTTTTCTGCATTTTGCCTCATGCATGTTGGGGAAGTGGGACAATAGCTCATGGATGGGGTGATTGCAACTGGGATTGCTTGCGTTATTCATGTTGGTTTGCTCTAGCAAGTTCTCTTTTTCGTTCTTCTTCTAGATAATTTAGGAAGCACGGTCTACAATCAATTATGAGAGTTATGAAAGACACTCTATGATTACATAGACAGCATTTAGAAGGACTAATATGAGGAAAATTTTCTGAGATACTGTGATAATTTATGTGGACTAATTCATGATCCGCATGTATTCTACATATAGAGCAGTAATAAAGGCCTTTTCTCAGAGAGTAATATTCATCGAATTCTTCGTGCACAGTACGGTTTAAGGTGTCGGGATATGTATCCGATAGCATATTAACTCTTCAATTCTTCAAGGTTGGGAGGGGAGGTTGGGGGATTTTCTTCATTTATTGTGTTACGTCCCCAGTTCCTCAGGACTGGTCTGGAAGTCTTACTTTCCCAGTTGGACGCAATTAATCTCTCAATTTGTTTTAGGGCAACCTGCTAGGCCGGCTATACCCTTGGACGCCGAGAGATTGAAGGTCTATTGTGCTCGTAGAGAGAGGATTCAGGAGGGAATGCGAATAAATAAATGGTTTATACAGATTTTAGATTTCTTTATTTATTTCACCTTTTGTTTCTTTTTTTTTATAACTTCAATAACTGTAGATTTATTCCTCCGAAGAGTAACCGTATATTTCTGGGAGAATATATGAATATTCGCTATCGATATTTGCAATAGGTATCGCGGTTTCTATTTGGGGAATCTCCAAGGGTGCGAAAGGGTCTAGATCCTCGTAGGTTACTGGTGAATAGCTTGGGGGAAGATAGAAATCGTCTTCTTCCGGCGAATAATTATGTTGGTCTGGTATTACTGCGTTGGGCGCTATCTCAGCGTTTCGCTCTTCTGCTTCCAAAATAAGGTCGCTCAGTTCTTCAGGTAGTTCCTCTGTTGTTTCTAAGGAGGTGTAATTATTTCCCGCAGGTGGTGTCGTTGAAGCGAAGGTATTTATCTGATTGTCGAGGGGTTCCTGGATTTCTATACTTTTTTCGGTTTCAGGAATCGAAGGGGGAAACAGACCGTTTGACGTTGAAGCTTTTATTGTTGTGGTCTTTGGAATAGAAGAGGAAGACTGACTTATCGTAGATGGAGTAGGCTCTATGATTTCGTTATCCAGCGATACAATAATATGGGGTAAGCGTCGTGTATTTCTATTTCGGCGTATACGACGAGAGGTTTCGCGAATGGAAGGCGTTTGTCGAGTACCTTGGTTTGCACGTCGTACGCGAACCATCTATTAATTATATGGTTTGGTAACAATTCATTTAATTAAGTAAAAATGGAATAACATTGTATAGTGGTTCGGTGTTACTTACGTTGACCAACACCTGTTAAATAAAAGAAAGGGTCTCGCGTGACTATTCGTTCAGTAATAAATAATTATTATCCCAAGAATACAGGAAGTAATAGTAAGATCTAGTTATTGAAGCTTCATAAGGGTTTAGATTGCGGCTAGAATATAGTCGGAGAAGAATAAATTATAATAGTAATAATGAATTACCGACCCGGGGTAATTATCGACTCACGAAACTTACCGACTGTCGGTAATGTAGATTTCTGTTTTACCGGCCGATGGTAACTTTAGTTTACCGACCGTCGGTAATGTAGATTTCGGTTTTACCGACCGATTGTAACTTTAATTTACTGACTGTCGGTAATGTAGATTTCGGTTTTACCGACCGATGGTAACTTTATCGACCAACGGTAATTTATATAATTTTGTTAAATTATTAGGTTAGTTTTGTTTTTAAAATTGCGAATATCTAAAGTCGGTTTACTGAAAATGGAAGAGGCTTTAGGAGGAATAAGGAGATTAGATTACTTTAACAATGTATCCACCTGTCAAACGTCTGGCTTAGTATTAACCTTATAATGTCAGGTTATAATAAATGAAATGTACTAAAATAATAATTGAAATTATCAAAAGCTAAGCCAGTGCATCATCACTAATTTCTGGGATGTATCTCGTGTCTTGAAATCAAGGCAAGATTCAATCTGACGGTTGCGTCAATCAGCTCCAAAATTAAAAGACAATCTCATAAAAATTGCCAATTAACCGGGCCGAAATTGTATCTTCGCCTAATCAAACGTCGATTGACAGGACACTCTAGTTCCGTTTTCCAGGAATGGTCAACAGCTCCAAGAAAAAAGGAAACTTCCCTCAGGATAATTGCCCTTTCACTATGCTGCACTTGGGTTCGTCCTGCCGAAGCAGTTTCGCACTCGCTCACTGTCAATCGAGTCGTCTTATCAAGAAGACAAGTCCCAGTAAAAGTCATTCAAGTTCGAAATTAAATTAATTGAGGGCTAGGAAGGATTTGCTTATGAGTCAGTGTCTATCTGTCTGCTGATTTAGTTTATTAAGTTAGTATTCATTCTTTATACAATACTAAATCAGAGCTCAAATTCTATGATTCGACCTGTCTTTAAAGAGTGCGTCCCGTGCTCTTTCGAATAGTGTCGATGTACAAGATGAACTAGTTTCTTTTTCAGAAATCGTCAACAGCTCCAAGTAAAAAGGAAATTTCCCTCAGGATAATTGCCCTTTCACTGTGCCGCAAGGAGTTATCCTCACCGTACGTCAAGTACGAGACACACTAGTTCCATCAACAGCTCCAAGTAAAAGGAAACTTCCCTTAGGATAATCGCCTTTCACTGTGCCGCAAGGAGTTATCCTCACCGTACATCAATTGACTACTCTAAGGCGACATTTCACTCTTGTGGTTTAAACCAAAGACCGGTTGAACACTCAATAATTCAATAAAATCAAAAGATAATTCTATTTGAAATTAAATTTAAGATTTAAATCAATGGAGAGTAGGAATGCGGAAATGTGGATTGTTGAAGGTATAGATTCCAAAATTAAAATTAATGTTAGTATTGAGTTGAATTGAATTGGGAATTTAGATGAGTGACATTCGGCTGTGTACTCACTAATGATCTGCTGTACGTTGATGAGTGGAAACTACTTCCTTCCACTGGATGCCGTCTACCTCGGTGATGGCTCAGGAAGAGGGTTGCAGTCCATGAAGTCGTCGTATAATAATTACTGAGTTTATTGGATAAGTCTAAGTACAGTGGTAAGTACAGATGTCAAAGTCCAAGACTGTTGAAATCGTTGGGCCAAATGCCAGTAGTTGTTAAGTGTTGAAAACGTTGGGCAAAAATGCCGGAAGGTGTTGACTGTGGGAATCGTTGGGCACAAATGCGAGGAGGACCGCTCTGGACGGGTTTATATAGTCGTTGGTCCCGGTTTTGCACACGGGCCCAATGGTGGAGGATGCGCTTCGATGTGGAGGGAGTTGAGCTGTGATTGGTTCCCTCCTTTGCTTCTGAATGCGCGCGCCTCGAGAGACGTGCCGCGTTGTCGATAGGCGATTGGTTTCCTCTGACGTGCTGGCGATTTATGATTGGCTCTCTCTGACGTGCCAGATGCGCGCGCCTCAGAAGATGCGAGCGCCTTAGGCATGGGTGGCGCGATCGCTCATTGGTTCCTTTCTCCGGGCTGGGATGCGCGCGCCGCTGGGCGTTGCCGCAGGGAGTGGGCGCGACTCTTCTGATTTAGAGTGGGGGTGATGGAGCGGTCAGTATAGAATCGGCTATACTGGTTACATTGTCTTTTGACATATAATTTTTATAATAATTATTTGACTATCAGAATTTCTTTGCAGTTCACATGCATATATTTCCTAATGTAGAATTTTAAGCTCTAACTGTAGAAATGTCAACGGAGTTTCTAGCATGCTCCGTTCAAAAGTTCATTCTTTTCCTTTATGTATTATTATATAAAAATGCTTTTAAATATTATTAATAAATTCTGATATCATAATTATTATAATTACACTTCTTTTAACATCTGAAAATATATATATTTATGATTACGCAGTGGGATATAGATATATGTATATATATACAGGGTGAGCCATTTTAATTAACGCACGCAATTATTTCGGAAACAAAGCATTTTAGAGAAAAATGTTTCAGACAAAAGTTTTATGGTTTCGAGGGGGCCATAAGATGGTATCATTGGTTTGACCTTGAAGAGTTATTTGAAGGTCACATGAAGGTCACCTTCAATTTCTTAAATGGAACCTACTATTTGTCATTGCATATTCTTGTAGCTTATCTCGAGAGCTTTCCAAAACACTATAATTAAGTACCTTTTCGTTAAGTACTTTTTGAGTTATGAGGCTTGAAATAATTTCTTAATTTTAAACCGTAAAATATCTTGTAAAATATTCATTTTTCGATTATCTTACCTTAATACTTTTACGTACAAAATAATGAGAGGAATCAACTGGTGTAAAGAAAACACATAGTTGTTTTGAAGAAAAAATATATAATTTGCAATTAACAATTCCATATTTTTTCTTAAAAGCAACTGTGTTTTCTTTACACCAATTGATTCCTCTCATTATTTTGTACGTAAAAGTATTAAGGTAAGATAATCGAAAAATGAATATTTTACAAGATATTTTACGGTTTATGTAAAATTAAGAAATTATTTCAAGCCTCATAACTCAAAAAGTACTTAACGAAAAGGTATTTAATTATAGTGTTTTGGAAAGCTCTCGAGATAAGCTACAAGAATATGCAATGACAAATAGTAGGTTCCATTTAAGAAATTGAAGGTGACCTTCATGTCACCTTCAAATAACTCTTCAAGGTCAAACCAATGATACCATCTTATGGCCCCCTCGAAACCATAAAACTTTTGTCTGAAACATTTTTCTCTAAAATGCTTTGTTTCTGAAATAATTGCGTGCGTTAATTAAAATGGCTCACCCTGTATATATATATATAGGATCATAAAAAGTGTGCAAGTATGTATTATATTTTAAATGGTTTATTTAATAATTTTTATAGTAGATTTTCTTATACATTTATTATATTTTTCAGGTATCAAGACTCTGAGGAAAATTACTTCCTAATAGTGAACACACACATATATATATATATATATATATATATATATATATATATGTGTGTGTTCACTATTAGGAAGTAATTTTCCTCAGAGTATGTATTTACGGGAACTCAACGAGGACTGAAAATTAAAGTAATCTAGGATTTTAAAGGAATTTCTTGCCTGATTAATTATATTTTATTCGTTAAGAAGTATTTAAATCATTAATTTTTTAAAAGAAGCTTGTTATTTTACAAAGGATTATTATTTAGTCGTTACTGGCCATCTGTTTTTACATTTTAATTTTGTAGTTGAATAATGGAAGTAAATATATTTGTTATTTGATAATAATTAAACTTTTATATATATATTTGGTTGATGGTATTAATGTACTATAAAGATTTTTGTTATTGATAATTCTTTATAAATTTTTGTATTAGTATTTTTACGTGACTTGCTTTCAGAATTTTTGTTAGCATTTTTTACTGTAAGTTATCTTTATTTATCCAAATACTAATTAGTTATATTATTTTCAGGTTTCGGGATTTATGGCTATGGTAATTTTCTTATGCCAAATTTACCAGAGGAATGTAAAGGAACACACAAGAGGCTTTAAGACCAGTCACCGAGGGATTTTTGTTCGTATATCAATTCATACGGAGTCTCGTCGCAAATGTTTCTGACGTTACATTATTTAGAGTGATTTGCTGAGAATTTCGAATAAATTCCTTTCCTTAGTTAATTATTAAGATAAATATCGTTATATACGACCAGTACTGCTAATTAATTGTAACATTTTTCTGGCTATATACCATATCAATCAATGTATTGTGTGAATATGAAATTATGGCGATATATATATATATATATATATATATATATATATATATATATTCAGTATTTTTGCTATTGATTTATGAAGTTTCATAAGCGATTTTAAGGTGGTTATGTGGGGCTTTTGCAGCCTTATTAAAATTGCATAAATAATAATTATATATATATATTGAAATCCTTTTACGATTATTATGAATGATTATTCCGAAGAGCTTATTAGTTTTTCTTGATTGATATATGTACATAAGTCCAGGTTTCGGTTAGTACTGGTGATTACTAGCATTTTGGTTATGTGAGAACTGATTAGTATTAAATTCACGTATATATATATTGATTATATATAATATTATGACGCAAATATATAGTGATTATATATGGTATTGCGCAAAGGTTATATAGGATAGGAGAGAATTGGTAGGGATTACATTTTTATAAGTAAGATTTTAAATTTTTTCGTTGCGGGACGTAACAAAGACTTTGAAACACCAGAAGATTCTACTGGAACCCAAGGGCTTTCCAGAGGATTAACCAGAACCTTTAATTCTAACAATCTCGTTGGATTAGACGAACCCCGAGTGGAACTCGTCAAAGCCATAGATAATCCCATTTATTTTAACCAGGCACTTTCACAACCAACAGATAGAACTGTTGATGTCATAAGTCTTCTGCGTCTTGAACATCTGAATTCCGAGGAATCAGAAAATGTTCGACTACTAGTCTTTAAACACTCCGATAGATTTCACCTACCCGGTGAACATCTCCAAGCGACAAACGCCGCTCAGCATTCTATTCCAACTATTAATGAAATGCCTGTCCACACGAAACAATATAGGTTTCCTCCTGTACATAAGGAAGAAATTAATAAACAAGTAAACGAACTACTGTCCTCTGATTTAATAGGACCCTCTACTTCCCCTTATAACTCTCCTTTATGGATAGTTCCGAAAAAGCCAGACTCCTTAGGGAATAAAAGATGGCGAATGGTTGTCGACTATCGAAACCTCAATGAAAAAACAATAGGCGATGCCTATCCTCTTCCAAATATAACGGATATATTAGATCGACTTGGATCTGCAAAATATTTTTCAGTACTGGACTTAGCCTCCGGTTTCCACCAAATACCCATGGCATCAAAAGATGCCCATAAAACTGCTTTCTCTACACCTTACGGACATTACCAATTCAAACGAATGCCATTTGGATTAAAAAATGCTCCTGCAACATTTCAAAGATTGATGGATAACGTTCTATCCGGACTTCAGGGAAATGAATTATTTGTCTACATGGATGATATTGTCGTATATGCACGATCATTGCAAGAACACGAGAGCAAGTTCGAAAAATTAATGCAGAGATTGAGAGCTGCAAATTTAAAATTACAACCAGATAAATGCGAATTTTTTACGACGTGAAGTTATGTATCTAGGACATATAATCGGATCTGACGGAGTCAAGCCTGACCCCGCTAAGATAAAAGCCATAATGAATTTTCCTATTCCAAAGAATCCAAAAAACATCAAACAATTTCTGGGATTAGCCGGATACTACCGAAGATTTATTCCAAATTTCTCCAAAGTCGCGAAACCATTAACTGATCTTTTAAAAAAGGATAAGAAATTCGATTGGCAAGACAAACAAGCAGACGCATTCGATATTCTAAGGAATTCACTATGCTCGGAGCCTATTTTACAATATCCCGACTTTACTAATCCATTCATTCTAACCACTGATGCATCTGGATATGCGGTTGGAGGAGTGCTCAGTCAAGGAATAATAGGGAAAGATCTACCCGTTGCCTACACATCTCGAATTCTAAATTCCGCTGAACAAAATTATTCTACAATAGAGAAAGAATGTTTAGCTATCATTTATTGTGTAAATCATTTTAGGCCTTACCTATACGGAAGAATATTCATTATAGTAACTGACCATAAACCATTAGTGTGGCTACACTCCATTAAGGACCCGTCCTCAAGATTGTGGAAGTGGAGAATGAAACTCTCTGAATATCAGTATGAAATACAATATAAAAAGGGAACCTTAAATAATAACGCTGATGCCTTATCCAGAAATCCACCCGTCAACATGGCTATTCCATTATTCCTCATCGATGAAGGAGAATACTCATCCGACGAATCAATATTTTCGTACAGACCTCAAAGGCCACAGGGAAAATCTAGTACACCCGAAGGACAGAATGCAAGATCTAATCAGGAAGACATGGGAAGTTATCAAAGACCCGCCGAGACCTCAGCTCCCTCAGAGCGTCAACCAGCAGAAGATTATCAAAATTATTCTGTCGAACATGAAAATAATAATTAAAGAATCACAATCGAAGAAGTTACTGACTCTGAAGAAAGCGACGATACGGATTATACTGAAATAATAGAATCCGACATTGTGCCGTATCAGTCAAACCCACAACAATTGAACCCGCCAGCTTTCCCACCATGGAGTCGAGCTTTAGTGCGAGAAGTTAGAGAAGATTTACTCCAACAGAAAGATAATCACACAATATTTATTTACCAGAATGGAACAGCTTACGACAATGGCGTAAAATCATATCAAGAAGCCAATTTACTTCCTAAATATGAAGGGTTGGCTTTCGAAAGGGCCAGGGTATGTACTGTAAAAGGAAACACGTTAATTGCCCTCCCCATCAAATACGACTATCACACCCTTATAGAAGCCCAGAATCTTAAAAACTGTCTACACTCTTTAGTGGATGTCATTACTGAACTTGGACTCTCTTCCATGAGTCTTAGTAGGACCGAACGCTTCGACGACCTTCCATGGTCATACATCCTTAACCAACTCAAAAAATATCTACAAGAATTACCCATTAATATAACGATATGCTTAAATTTAATTCAAACGCCTGAAATCGAAAAACGTCAATCTCTAATTTTGGAAAATCATGCTTCAGCTCATGGAGGACATAAAGGTGTAACAAAGACCTATAACCGCCTTAGATCTCGTTACTGCTGGAAAACAATGAAAAAGGATATTCAGGAATTCATTAGAACCTGTCGGGAGTGTCAATTAAAGAAACTAACTAGAGTAAAAACCAAGCAACCCATGGTTATAGCGGATACCCCCGGTGCTGCTTTTGATAAAGTATCCCTAGATATCATGGGACCCCTTCCCCTAACAGTGAGTAACAACCAGTACATACTAACCATGCAGGATTTGCTAACAAAATATTCTACCGCCGTGCCATTAAAGGAGGCCACATCATTAACAATCGCAGACGCCTTCACTAAAGAATTTATCTGTATATATGGTACCACTCGCGCAATATTAACCGACCAAGGGACAAATTTTTTATCCGCCTTAATGCGACAGTTAACGAGGAAATTCCGCATACAACATTTTAGGACCACTGCCTATCATCCACAGTCTAATGGATCGCTTGAACGATCACATCATGTTTTAACAGAATACCTAAAAACTCAAGTTGATAAGGAGACAAATTGCGATGAATACATTAAACTTGCTATGTTCTCGTACAACACCAGTGTACATGAAGGCACGAGATACTCACCCTATGAGCTAGTATTTGGTCGAATAGCACGACTACCCTCCGCACACCCCATCATCGAAGAAAATATCGAACCCACATACCGTGACTATATTGTTAATCTCTTTAACAAGATAAACGATTTACAAATGCAAGCTAAGCAAAACCTCACACTAGCTAAAGAACGGAGTAAGCGATACTATGATCGCAATTTGAATTTACAACAATTTGAGAAAGGAAATCATGTCTTTTTATTAAAAGAACCACGAAAAGGAAAACTTGCCGACCAGTATACTGGTCCTCACGAAATAATCGAACTTTTATCCCCAAATAATGTTAAAATCAGAACAGGAAACCAAACTCGAATAGTACACACCAACAAGATCAAATTAGCACACCCCCAGCCGGGATGAGGTAATAATCAGAGTCCTTTGTTACAGATGCTTTGGCACAGAAGGCCTACACAGCCGAGATTGGACGCAATCATTTCAAATCGAATAGAGGAATCCTTCTTCGGCCATTGTGTCCATATAACAGGAGCTCTTTGTCTCTTAGACGAAACAAACTTGTGTAAGGAGTGTTATGATAGACTCCGTACCAATATTATTAAGCAACAATACCGGCCCTTGCGGAGACATTTCTTTGTGAATAGTCACATCGTGCGTAACGACTATTGCTCAGCTTGCGGCACAACGGTCATCGAGACCAATTCCCTCGACAAGTGCATCTCCTGCACACTAACAGCGCACGAATTCCTAGAACTTCTACACAACACCTCGACTTCTATCAATAGTTATAGTTACCCCTTAGTCTTAAACGTATACGATAGGACTCCTACGTTATAAGGGGATGCCCTTTACCGGCACAGCCTGCTGTGTAGAATTCAGAGGATATCGGTATGATCCCTTGAACGTCTATTTGTGTGAACTCTGCTATCACTACGTGTTGCCTATTAGGGTACGATTGCCTCTAATATTTCTACACTTTCTCTCTCCGGGATCACGCCATATCGATCCTCATTGTGCACATTGCTTCCGAACGCTTGTCACACAAAGACCTTTAGATCAGTGTCTCATTTGCACTCAAGGTATTGTTGAACTTCTGTCCATATCCTATTTGCTTACTTTGAACAATGCTTCATAATGTCTCAACTTTCTCTTAATGCTGTATGCATCAAACTGCACGGTTATCTCAATCTAAATAATCACAACCACTATTGCTGTGCATGTTATTGTATGCTACATACCCCCTGTAACCAAAGGTTTTTCTTCCCAATAGACTCCCACATTATTTCTACCGCTCCACACCCCTATAGAACGATCTGTTCGTACTGTCAACGACCCATCACCATAATACGACCCCTACACACCTGCTCCACCTGTACTAGGAATATCGCTCAAATATTCCGCGAGACTCACCCCACCTTTCTCTCAATAAATGAAGAGAATCCCCCAACTTCCCAACCTTGAAGAATTGAAGAGTTGATATGCTATCGGATACATATTCCGACACTTTGAACTGTACTGTGCACGAAGAATTCGATGGATATTACTCTCTGAGAAAAGGCCTTTATTACTGCTCTATATGTAGAATACATGCGGATCATGAATTAGTCCACATAAATTATCACAGTATCTCAGAAAATTTTCCTCATATTAGTCCTTCTAAATGCTGTCTATGTAATCATAAAGTGTCTTTCATAACTCCCATAATTGATTGTAGACCGTGCTTCCTAAATTATCTAGAAGAAGAACGAAAAAGAGAACTTGCTAGAGCAAACCAACATGAATAACGCAAGCAATCCCTGTTGTAATCACCCCGTCCATGAATTATTGTCCCACATCCCCAACATGCATGAGGCAAAATGCAGAAAAGTAATTTTCTATAAAAGATATACCGGGAAAACCCGCACTCCTACCCGCATGTGTTGCGCATGTTATAGACTCCGACAATTAAGAGTCAAACCTGATTTAATTGTTTGCCATTGGGTAACTTCGGGAGATATAAATCTTGCTAAATGTAATTACTGTCAATCCACCCTGGAAACTGTTCGTCCCATCCTTCAATGCCAGGAATGCGTATATTCCTATTTCGAAAGAGCAATATTTGAAAAAAATCAGGGAAGGGACATAAGTAATCTAACTGCTTTTGCTTTTTGCAGGACTCACAGACAAGGCATATACGCATAAAATGTGCCCGCTTTCCAAATTTAAGCGACCTGCTCACCCACTACTAGACCGCTCCCTCTTCAACAGTTTTAACGTAAAATGCGTGGTTATAATGACACATGATGTCCTAACCGCTAACAGTCCTCATCTTATATGTACGGATTGCTACAATCGTGCAATTTATAACAGGGTCTTGACGCAATACTCACACACATTCCAATATGGCAATGTGCCAACGAATCAGTGTGCTAATTGCGGGAGTAATTGTCATGAAAAACGACCCCTTCTTGAATGCATTAAATGTTTTAAAGCCTATAATCAATTTGTAGACATGATCGTTAAAAAGGGAGAAGAGAGCACTTACAGGCAAACTATAGGCCTGTCTGTAAACTCAATCACATTGAAGATAGATTATGGAGTGGCTGAAATAACGGTTGATCCTAATGATCCAGAAATTTTAGAAGAAAGATTATTAAATTAAATAATAAAATGAAATGGATCATCTCAATCCTTATTTTACCAATAAACTTAAATATCTTATCTATTAGGAACTATACGTATATATATATATATATATATATATATATCCATAATAAATATATTAACGGACTGCATTTATGAAAAAAAAAATAAAACAAAAATAATAATAAAAAAAAATTTTATGTATACGAATAACATAAAATTTTTTATAGTATATATATATTCTAAAAAATATATATATATGTATATATATTCATATATAATTATCCTTTAATTAATTTACTATTAATAAACAGTAATAATAATAACTCATATTTACCATATAAATATATATATACATATAATAATAACAAAAAAAAACAAACAAAAACACAAAAAAAAGGGAAGGAAAATGCTTCGAAAAATACTTCACAGGAAATAATAATCATAAAGAACAAATAAAAGACATATAATATAATGATAACAATATACATACAAATTTAGTCAGATTACCTCTCTATATGTATATATATATATATATATATATATATACATATATCCATGTTATATTATAATCACATTGAGCGACGCTACAAAGATACCTCTTGTGTATTCGAATACTTTCATAAGTAATTATAACTTAAATACACCTAAGATCCAATGTATAATTATGAATCAATTCTGCGACATTTGTTCGTAATCAAACTTTCACGAACATTGTACCATCAATCATGTAACCACAAAATGTAATATAGACATCTACACGTACACCAAAATTGTAATCATTTCAGACCACCATGACGCCCCTAATCCTAGTAATCTTCTTAAGTAAAACTGTCGCCTTAATCGGATTTGATTGCGGAGGACAACACCTCAACGTAACAGCCGTCTCTCTCCTTGATGTCGGCGAATGCGATCTGAACATACGACAACCCAACACCACAGATGTTTATATTCAGCTACTACAACTATCCGACTACAGTTATACAGAAGTCATACAATGCAAGGTTGAAATATCCCGAAACATATATCATTGTGGCATGCATTCACATATATCTGCTGTCCACAATGGAAGAGCCGATTATGTGCATGAGACTGGATACACTCAGTGCCTAAGAATGTTTCAAGATGGAACTATTTCCTTGGGAGACAACACCCTTGTCGCTGGCATAAAAGCAAATCAGACAACCTATCGAAGTATCACCTTGGTGGGCCGCGTACAAGTTGACGGATACTGCAAGGGATCCCAGTACAACGATCCATACGGAACATGGGACGACGTAGTCGTCCAAGCTGCTGTGAAAATATCACTAAAATCTTCCTACGTTCCCGTACAATTGAATACTGGAAGGATTAAATTAAAATCTGGAACAGTGTGTAAACTCGTTGACAGTTACTGTTTAGACGCTGACGACGGATACACCTACTGGAAACCTAAGCCTACGGATACTTGTAATTTTCAACAGTATGATGTCCTCTACGAAGGACCTGCAAACAAAATTTCTGAAGACATCCCTAAGGCAGACACCCCGACCATCTATAGTCTTGTGACTCAAGAAATCACTTTCGCCCTTATGAAAACCAAAGAAATACCTCTATGTGGTTATACCCTCCTGTGCACGGAACACCCGAAATTATTCATTCTTGAAGCTAAACCTGGCAATACATTCGCTAGTCGGAAAACTATTCCTGTCAATAATCTTGACATCTTTACATACATGAACTCCAAGTTCGTGTATATAGAAAAACATGTCAAACAACAGATGACATCTCTATAACAACGTCATTTCGCAAAAATGCGAGTTAGAAAGACAAGTAATTACTAATGCCTTATCTTTTGCTACACTCCAACCAGACGAATTTGCCTATCAGCTCATGAAAGGGCCAGGATACATGGCCGTTACAACAGGAGAAGCAGTACAAATAATTAAATGTATCCCTGTTGAAGTGATGGTAAGAAAAACTGGAGAGTGTTATACCGAACTTCCCATTTCTGTACGTAATCATTCCTTCTTCCTTACACCTAAGTCAAGAATTATCACCAAAATTGGCAACGAACGAGAATGCAGTTTAGAACTTCCTACTTTGTATCGAATCGAAGATACATGGGTGCAACTTACACCTAACATTCAAGTTAGACAACTGCCACCTCAACAGCTAAAACCCATGACTGCCTTAACCTGGAGATATCTCACACCGGGACCTTTGGCCGTAAGTGGAATATATTCTGATACAGATTTGGAGAAATTACGAAATCACATTATGTTCCCAGCCGAAAAGCCAGCTTTGCTCAATGCCGTTGCTAGAGGACTAACTGGCCATACCATGAACACTGAAGGAATCTCAGTATATAACCTACTGGATGAAAATTCCCTAAATAAAATTGTCGAAAGCACAGCCTCGCGAATCTGGAAGGGATTCATAAATTTTGGATCAGCCACTGCAGGACTCGTCGGAATCTTCATGATTATTCGCCTAGTAAAATTAGTCATTGACACAGTCATCCATGGATACGCTCTTCACACTGTATGGTTGCAGCCTTCATCTACTCGGAGCTTTATGGAGCTCCCTCGCAAATTTGCTGCTCCATTTAGCACGAGAATCTTCTAAGAAATCTGGAGACGATAACCGAGACAATCAATCACCTGGCGGAGGAACAACCGTGCAAACCTCCAACATCGATCCCACTGCACCTGCGGAAGTAATTACTCAACAACCTCCACCAGTCAAACCTCCAAGGACAATGAAACCTTGCCACGAAGAAATCACCAAAAACGTAAATATACCTATATCATATACTAAGAGACCGCTTAAACACTCTAGATGAAAATATTTAATCTCCCTAGACCAAAATCCTCCGAAAACAATCGGATTTTGTTCTTAGTAGGGGGGAGGTGTTATGTCCCGCAACAAAAAATTTAATATTTCTTTGTATAATATAGTGACTATAGAATTATTCAATTTATATAATTTTTGCGTATAATTATATAATCATTCGCTCAATATCCACATTATTTAGTTACCTTATATATACATATATCAAATAAATTATATAACCACTAGTGTTAACCCAAAGCTGGTCCTATATATATATATATATATATATATATATCAATCAAATAAAATCAATAAATTCCCTAAATTAATTGTTATAAATATTGTGATAAAGATTTCATTGAATATCCATCTTAAAATCACTAATAAAATTTTATGAATTACTAATTGAAATCACCATATATTAAAATATCTATCATCAATAATAATCTGATTAATATAGTATATGACCAGAGGTATATCATGGTATATTGGCAGTACTAACCAGGCACGATGATATTTATATAAGGAACTGTTATTAATCAACTATATTCAAGATGGAAATAGATTTAAAATTTTATTTTCAAAAAAAATCTTCAACAAATGACTCTGAATAACGCACTTGTGATAAAAGCATTTTGCGATAAATTTAAGTATAAGTTATTATATGAATATCACAAAATTTTATTATTTTACCTAACTAAGTATATTTAATCAATAACTAATCGGAATAATAAATATATATATATCTCAAAATACTATAATAACGAAATTAAAATCTGTTAGAAATAGACTCATAACCTTATTAAAATTTTCTGAGATCAAGTAATTTACATCGTCAAAGCCACAATGCGCAACCATGAGATACGTTATATAAGAATATATATATTTACCATACTATAAAGATCCATGAAATTCCCACAGCAACGAAACATGGGAACAGTCATGGACCAGCTAGGTCATCCAATAAAACATCATTCTCCACCTGAAAATTATAGAGTAATAATAGAAACAATTCCTTAACTCTCTTTGATTAACCACATTTTATATAATCATGTTAAAGTTATTCATAAGATATTACAAACAACACAAAAAATAATATTATTATAAAAATCTATGCTATTACATATATTCTATATACGATAACCCTCAATTAATTAATAAAATAAATATAAAGCATATAAGAAACAATACTATATTATACTAACAGTAGTTGTACATTCAAAATAATTATATATTCTAAAGTAAAGGTAAATATACCTGTTATATAAAAAAATTATTATAGTTAACCCTTTCAGTTGAAGGAAAGACAAATTTAAATTCGTGTTAGACATTGGCAAATTTAAATAATTCGCAACATCAAGGCAATAATATAACCAAGAAAGGATATCTCTATGCATGTATACGCGCTTACTACAAAGGCTCTGTGGAAAAAGCATAAATCAAAATATTTTATCAAATGATACTCACCTAAATTCTATTAATAAATAATTTTGTGAGCCCATGCGTATCCTTCCAATAAATAGTATGGTCAGTTGTCATGGGAGAGATGCAGCGATTACAAATCTTGAAACCTGAAACCCATATAATTAATTAATATTTGGATAAATAAAGATAACTTACAGTAAAAATGCTAACAAAAGTTCTGAAAGCAAGTCACGTAAAAATACTAATACAAAAAATACTAATACAAAATTTATAAAGAATTATCAATAACAAAAAAGAAATTATCAAGTTAATATTTTACATACAAAATATAAACCAACGAACAATAAATAAATGTACAGTCAATCAAAATTAATATCCATGAATAATAATTATTACCAAAATAATACATTAATTTCGCTTTAGAAGCCAGCAATAATAATTAATAATAAAATAATTAACGATATATATATATACATATTCGAGAGAAATAAAATTAATAAATTTTCCTTGACTAATTATAATAATAAAAATCTTTATAGTACATTAATACCATCGGCCAAATATATATATATATATAAAAGTTTAATTGTTATCAAATAACAAATATATTTATTTTGATTATTTAATTATAAAATTAAAATGTAAAAACAGATGGCCAGTAACGACTAAATAATAATCCTTTGTAAAATAACAAGCTTCTTTTAAAAATTAATGATTTAAATACTTCTTAACGAATGAAATATAATTAATCAGGCAAGAACTTCCTTTAAAATCCTAGATTACTTTAATTTTTAGTCCTCGTTGAGTTCCCGTAAATCCATATATATATATATATACATATATATATATATATATATATATATATGTTCACTATTAGGAAGTAATTTTCCTCAGAGTCTTGATACCTGAAAAATATAATAAATGTTTAAGAAAATCTACTATAAAAATTATTAAATAAACCATTTAAAATATAATACATACTTGCACACTTTTTATGATCCTATATATATATATATATATATATATCCTCTTCCTAATAATGTAAGACAGCTTGTCATAAATAAGTAGCAAGAATTCCAAGTCCCAGCAACTGAAAATAATAATCAAATAATATTTGGCCGTATGAAAAATTAACCTAACAAAAAATATACTAAAAAAATCAATTTATACAAAAAATCTATTATCATTATAAAAGTTTGATTGATCAAAATTGTTATATTAAAAAGGTTTAATATTTTACAAATGTATATAACTATATAGGAGTAAAGGAAATCAAATAGTAAAAGAAGTATAATAAATCAAATATTAATACACGTCAAATATTAATACATTAAATTTCAACAATAAACATATTAAATTAAATAATAACTACAAAGAAATGTCAAGAAATTTAGTATGAATAAAATTTTATACATAACTCTTTGCTGCATGCAGAATAATAAGTCACCCTATAAACATAGCCTTCACTTGGTTGTCCACCGGGTGTCTCAATATTTTCATCACCTAACGAAAACGCTATACGGAAAAATAAAAATATATTTATTAATAAAATTCCTTAGAAATATATTTCAATAACAACCTACAAATACGCCTCCTCAAATATATAATCAACCGACCACATCTATCGAAATTTATACACGAGACCTCAATAGGTAGTAGTACGTGAAAGTGAGAGAGACCGCACTATCGGTTGGCCCGCGCGAGTGAGAGAGACAGCGCTATACGTAATCCCATATGTAAAAATAAGAATTAAATCGCGAAACAAGCTCGGATAGACTTGTCACTCTTGTTATTAGTATAAATATATATGTAGTTATTAATAAAAACTTAAAAGACAATACATTAAAATAATAAAAATACATATATATGTATATTATATATATATATATATATATATATATATATATGATGCAATTAAATAAAACTTTTAACTAATAACCTTACCAAATAAACTTCCGAAATAATTTACACAACGGCCTCAAAACCCTTTCAATACTGCATATTCTTATACGCTTTAAGCCTGTCTGTTATCCGTGAATAATCTATTGGTCCATATCCTTTCCAACATATATATATATATTATATATGTAAATGCAACCTAGACAAATAAGAAAAATTTAATTAATAACACATTTAAACTCTTAGCATAAGAACATAATAATTAATTACCAAAATCCGGATGACGAGTGTATGTATCGGGAAATTAATAATAATAATAAAATAATCAACGCTCCATACCATCAAAAAGAAACAAAAGTAATAACTTCTTTAAATTAATCAACTGAACATTTTATGGGAAAATTCCATTATATAAAGGCACTGTCAAACGCATATTATCATTAAATGCTATAAAAATCTCTTTTCATATACGTATATTCTATGTAATTATTCAAATAAAAACTACATCACTACACTACATAAGTTTCACTACATAATAATAAATTATATAAAATCTAATCCCTCAATTATTGCCAAATAATATAATATATATTTTCATTTTGATTATTTAATTGCAAAAATTTTATATATAATTAAAATATAATAAGTGAGCAACAATAACCAAGTAATAAACCATTTCCGTTATATAAAAGCTCAACATTATTTAGTACATATATATATATTATTACGTCCTATTTTATCGTTTATTCAACGACTCTGCAGGGCTTACCGTGCATGGACGAACAAGGTTGTATCTCTCAATTTCTTTTTCAGGGCAACCTGCTAGGCCGGCTATACCCAGGGACGCCGAGAGATTCAGGATCTGTAGGACGCTTCTTTTCAGAGGTATTTTAAGGTTGACAAATAAATAAATGGATATTTTATATTATAAATTTCTATTTTTATTTATTTCATTCCCTTATCCATGTACATTAAATGCAAATTTATGTTAAATATAGAGCGATATAATAATAATTTTTTGTTGATATTAATGTATTACTTTTTATAGGTCAATCGTATCAAGGAATTCCTCGCTGCTTAAATAGTCGAGGAGTTGATTTATTTCAAAATCTGTAAAACTCTCTTCGCTCGGAGAGATATCTATGGGCTCTAAATCTGTTTCTCCAAAAGCAATCGGGGAATAATTCGGGGTATAAAGACCTGGGAATGAATCAGGAGTTCGTGGAGGACTTGGCGGCAGTGAAGTCTGGACTTGTTGGTCCCTTGTCGCAGGGATTTCTGCGTTGCGCTCCCAAGCGCGGAGCAGTCCTAGCGGGAACCCCTCCGTAGGATTGTTTAAGTCGACAATTATTGTCGATGCGTCGCTTGAGCCGCTTGGGTTGTCAGAGCCAGCCGATTCAGTTCTTCGTCAGACTCTGCGCTCGCTGCTATCGCTGGGATGTTGCCGTTGTTGTTGGTTTCTGGATTAAATTCAGGGGGCAGGGGGGCGAAGGACAAATCGAAGAGGGTATCTTCGCGATCGTTGGCGGCGTGTACAATATTAGAAGGGATATTATCCCTGTCTACAAATAATTGTCGTACAACGGAGGGACGATCTCGGAGCAATCGTTGTCTATATATTTCTCGGCGAGCTACGCCTGCGTTTCGCAGAGGGAATTCGCGACGAGTTATTGGGTCTGGACGTCGGGTGTTGATCATCTATTAATAAGAGAAAAGGTTCGAATTCCGATACGAATATAATATAATATTTTAGTTAATTTTCCCGAAAATTATTATTACTTACGATGTCGCAAGAAAAAAAGGGTCACCTGTTAAAAATGAAAGTACCGTGTGAATAATACGTCACACACACGCATATGCACAGTGGAAGAGAAAGTAGATAATTAAATAAATTTATTTTATTTCTTTCTCTGATACTAAATTATGATTTGAAATCATTAAATAATTTTTAGTTATTAATCATGCTTTTAAATTTCAAATCGGGACATCAAGTAAGAAGAGGATTACAGGATGTCATTGAAATGACAGTTTATCAATGCAGCTGGCTCAGTATATTGTAAAATTTTCATATAAGCCTCAGCCAGTGTATCGTTACTAATCTCTGGGATGAATCTCGTATCTTGAAATCAAGGCTAGATTCAACCTGACGTTGTTTACATCAGACAGCTCCAAAATTAAAAGACAACTTCCATCATCAGTAACGCAGCTTCAGGATAATTGTCAATTAACCGGGCCTAAATTGTATCTTTGCCTAATCAAACGTCGATATGACAGGAGGCCGCTAATTTTTTACTTGCCTCACCAGCTCCAAGTCAAAAGGAAACCTCTATCATTGGAATATATTCCTCAAGATAATTGCCTTTTCACTGTGCCTAAATTAGATTTGTCCTGCCGAAGCAGGTTCTTACTAATTACTGTCAATCGAGTCGTCTTATCAAAGAGATAGATCCCATGAAAGACTTTCAATTCGAAGTAAGATTTAAATAAATTGTGTGTATGGATGTGGGAATATGAATAAAAAATATAGAAAATGACAGTCAAGTAGCATGCGACTGTATAGATTATTAATTATTAATAAGTATCAGGAAGCAAAGAAAATTTAATTGGTTTAAGATGTACTTACCAGATGATGAAGTTCTCGATGACTGCTCTCCGTCGGAGACCGACTGCCTCGGCGAGGTCCCTGAAGAGAGGTCAGGAGCCGTTGAAGAATAATTGGCAGAAGTTGAATTTGAATTTACTTTTATTTTAAAGTATACTCGAGTACAATATTTGACGGCTCTAAGATGCTTCCTTCCTTCTAGAGAGCTGGTGGTCAGATGCTAGGTGATGTCCACTCGAGAGCGCTGGGTCAAATGCACGGAAGACTGAGCTGCGCTCCCTGAAGTACCCTCTGATCCCTACTTTGTTCCAAGAGTCAGTGGTAGGGGAATGGGAGCTCTAAGCGTAGGTTGCTTGGCTGCTATTTGCTGCACTAGCTGCCCTTCCTTTTGGCGCATGTTGTGACGTAGTAGTTGCGCTTTTGCGTGGGGGTAGTGGGCTATCCGTGCGTTGGTTTGTTAATTTATAAAATTTTATAATAGTTTTTAGCTACCAGAATTCTCGTTATTTGCATACATTTTCTAATGTAGAATCTTAAATCTCCTTAAAGGAATGCGAAAGAAATGCGAACGGTTCTTCTAGCATGCTCCGTTCAAAAGCTGCCTTAAATTCCGCTTATAATAATTTTTTATAATTAGTAAATTCTGGTGGGTAATCTCTGGAGGCCTGCCCCGGCCCTATCTTAGGGTCCATCCGCCACTGCTATTTGGTACAGTGGGGATTTTAATATATACTAGAGGGATCTTGGGGGATGTGGTCACTCTACGGCGTTGTGCTCGTCGGTGCCGTTTCATACGGAAGGCCAGTCGGAAGCCAGCATGCACGCGAATACCTCCACCGGCACTTATTTGGTCAGCGAGCGACCTTTCAGGGATCCTCCGTGGCAATCGGCATTGCATCCATCGAGTGAGACCAACATCGCTCTGGAGTCGCATATCACTGTGTTAAAAAGCAGCATTAGGTGTGAGGTCTGGATAGCTCAGTGGTCTAGAGCAGTTGCCCGGAAAGCGAAAGACTCGGGTTCGATTCCCGATCCAGCCACTTGCGCCTCACATATTTTTCTAGTCTGCGAATATTGTTTTCTAGCAATTATTCGTTAGACTGAAAAATGTGTGAATGCTCTCTCCACAGGATATGCGTCAATGCCGTTGCCACGGATGGATTCCGTCGCTCGTTGATCAAATGGGCGTAAAGACACGTCCGACCTCCTCCCACATACATCCCTATCTTTCTCTGGACACCAGGCCTCTGGTGTCATAAACTATTATAATTAGAATCATTTTATAATATACATATATATACAGGGTGATTCAAAATAACCCCTGTGTCCCTGAAATGACATATTCTTGAATCAATTCTAAGACGATTTTTCCTTCGGCAAAATTTCGTCCGAAGCTTAGTTTTTGAATTATTAAAGGAAGTAGTTAACGTATGACGGGTCGAATACAAGAGGCAGGCAAGGGTGGCGCGATTCATCGTCAGACGCGGGAGCTTACGCGGGGCGCCTGCTGCGATCAGCTGATCGCTATACACATACAGACACACATGCGAACACATACATTCTCTCTCTGTCTGTCTGTCTGTCTGTCTCTCTCTCTCTCTCTCATTCGCTCACTCACCTGTAAATTTTTTTTTTTTTTTTTTTTACGAGAGAGGGGAAAATGCATTTTATGCATACCCACCGGTCGATCCAGTGAGTTATGTGGGACTCGAGTACCAAGTCGAATTACCAACTCGGTACTCCCTACCCACTAAAAACCCCTCTCTTTTCAGGAATTTCCTTTAACACACTGTCCCTCTGACTCCCCGAGATCTGTTTTCACATAACGTCAAAAAATAGTTATTATTACCTTGTTCGATGACTTTTGATGTATTGCTGTAATTGCTTGAAGGAGAAATGAATTTTCTGATAGATCGTACGTTCTCAAATTTAACGTAGATATCACGTTGCAAAAGACAAGAAATCCACACTAAATTATTAACTGAAAGTTTTTCTTCTTTCATGAACTGTATTCTTTTATTAAACTTTAACATAATCACATTTATTTACTCACTCGATGAGACGAGAAATTTACTAATGACTCTATCACTAATCACTATTAATCACTGTCGAATAATAATTGTTGGCGATTAAAAATCACTCGACGAAAGAAACACGCGCGGACACGTTACTACACGACGCGACGACGCGACAATGTGACGATAATTACGACTCGGCGACTGCAAGCAGTTTTTTGTCATGGTAGGTTGCGGTAGGTTAAGGTATTACTGGCGCTATCGAACGCGATCATGTGTTCGATTGAAGAATGCGGTAAATATAATAAACATTTAACATATTAATATTATTATTATGTTAAATGTTTATTATGTTTACCGCATTCTTCAATCGAACACATGATCGCGTTCGATAGCGCCAGTAGTACCTTAACCTACCGCAACCTACCATGACAAAAAACTGCTTGCAGTCGCCAAGTCGTAATTATCGTCACATTGTCGCGTCGTCGCGTCGTCGCGTCGTGTAGTAACGTGTCCGCGCGTGTTTCTTTCGTCGAGTGATTTTTAATCGCCATCAATTATTATTCGACAGTGATTAATAGTGATTAGTGATAGAGTCATTAGTAAATTTCTCGTCTCATCGAGTGAGTAAATAAATGTGATTATGTTAAAGTTTAATAAAAGAATACAGTTCATGAAAGAAGAAAAACTTTCAGTTAATAATTTAGTGTGGATTTCTTGTCTTTTGCAACGTGATATCTACGTTAAATTTGAGAACGTACGATCTATCGGAAAATTCATTTCTCCTTCAAGCAATTACAGCAATACATCAAAAGTCATCGAACAAGGTAATAATAACTATTTTTTGACGTTATGTGAAAACAGATCTGGGAGAGTCAGAGAGACAGTGTGTTAAAGGAAATTCCTGAAAAGAGAGGGGTTTTTAGTGGGTAGGGAGTACCGAGTTGGTAATTCGACTTGGTACTCGAGTCCCACATAACTCACTGGATCGACCGGTGGGTATGCATAAAATGCATTTTCCCCTCTCTCGTAAAAAAAAAAAAAAAAAATTTACAGGTGAGTGAGCGAATGAGAGAGAGAGAGAGAGAGAGAGAGAGAGAGAGAGAGAGAGACAGACAGACAGACAGACAGACAGACAGAGAGAGAATGTATGTGCTCGCATGTGTGTCTGTATGTGTATAGCGATCAGCTGATCGCAGCAGACGCCCCGCGTAAGCTCCCGCGTCTGACGGTGAATCGCGCCACCCTTGCCTGCCTCTTGTATTCGACCCGTCATACGTTAACTACTTCCTTTAATAATTCAAAAACTAAGCTTCGGACGAAATTTTGCCGAAGGAAAAATCGTCTTAGAATTGATTCAAGAATATGTCATTTCAGGGACACAGGGGTTATTTTGAATCACCCTGTATATATGTGGATATATATATATATATATATATATATATAGTTGCTTACATAGAAGAAATAATTGTTAATAACAATTGGGTGGTATAAAAGTGTTCGAATTATTACAGTTCGATATATCGAATTAATTTTATTGTAGCGGATGGCCGTAATATCAGGCGGTCGTGCCGAGTCTCTTATCTTATCGCTAAATGAGCCCATGTACAACTGTACTGAATGAAGCTCGGAGGGTCGCTTATCTCTTGGTGAATAATTTTATTCTTATATTATTTTATAAGACGATTTAATAATTTCGCTTGCAACAATTCATGTAGCTCTGCTACTTATTATGTAGGATATATATATATATATATATATATATATATATATATATATATATATATATATATATACAGGGTGACCCATTTTAACTTAGGCAGCCAAATAACTCGAAAAATAAGCACACTACGAAAAAATGTTTAGAATCAAAATTTTGTCATTTCGAGGGGGACGTACAATGACGTTAAAATGAGCCCCCCCACCCCTCCCCCTGGGCGGTGAGGGGGGGCAAGTTTGAAATCTTAAATGGGAACCCCTATTTTTTATTGCATATTCGGAATCTTTGGCTAAAAACACATACAATTTGTCTGAAACATTTTTCTCGATTCATGATAGATGGCGCTGTAATCGACGAAATTCAATTTCTTCGATTTCTCTTACTGAGAACCCATGCTTACGATTCTGCAATAAATTAACAATAAAGATACCACGTTTTCATTGTTAATACTCGAAATTAGTCTTAAAACAAACTTCTCATTATTTTTTATTACTCATTAATTACTTCTCAAGAAACTGCTTTTAGCGTAACCTGCCCTTTAGGCAACTTGAATGGTCCAAAGTACCGAGACATTTTGGACTTTCCATCTGATGGAGTTCCTCTAAGTATCCCTCCAAAATTTTGTCCATTTAGTGCCAAAGTCACAAGTGTTTATGTATTTTTTTAACATTTGTACTCTGATAAAATTCTGGTAAAATGGCAAATTATACGCCTACAGAAGTAGTCGATATTCTTATAACCTTTGGCGAATGTGGTAGAAATTATAGACTTACTGCCCGTACTTATGCGGAGCGATTCCCAAATCGCCGCCATCCTACTGATCAACAAATTATAAACATTGAAAGGAGATCTCGTAATAATCCACTTCATCGCGAAAGGCGAAGGAATAGACTTCATAATAATAATGACCCTAGATTGCTCGCAGTTTTGGCTATGGTTCATCAAAATCCCCATATTAGTACCCGTCAAATAGAACGAGAACTGGGAATCCCTCAAACTACGGCACATAGATTGTTACGATCAGTCAATTACCATCCGTATCATATTACTCTGGTACAGGAATTAAGTGAGGCCGACTACGTACTCAGAGTACAATTTTGTAGATGGGCTCTTGAGATGTTAGATCAGAATCCAGATTTTTTTAGTAATGTTTGTTTCAGTGATGAAGCAACATTCATCAGCAATGGTAGTCTCAATAGGCATAATTGCCACTATTGGTCACCAGAAAATCCACATTGGTATCGTGAGGTGCTTAATCAACATCGTTGGAGTTTATATGTATGGGTAGGCATTTGCAATGGCCAAGTCATTGGACCTCATTTTTTTGAACGTCCAATTAATAGTCCAATGTATTTAGAATTCCTCGAAAATGATTTGCCAGCATACCTAGAGAATGTTCCCCTTGCAGTTAGACTAAATTTATGGTATCAACAAGATGGTGCTCCTGCTCATTATGCTCGTATTGTACGGATGTTTTTGAATCAAAGGTTCCCAAATCGGTGGATAGGGCGGGGTGGACCAGTTCTGTGGCCTCCGAGATCACCGGATTTGAACCCCCTTGATTTCTTTTTATGGGGATACGTTAAAGATGCAGTGTATAGTAAAGCTCCAACGACAAGATTGAATATGATGGAAAGAATAAGAAGAGCTTGTGAAGCTATAACTCCTTTAATGCTAGAAAATGTACAACGTAACTTTCGCTGTCGATTACTGTTATCCTTAGAAAATAATGGTGCACACTTTGAGCATCTCCTCCATGCGGAGAGAGCTGATAACAATGCAATCTTGCCTTAACTGGTTGGGTCACTACACGACCTTGCCTTCACTGGCTGGGTCACTACTTGACCTTGCCTTAACTGGTTGGGTCACCACACGACCTTGCCTTCACTGGCTGGGTCACTACTTGACCTTGCCTTAACTGGTTGGGTCACCACACGACCTTGCCTTCACTGGCTGGGTTACCACACGTTCAAGCACCCCGAATTGTGAGAGGCGAGGGGACTCACGTTAATCAAGCACCCCGAAGGGAACAGAAAACTGCTACGTCCACGACGTTGTTCCTGGGTTACGCTAAAAGCAGTTTCTTGAGAAGTAATTAATGAGTAATAAAAAATAATGAGAAGTTTGTTTTAAGACTAATTTCGAGTATTAACAATGAAAACGTGGTATTTTTATTGTTAATTTATTGCAGAATCGTAAGCATGGGTTCTCAGTAAGAGAAATCGAAGAAATTGAATTTCGTCGATTACAGCGCCATCTATCATGAATCGAGAAAAATGTTTCAGACAAATTGTATGTGTTTTTAGCCAAAGATTCCGAATATGCAATAAAAAATAGGGGTTCCCATTTAAGATTTCAAACTTGCCCCCCCTCACCGCCCAGGGGGAGGGGTGGGGGGGCTCATTTTAACGTCATTGTACGTCCCCCTCGAAATGACAAAATTTTGATTCTAAACATTTTTTCGTAGTGTGCTTATTTTTCGAGTTATTTGGCTGCCTAAGTTAAAATGGGTCACCCTGTATATTGGTTGTAAGATTTTATAGTTGTAAATTTTTATTGTCTTGTCAAATTTATTTTATAATGATTTAGTGTGTATTAATATTTTCATGCCGAAAAATAAGAGTTTATTTGAACCTTATTACATCTTAATTTTTTTATTAAACATCCAGGCTCATTTGGCGTATGAATATATATATATATATATATATATATATATATATATATATTCTTTTACCAATTCTTTTACCATTACTTATATTCCTTTTACCATTACTTTTACCATTACATATATTCTTTTACCAATTCTTTTACCATTACTTTTAACAATTTTATAATTTTATGAATATTACGCTCGCAATAGGAAGTGCTTTTTATAATATTCGTTCGAGTTATTATTCTCGAGTCCTCTTTGTCTTTAGACTCGGGCGCGTATGTTGAGACATGGTGGAAGATAAGATTATTGGCACGCGCCAACCGATAACGCACTGCGTTCGGCTTAGCCTTAGGCTTTGGCACATATAAGAGGATTTATAATTTAGCTCGATTATTAGTACGTATAAAATCATGTTTTACTAAATTTTATAAGATTGTACATTTGTTGGATTTCAATTTTATGTTCTAATCCCTTTAATATATTTTAACATATCTTATTTCCTTCATTAAATTCATGTTTTATTGTCAGTTATATTGTTTTTATAATTCGCCTTTTAAATTTCGTATGTATATGTGTTACGTATTCTCTTACGATTTACAACTTAATAATTTAGTAAAACATATTGCAATATATATTTATTAATAACCATGCGTGTTAATGGTTAAAGCAAAAGGTCGGTCCGAAATTTATTTCACGCCTTGACTTTAAAAGAACATTATTTTCAAGTCTCCTTGGTCTGAAGTCTAATGCATGAACGTCGTAAGTATCAAGGGAGATAGGATACGTTGACGCGTGTCAATAGATAACGCACCGCACATCTTTAGCCTTGACCGCTTGACTAACTTATTAATTCACGCATATAAAATCATATTTTATTCGCATTTACCTATAGTTTTTAGATTTGTTACTAATAAAGAAAAAATTTATTGTATTTAGGTTGCTAGAGTACATATGTTTGTATGAATAATTAAAGCACTTAAGCTAACGGATATTCCTCGGATAATATATATATATATTTAAAGTATATAAGAATATATCGCATGTTTTTTGTATGACTACAAATTTTGTGTGCCCAACTCACCTTGTTATTTTTATTAATAATTATATATATATTCTAATAACAAGGGTGACAAGTCGGTCCGAGCTTGTTTCGCGATTTAATTCTCATTAATTCTTGCATACGGGATTACGTATAGCGCTGTCTCTCTCGCTCGCGCGGCCCAACCGATAGTGCGGTCTCTCTCACTTTCACGTACTACCTATTGAGGTCTCGCGTATAAATCTCGATCGGTTTAACCGTTCGATTATGCTCTATTATATGTTTGAGGAGGCTTAGTAAGTATTGTTGGCGTTATTATTTACTATTAATTGATTTATTAAAATGTGGTTTTCCATTATGTAGATTTTTATATATGTATATGTATATACATATAACTGGAAAGGCACAAGCCTATGGATTTTTCATGGATAATGTGTGTACGAAATGAGCCTCTTTTAAATATTTAACAAGGCTGCTACGCAAAACATCCGTAATTCTTTGTTTGAAATTCATTCGGCAAGTATATTCGAATATATATACATAAATTTTATATTTGTAATTGATAATGTATTTTTGAATATGGATTCACGTGTAGGTTATTGTTAGGAAATTTTACTAATAAATATATTTTATTTTTCTGTATAGTGTGTTCGTTAGGTGATGAAAATATTGAGACACCCGGTGGACAACCGAGTGAGGCTACGTTTATAGGGTGACTTATTATTCTGCATGCAGAAAGAGTTATGTATAAAAATTTTTATTCATACTGAAATTTTTCCCTTTGCACTTATTATTTAATTTAAGATAGTTATTGTTAAAATTTAGTGTATTAATATTTGATTTATCATACTTATTTTACTATTTGATTTTCTTCATTCCTATATGGTTATATACATTTGTAAAATATTATACCTTTTTAGTACATTAGTTTTGATAAATTAAAATTTTATAATGATAATAGATTTTTGTATAGATTGATGTTTTTATGTATTTTATGTTAAGTTAATTTTTTCATACGGCCAAATATTATTTGATTGTTATTTTCAGCTGCTGGGACTTGGAATTCTTGCTACTTATTTATGACGAGCTGTCTTATATTGTTAGGAAGAGGATATATATATATATATATATATATATATATATATATATAGATATATAGGGTTATAAAAGGTGTGTAAGTATGAATTATATTTTAAATGGTTTACTTAATAATTTTTATAGTAAATCTTCTTATACATTTTATTATAATTTTCAGGTATCAAGACTCTGAGAAAAATTACTTTCAAATAGTGAATATATATATATCTAGGATTTTAAGCTTTGTGCCGACAAAGTGTCGATTTTTAATAGTTTAAAACGAGCAACAAATTCAATCTCTTATATATTTCGATAGTATATTGATTACGGATTATTTTAATACCAAAAAGATGCGAGCAACAAATTCTTTGAGTTACTTTTCTCTTGTACAAATGAATGGCATCGTTCGCCGATACTTATGATATGTTGGTTTTAATTAAATAATACAATTTTTACAAAATGTTTTTACACTATTTTGGAGCACAAAAATAGCACATAATTCTGGTGTAATTGATTTTTTTAATTGGAGCATTTTTTATGATTTTTTCATTATTTGGGGGGGCTAGCTTAATGTCAAGCTGGCCCCACCCACTTCAAACGTAATTTTCTGCTAAACGGTTTGAGCAACAAAATCCGGACTACGGCAACAAATTAGCACATAATTAGCACAAAATTAATTTTATAAATTTTCTTTTATTAGTGATAATTTTTTTATTAATCTTTTATATTAATATTCCTTCTGTGTAGACTTGCTTTCAGAATATTTGTTAGCATTTTTGCCACAGGTTATGTCTCAATTCATCCAAATATTAATTTAATTATATTTTTTTTTCAGGTTTCAACATTTGTAATAGCTGCAGCTCACTTATGGCAACCTAGCTATATTGTTTATCGAAGCGATCCTTATAGGTTAATAAAATCAATCGTTGACAGATTTTAGGTAAGTATTATTTTATAATTAAAAGTGTTTTTACTTAGTCTTTAAATAAATTGTTTCTAATATTATTTTATAATTTCCAGGAGAAGGGTTATGTTTTATGAGGTAGCTCGGTTGGTCCATAAATATTTCCGTATCTTATTGTAAAGGGAATTTTATGGAACTTTACAGTATAGTAAGTATAGGTACTTATATGAACGTATTTTCCCTTACGATATTTTTGCTCTAACAATATAAATTACTTGAATTTAAAAATAGAAATTTAAATTTGTCTTCTTTTTGACTAAAGGAATTAATTATAAGTGTTTTATATAACAGTTATGTTCACTTTCCTGTAATTAATTTAAAGTGTATAATTATTTTGCATGCACGATTACTGCAGGTGTAATATAGTATATTTTCCTAGATTTTTGGTTACATATATACAGGGTGTTTCATTTTAATCCGACCAGTCGAATATCTCGAAAACCAAGCCCTGGAGAGAAAAATATTTCAGACAAAAGTTGTTTGGTTTCGAGGGGGCCATAAGATGGTATCATTGGTTTGACCTTGAAGAGTCATTTGAAGGTCACGTGAAGGTCACTTCAATTTTTTTAAATGGAACACCCTATATATTTTTGCACACTCTTGTAGCTGACATCGAGAGCTTTCCAAAACACTATCATTAAGTACCTTTTCGTTAAGTACTTTTTGAGTTATGAGGGTTGAAATAATTTCTTAATTTTACATAAACCGTAAAATATCTTGTAAAATATTCACTTTTCGATTATTTTACCTTAATACTTTTATGTACAAAATAATGAGAGGAATCAATTGGTGTAAAAAAACACATAGTTGTTTTTAAGAAAAAATATGGAATTGTTAATTGCAAATTACATATTTTTTCTTCAAAACAACTATGTGTTTTCTTTACACCAATTGATTCCTCTCATTATTTTGTACGTAAAAGTATTAAGGTAAGATAATCGAAAAATGAATATTTTACTAGATATTTTACGGTTTATGTAGAATTAAGAAATTATTTCAAGCCTCATAACTCAAAAAGTACTTAACGAAAAGGTACTTAATTATAGTGTTTTGGAAAGCTCTCGATGTCAGCTACAAGAATGTGCAAAAATATATAGGGTATTCCGTTTAAGAAATTTAAGGTGACCTTTATATGACCTTCAAATGACTGTTCAAGGTCAAATCATTGTCACCATCTTATGGCCCCCTCGAAATCAAACAACTTTTGTCTGAAATATTTTTCTCTCCTGAGCTTGGTTTTCGAGATATTCGACTGGTCGGATTAAAATGAAACACCCTGTATATTAATAGATATTTGAAATAATAAATTTTCTGCTAATATTCATATAATGATTTATATGAATTTTGTCGCGAACACCTTTAACACGGTTTGCATTATTCAAAACAATTTGTTGAAGGTTTTTCTTTAATGATAAAATTTTAAATCTATTTTGTTACGTCCCGCAACAAAATTTTTATTTTTATTTAAACATGCAAAATTTGCCTCTATAATCTTTAAACTGTAATTCCACCGACGAACATATAAATCTTAATCCCACCGCGTAACATATTATTGTTAATATAATTAATATTGATAATTAAAATTCCACCGCGCACCATCTATTATCACCAATGTTTCTTATTATAAAATCTCACCGCGCAATCTATTATCACCAATACTTATAGTACATCAATATCATTCCGCCGCGCGATATACTATTGTCAATATCTCCGAAAATAATCTTTCTTTGTTAAGAAGCTAGCTATACATGACATAACCTCACTTAGGAGTAATAGAAATAATTTTAAGTATTTACCCGCATATAGTATCGTCCGCATAAAAATTACCTACTTTACCGACAATAGGCAAAATCACCCACACAAAAGTTACCGACAGTCGATAAAATAAATTCGTACTTTACCGACAGAGTAAAAGTTACCGACAGAAAAGTTACCGACGGAAGGTAATGCAATTTCCTACTTTACCGACAGAGTAAAAGTTACCGACAGAAAAATTACCGACGGAAGGTAAAGTAATTTCCTACTTTACCGACAGTAGGTAATGTCACCCGCACAAAAGTTACCAACAGATGGTAGAATAGTTTCCTACCTTACCGACAGAGTAAAAGTTACCGGCACATGATAGCGCGGTTACCAACATTACCGACTGAAGATAAAATCACTTCCCACTTTACCGACTGACGATAAAGTTACTTCCTATATTACTGACACATGGTAATTACCGATGTAGGATAACGATGTTTCCTACCTTACCGACGATGAATAATGTTGGTACCCACATTACCGACGGATGTTAATACCGACCCGAGGTAATGATGTTGCTAACCTTACCGACATATAAGAGTATACCTCCTTTATTAATATATTATCCTGATACTAAAAAATTTTACAAACCAAAATCCAAAGGACTTTTTATATACATATATATATATTTGTACACGTCTCAGCACCGACTATACATATATATCATTATTTTAAGGCATAGACTATATCAAAAACCTTTGGTTACTTATTAACTCAAAAAATAATATAGATATAAATCTCTTAATAATTTTTACTTAAAGAGCATAAAAAGCTGAGTTGATACATATATGCATAATTACAAAAACTTGAATATTACTAATTTTATAAGTAAAGTTTTAAATATGATTTTACGTACGCAATATTATAAGTCGCTATAAGGCACTCAAGGTTAAACGCAATGCATTTCTCAGAAACGCCGGTCGATTGCAATTCTCAGAAACGCCGAGCTCGTCGCATTCCAAAAGCTATGGAATATTCCGCTCAAATATTATTGCGCAACATGATGAAATAATTAACTACTAATAAGAAACAAACGAATTTATTGTTAAACATTCGTATTAAGCATATGCAATAATTTTTATTAATTTATTAATGCAAAAACCTAACAGTTATTAAAATCCAAAGAATAAGGATTGTTGCACAACTTATTGAAATAATTTATAGTCTTTATATATCTATATTCTACCACGTAATCATAAATACATATATGTTAAAATAATTGTAATTATAATAATTATGATGTCAGAATTTATTAACAATATTTAAAAGCATTTTCCATAATAATACATAAAGACAAAAATGAACTTTTGAACGGAGCATGCTAGAAACTCCGTTGACATTTCTACAGCTAGAGCTTAAAAATCTACATTAGAAAATATATGCATGTAAACTGCAAAGAAATTCTGATGGTCTAATAATTATTATAAAACTTATATGTCAAAATACAATGTAACCAGTATAGCCGATTCTATACTGACCGCTCCGTCATCCCCACTCCAATTCTGAAGAGTCCCACCATCTACAAATTAAACTACGCCCAATTTCTGCGGCAACGCCCAGCAGCGCGCGCATCTTCCCCACGCTTGTGCCAGCGACGCGCGCAACCAGCCCGGAGAAGGGTACCAATGAGCGACCGCGCCGCCCACGCTGAGGCGCGTGCATCTTCCGAGGCGCGCGCATCCGGCACGTCAGAGAAAGCCAATCACAATTCGACACGCATCCGGCACGTCAGAGGGAACCAATCACCTATTGACAACGCGGCACGTCTCCCGAGGCGCGCGCATCTTTCGAGGCGCGCGCATCCAGAAGCAAAGGAGGGAACCAATCACAACTCAATTCCCTCCACATCAAGGCGCATCCTCCACCATTGGGACCGTGTGCAAAATCGGGACTGACGACTATATAAACCCGTGCAGAGCGGTCCTCTTCGCACTTTGCCCAACGATCTTCACAGTGTTAACTTGGCACTTTGCCCAACGATCTACTATAGTTAACAACTACTGGCATTTGGCCCAACGTTTTCAACAGTTAATAACTGGCATTCTGCCCACCGATCTTCACGTTAATACTTATCTCCGAGATTTTGTACGCGTATTCAGTTAATAAATTCAGTGACTATTGAACATTGAGTTTCTCAATCGAACTCCTGGACTGCAACCTCCATCCCGAACTGTCACTGAGGTAGACGATATCCAGCGGAAGGAAGCAGCGTCCACTCATCAACCTAGTGAAGGGAAGCCGCCTTCACACATTAGGATACAGCAGATACTGGTAAATACATGGCCAATTTGTCATTCCTCTAACCTTTCAATTCAACTTCATTTCAACTAATGCTAATTAAATTAAAACCGCATAATAGTTTTAATTCGGGAAACTATACCTTCGACTATGCATTTTCCCTCATCCATGTACTTAAGTTAATTAAATATTATTTCCAATTGGAAGATTTGTTTGCGACTTATCTCCTTGATAAGACGACGCGATAGACAGTGAGCGAGTGCGAAACTGCTGCGGCAGGTCGAACCCAAGTCTGGCTCGGTGAAAAAACAATTATCTTGAGGAATTTATTCCAATGATAGAGGTTGTTTCTTAACTTAGAGCTGGTGAGGCAAACAAAAAATTAGCGGCCTCCTGTCAATCGACGTTTGAGTAGGCGAAGATACAATTTCGGCCCGGTTAAGGGGATCCTAAAATCGTATATATTACCGACAGAACGCAAATATTAATTATAAGGCAGATCTTTTTTTGTCTATTCAAATTGACAAATCGTTTTCCACAATTAAAATACTTGCAATAACGAACTGCGGGCGCTTAAGTTCATGTAGAAAAACCAAAGAAAAGTTAAATAAGTATTTTTTTGTTACCGACTTCTTGAACAATATTTATTTATTATTAAAATTGTACAATTTGTTCGTGCAAAAAATATAGCGTCCGCAGTCGCGATAACATCAAAGAAAAATATTAAAATGTTACAAATGAACTTAGAGACCTATATAAAAAGATTTATTGAATAATTAATTGAGTATATACATGTGCATGAGGAATCGACGTCGATGAGTAAAAAAGAGCAGTAAATTAGTTGCCGTATCGAGTGATAGATGGAGCTGCAATTTAGCAGACAAGGATAGACAGAGTTATCTGGTTATACTCTTTTCCTCTCTGTTTCTTTTTCTTTTTGCCTCTTTCATATATGTGAAAGCAATATATATATATATATATATATATATATATATATATATATATATGTGCACAAGTATTATTATATAAATAAACTTATATAACACAAAGTATTTTTGTATATTTGCAATTAAATAATTTTTGGAAAATTGATGACAATTTATAGCTCTTTATCAATTTACGAATAAAAAAAAAGATAATTTGATACATTTTATCAATTTACATTATCATATATGTACACTCCGGGACAACGATGCGTTCCGTGGCCCCTCTTGCAGGCAAGGGGAGCGTAGCCTCTGACCAATCAGACACTGCCACGCTGGCAGCTGATTGGTCACTTTTACGCTCCCCTTGCCCCGCGAGAGGGGCCACGGAACGAATCGTTGTCCCAGAGTGTACATATAATAATGTTATATACAATATATTATTATTTTAATAATTTTTTTCATACAATATAATAGTATTATTTATGATATTTATAGCAATAAGTATGTATTTATAATTTATGAGAAAGCTTGTGCATATTCATGAAAAAACAAGTTTTTAAAGCAAAAAGTTTGAATTTTATTTTTACATTAAACGAAGTAAATAGAAGTAATAACTTCATATTGTATATTGTCATTTGATAAAATGTAAACTGAAAATATTTGGCGAACTTAATTTTTGTAAATAAAAAAATATATATATACTTTTTTTTAATTTGTCTGTCTTTCTTTTCTCTCTTTCTCTCTCTCTCTCTCTGTCTTTCTTTCTGCTTGCTCATTATATACTTTCATTTATATTTAGTTATTTATTCTCTTTATTTTATTTCTTTCGTCTCTTTATAGTAAAATGAATCTTTCATATATTGTATATATATATATATACATATATATATATATATATATATACATATATATATATATATATACAGGGTGAGCCATTTTAATTAACGCACGCAATTATTTCGGAAACAAAGCATTTTAGAGAAAAATGTTTCAGACAAAAGTTTTATGGTTTCGAGGGGGCCATAAGATGGTATTATTGGTTTGACACTGAAGAGTCATTTGAAGGTCACGTGAAGGTCAATTCAATTTTTTTAAATGGAACACCCCATATATTTTTGCACACTCTTGTAGCTTATCTCGAGAGCTTTCCAAAACACTATAATTAAGTACCTTTTCGTTAAGTACTTTTTGAGTTATGAGGCTTGAAATAATTTCTTAATTTTACATAAACCGTAAAATATCTTGTAAAATATTCATTCTTCGATTATCTTACCTTAATACTTTTACGTAGAAAATAATGAGAGGAATCAATTGGTCTAAAGAAAACACGTAGTTGTTTTTAAGAAAAAATATGGAATTGTTAATTGCAAATTACATATTTTTTCTTCAAAACAACTATGTGTTTTCTTTAGACCAATTGATTCCTCTCATTATTTTGTACGTAAAAGGATTAAGGTAAGATAATCGAAAAATGAATATTTTACAAGATATTTTACGGTTTATGTAAAATTAGGAAATTATTTCAAGCCTCATAATTCAAAAAGTACTTAACGAAATGTTACTTAATTATAGTGTTTTGGAAAGCTCTCGAGATAAGCTACAAGAGTGTGCAAAAATATATAGGATGTTCCATTTAAAAAAATTGAAGTGACCTTCACGTGACCTTCAAATGACTCTTCAGTGTCAAACCAATGATACCATCTTATGGCCCCCTCGAAACCATAAAACTTTTGTCTGAAACATTTTTCTCTAAAATGCTTTGTTTCCGAAATAATTGCGTGCGTTAATTAAAATGGCTCACCCTGTATGTATATATATATATATATATATATATATATATATATATATATATATTAGGTGGTAAACTTAATTCATGCCGTTAAATATTGTACAATACAACGTATTGTACAATATTTAGCAGCAGGAATTAAGTTTGCCATCTAATGCTTTCTTCTCTTTTACTAAAAGATATAATTATATTATTTAAATTATATTATGGATTGGATAAAACATTTGTGTATATTTTGTGTATACTTTTTGCACGACGCTGATAACGGTGTCAACAATTTATCCAATCATAGGTTGTATATTTTTTACTTTCTTTTTTTACTGAAACATACATATACATGAATTTTATTGTTTTCAACTAGTTAGATACATGCATTTATGTGTTACATATATGCACGTGTGTTATAATGCGATTTCTTTTTCAATATTATTTCTCACATTTTAGTTAGAAACACATTTTGGTGTACATATATATATGTACACCAAAATGTGTTTCTAACTAAAATGTGAGAAATAATATTGAAAAAGAAATCGCATTATAACACACACGTGCATATATGTAACACATAAATGCATGTATCTAACTAGTTGAAAACAATAAAATTCATGTATATGTATGTTTCAGTAAAAAAAGAAAGTAAAAAATATACAACCTATGATTGCATGAATTGTTGACACCGTTACTAGCGTCGTGTAAGAAGTATATACACAAATATTTTATCCAATCATAATATAATTTAAATAATATAATTATATCTTTTACTTTCAAATTTATTAAAATAAAATTTATTAAAACTAACTTTTTTAACATTTTGCCCCATTCTTGGGCCTGGTTCCGCTCGCCCAGTCTCCGTCCTTCTGTGTCCGTACGTCATGGTCGACGTGGTCGTCGACATTGACCTCGACGTCGACATCATCGGCGATTGTCCGGTCTCCGTCCTTCTGCGACCCGCATACGGTGACGTCATAGTCGATGCGGTCGTCGTCATCGGCGACGGTTTCGATCTCGTCATCATCGGCGACGTCGTAGCTGTCGTCGTCATCATCGGCAACGTCGTAGCCGCCGTCGTCATCATCGGCGACGTTGTAGCCGCCGTCGTCATCATCGGCGACGTTGTAGCCGCCGTCGTTACCGTCTTTCGCCCAAATTTGGCAGGTAGACTGCCCTCACTTCGTGCTGTAAATTAAATATTATTAAATATATATATTTTTTTTAATTAGAATTGAAAAAGAAAGAGAACGAAAGCGAGAGAGACTATATATTCAAAAAAGCTAAATATATTATTATAATTTATGCAGTGTTATACAATTCATAAATTATATTGTAATGATATAATTAACTTAAAATGTAAAAATGTTATTATATATAATTTTAAAATAAACGTAAAATACTTACATCTCGGCATGCTGTGGACTTGTGGACACAATAACTGTACAACACTGCACAACTCGAAGACTCGGAGAACGACTGGACGACGTTCTTTTGTCCGGAGGACGACGTTCTTCTGATTCCGTGTGTACAGTGATGCCAGATTTGAGACGCCGCCCAGCGCTCGGCATCTCGAAACTGGCATCATTGCTATAGTGAGCGAACGCTACTTCGGAACTGTTTGATGATGCGTTATCTCGTTTGCTCTTTACTCGTTCTCGCTCTCGCTTCAACAACATCGGCAATCTTTCCTTATCTATAACAACTTAGTGATTTAAATATCATAAAAATTAAAATTTTGATTACGCATTTTTTTTATTCGAAAATACTTGCAATGGATTAATGTGACTTTTGCGATTAAAATGACACCAAATACGACATAAATCGAATAATTTCTAATTAAATATGCAATTAAAATTTAACAATTTATCTGATTAAAAATGATCCGATGTATGTCGTGTTTGGTGTCATTTTAATTCGTACATATATATGTCATCTTACTATGGAAATTAAAACTTTTATATTTTGCATTTTTTCGATTTAAAAGTAATTACAATAGATTAATGGGTTTTTTGCGATTATAATGACACCAAACACGATATAAATCGAAACATTTTTAATCAAATAAATTATTAAATTTTATTAATTTATTTGATTAAAAATGATCCGATTTATATCGTGTTTGGTGTCATTTTAATTGCAAAAAACCCATTAATCTATTGTAATTACTTTTAAATCGAAAAAATGCAAAATATAAAAGTTTTAATTTCCATAGTAAGATGACATATATATGTACGAAGATAAGAAAATGCGAGCGAGACTTCGGAACTCTTTGATGATACATCATCTCGCTTGCTCTTTACTCGTTCTCGTTCTCGCTTCAACGACATCGCCGATCTTTCCTTATCTATAACAACTTAGGGATTTAAATATCGTAAAAATTAAAATTTTGATTGCGCACTTTTTCGATTCGAAAATAATTGCAATGGATTAATGGGAGTCTTGCGATTAAAATGACACCAAACACGACATACATCGGATCATTTTTAATCAGATAAATTGTTAAATTTTAATTACATTAGAAATAATTCGATTTATGTTGTGTTTGATGTAATTTAATCGCAAAAAATCTCAAATTTATTGCAATTATTGTTCAACCGAAAAAGAGGGAAATAAAAATTTCAATTTTTACAATATTTAAATCATCAAGTTGTTACGTAAGGAAAAATCGCTGATGTATAAACTTCATAACTTTTTATTTATATCAACATATGTATATATATATATATATATATATGTATATATATATATATATATAATATGTGTGTGCTTGTATTGTATATGACAATAAATGTCGTCAAACCTTTAAAAAAATTATGATAATGTAAATACTAACCTTTTAAACCATCCTTTCTTCGTGGAAAGTCTGTGAGCACTGAGAGGCGACCGTTTTTCGTTATACGTATACCCCATAATGGAAATACACAAAAATAAATAATTAAAATAAATCTATCTTCAATATATACTTTATTTTCACCGTTATCTTCGACACGTTATAACACGTGACAGTCGACTTTCTTCGCGCCGCTTTTTGTCACGAGTACGCGCGATAGCTCAGCGCACAGTGATGCCAGAATGCCCACGCGAGCAACAGCCAATTATTTCATATACAGTATAGCTCGACGTCCCTCGACCCTCGATTGTTCCGCATGAATGCCAAGCTATACTCTATGCAAAATATTTTGCTGTTGCTCGCGTGGGCATTCTGGTATCACTGTCAGCGCATTGCATGTATGTGAGTGAGTTACATACATATATATATATATATATATTCTGCACATACAATATATACAGAGAGAAGACAAGAAAGAAAAAGAGAGAGAGATGAGGAAAAGAGAGAAGAAAATATGTGAATCAACATCTTTATCAACATCATAAAGCCATATATTAATTAATTATTTTTACATAGCGTCACTGACGCTATAAAGTATCGACAGAAAAAGATACAATCATTTCCTTTTATTTTCTCAAATAAATTGAAATAGTTAGCACTTAGTAATACTCGATATGAACAATAAAATATAAAAATACTCGGTCATTCGTTCTCTCTCTCTCTCTCCCTCTTCCTCTCTTCCTCCGTCTCTTCTTTTTTCTTCTCTATGTATATAATCATTTCTCTCCATCATTTTTTATTGCATACATGTGCTGTATTATATAATAATCCGTATGTGTGTATTATATAATAATCCTGTGTATGTTTATTTGTATAGTAGTAATTCTAAATTTATATAAATATGTATATTATTTTCGTTATACTTTTATATTATTTTGTTGTATTTTTTAAGTATAATTTCTTATTTATTATTTTTTTATTATATTTTTATTTATTATTTTAGTATATTATTATTTTATTATATTTTGTAATATAAGAATAAATAATATTAATAATTATATATTTATTTTACATATAAATTTATCTATGAATGTACATGAATTCTAATATATTAATTCTAATGTGTAGATTTGAATTTATTTGTTAGTTTTATGGTGACTCAGAAAGATGTCTTGATAATAAATTATTTGCGCACGTGCGGAATATAATGTATAATGTAAATAATTTGTCAAAAATGGAATTACAAAATGTAACGTTCAAAATATATATTTTTTTAATAATAAGCTAAAGAAAATCTTCTAACATTTCAAAAAATGGTAAATAATTATTGGTCGGATTTTAGCTTTATATCTTTTTATTTCTTTAGTTTGCGTTCATAGAAAATTTCCAAATAAATTCTCAGTTTTAAAAATAATGAAAAGTATATAACTGAAAAAATAAAGAGCATTGTAACTGAGGTTTGACATATAATTAGTGATTATTTTTTGAAGCGCTTCAAATCAGTTGAGATTGAAAATAATCATTTATCATTGTAGTCCAACTTTTGAATATTATATGTTATATTATAAATATTTGTTATATTTAATTAGATTTAGATATATTTGATTTGCCTTTTTACGGAATAATGAAAATTTTTTACTAAAATATTATTTTAGAATCTGTACATTTATATAGAAATTTGTGTTTCAAAACTCCAAAATTATATTTAAATAAATTTAGAATTACTAAATTATTGCTGTTATATTATTTTTATGTACACACAATAATTATAAAATAGTTATTTTTATGTAGACAAATAATTATAAAATAATTATTATCTCTGAAAGATAAGAATACAGTCCTTTGTTTATTCATATTTATTAAAAAATGGTTATATATGCATTTTTTATAGTGGTTAGTGCCAGAGGCGGTCTATTCGTGAGCTGGCTCGTAAAATATATTTATTTCAGATGTGGTTTGCTTGTGCGCTCTAGTTAAAGAAATATATAAATCCAGAGGCGATCTGTTCGTGCGCTGGTTATTAAAAAATATATAAATCCAGAGGCGATCTGTTCGTGCGCTGGTTATTAAAAAATATATAAATCCAGAGGCGATCTGTTCGTGCGCTGGTTATTAAAAAATATATAAATCCAGAGGCGATCTATTGGTGGTTATTTTAAGAAATGTTTCAAACCAGATGTAGTTTGCATGTACGCCTTAATTTACTAGAAAATATGATATTTCTGTTGTCTGAACATAATTTTTTGTGTCATAGTTTTTCAGTAATAATTTTATAAGCAAAGGACTGCACTTATTTTTCAGAGATTTTATTTCTTTTAAGATAACATTGAGGTAAACAACATTATTTTTATAATAATATTGTACAAATTTTTTTGCAGGCGACAATTATTGAAGCTAATTGGAAAAACAAATGGCTCCAGGATCATGAAGGGTATTAACGCTAAATCCATCGATTTTCAAAAATCAGTAGAATTTCTTCCTGATACGATAGATTCAAAAGTTAGTATTCAAACTATTCAATTCCTGGAGCCAACTTCAGATACAGGTATGTATTATGAAAATGTTGACAACTGCGTTGATAACAACACACTTGTTATCGATAATAAAGCCCTTTTAGATACTTCTTGTATCCAAAAAAACTTGCCCGAAGGCCGTCGCATTGTCGATATTTCTTTTATGTGGAATGAAATCCACAGAACATTTGATAATCATGCGCGAGGAATAGAGTGCCAATTTAAAGATTGGAAACTCATAAATTCTCGTCGCCGTGGGTTCATGACGCAGTTGTTCTTCAAATGCCAAATGTGCCATTATGAAGCCAACATTTGGTCTGAACCCACGAAACCAGAAACATTAGATATTAATACAGCTGCTGTAGCAGGAAGTATTACAGTGGGAATAGGTTATTCCCAGCTCGAAGAGCTGTGTGCAGCTATAAATATTCCTAGCATGTCTGAGCCGACTTATGTTAAATACAGAGAAAATTTAATAGATGAATTTCAAGAAACAGCCATGCAAAATATGAAAACGGCTGGCGAAGTTGAGAAGCAACTTGCTATTGAAAAAAATGAAGTTATAAACGGTATTCCGTATATAACAGTTGTAGCGGATGGTAGTTGGCTGAAGAGATCGTACGGCACCGCCTACGATTCTCTTTCCGGTATTGGAGCCATAATTGGTTATCGCACAGGAAAAATTCTCTTCGTTGGGATCCGCAATAAATTCTGCGCACTGTGATGTAGCAGAGCGAAAAGGTGTTCAACCAAGAGCTCATAAATGCTACAAAAATTTTGATCGCAACGCAAGCTCCACAAGCATGGAGAGCGACGCCATAGCGGAAAGTTTCAAATGTAGTCTCGAAATGCATGGACTAATTTATAAAACAGTAGTTGCTGATGGTGACAGTAGCGTATATCAAGCCATTGTTGATAATAAACCATATCGTGAACATATGGTAACCGTAAAAAAAATTGAATGTACTAATCATTTGCTTCGCAATTTATGCAAAAAGCTAAAAGCTGTAACTGAGATAACTCAACCAAAAATGCATAGACAGCGTGGCTTTGTAGAGATACGAAATGTAATAAAAAATAATATTTTAAACATACGAAAAGAAGCAATAGATGCAGCTACTTTACGAAGAGAAGAAAGACAACCTCAACATTGTCAGGCCATAGAATTGCAAAAAGACATATTAAACATTCCTAGCCATATCTTTGGCGAACATAAGCGATGTGAAGCACGTGGCCGTATATGTAAAAGGAAATGTGATGAAATCAAGAAAAATTATGTACCATTTCTAAAATTACACGGTTTCTATCCAAAAATAGAAAGTGCTATCATGTATTTAAGTACTTATTCTGACAGCCTATTATTAAATTTAACGAATAACCCTGCAGAATCATTCAACTCGATAATCTGCAAACTAATTGGCGGTAAACGTATCAATTTTGGTAAACGAGGCTCTTACAATGCTAGAATTGCAGGAGCAATTCTGCAATATAATACACAACAAGTACTTACACAAGTACATAAAAATATGTGTAAAACTATTCCGCCTATTGTCGAGAATCTGGAAAAGCGACGACAAATAAAAGTTGCGAAAACCAGAGAATCTCGAGAAACACAAGGAAGGCAAAAAAAATTCAAACGAGAATCAGGAACAGATCGTTATTACGGTCCGCAGTCGCAAAAACCGGATCTTCCATCCGATGTATTCGAGCAGCTTCGACAAAATCATTTAGAGAAATTGTTCGAAAATGGGAGAAATTGGCAAAATATTGAATTTGATACCAGAAATCAAAATGAGTCAGAATTAATTGGTTATTATTGAGGCGTGAAATGTTGACGGCATCCAACTTTGGAACCGTATGTCGCATGAGACCGACAACGTCTTGCGCAGCGACTGTAAAAAACATTTTATATCCTCCATCTATTGATACTGCAGCTTTGAGATATGGTCGTGATAACGAGGAAATTGCAAGGCAAGAATTTGCCATGAAATTAAATAAAGAGATAAAACATTGCGGTTTGTTTATTGATACTAAAAATCCATTCTTGGGTGCTTCCCCTGATGGAGTTATTGAGGAAAATGGTCTTGTGGAAATCAAGTGTCCTCTATCGGCTGAGTATTTGACAGCTGAAAAAGCCATAGAGACATTGCCTTCTTTGAAAAATATATTTGATAAAAAGAATCCACATGAAATGAATCGAAATCACCGATAATTTTATCAAATTCAAGGCCAATTAAACATAACACAGCGAGAATATTGTATTTTTGCTGTTTGGACGCCGAAAAGCATGAAAACATTGCGGATTAGTATAGATAACGAGTTCTGGAAAAATCAAATGCTGCCTTTTCTAACACGTTTTTATTATGAATGCATGCTTCCAGAAATCTTGGATAGCCGTCATAATAGACACATGCCAATCAGAAATCTAAGATATATCGTAGAAGCTAAAGAGGAAGCAGCAAAAAAAACACTTAGTCGAACAAGTAGACGAAATGTAATAGAAAATGAAAATGGCATACAGCAGAGCAAACGATTTAAATCGAATGTTTCGCCAGTGAATATAACAGTAACTGATACTGATGTTATTGTTCTGGATAAAGAGCAAGATAATGATTGCATCATTATAGGTTACTCAAGTAACAAAGAAAATATAACTAAAGATGATATAGCAAGACGTAGAAAAATTCTAGATGATACATTTGCTCCTCTTTATTTGGTAATGAGTAATGTCTTGCCTATAGACAGCAAATTAAACAACGAATCATTGGATATATTTTTACGCGTCGTAAGAGATACTTCTGATTTTGAAACACAAAGTGTTCTATATTTAGAATTTCCTGAAATAATCGAAGCAAGTCATAATGACAAAAGCTTGCAAATCAATGGGGGAAATTGTAGTGATCATTGGCGATGTATTTTCTTTAACGGTACCAAACTTCGCGTATATGACAGTCTACCCAACTGTACATATGATAAGTTGGTAACTAAAGAGAAAAATTACATACATCTTCGTTATCCTACAATAAGGCAAAGTGATATAATTTTTGAAAAGGTTGAAACACAACCTGATGCTATATGTTGTGGAATTTATGCTGCAGCTTTCGCCACTACTATAGCTTTAGGAGGCAATCCTTGCGAACAAAAATACTCCAAGGACGTACAATGCATGAGAGAACACTTTTACAAAATTGTAGAAAGTAATAAATTGATGTCTTTTCCAGTATTATAAAAATTATATTCTATAATAGAAAATAACATACAGGGTGTCCCGAATTTAAATGGCAAAACTTCAGGAGCGTGTAGGGGACCGAAAAACTAAGTCAAAAAGTCCTTTAGCGATTTGCTCGTTTTTGCTTCATTTTGGAGAAAATCGCAAAAAAAGAAACAAAACAAGTTTTCTTTTTTTTACTGATGTTACTTGATGTTATCCTTTACATTCTTTCATTTGTTTACATTCTTGCTTTCTTCTATGAGTCCTTCATCAGTCTTTAGTCAGATACTCAGATATTTTGAAGTGAATAGCATCAGCTACAATGCCGCGTACATATTCTAATGTTGAATACGCTGATATAGTTTTCGTGTACGGTTTCTGCAACGGTAATGCTTTAGAAGCGATGCGAGAGTATGCGCGCCGATTTCCAAATAGAAGAGTGCCTAATCGACAAGTCTTTTCGTTGACTTTTAATAGACTACGAGAGACTGGGTCATTTTCACTTCGTAATGAAGGCGACCAATTCCAGGCAGCGTTAAGAGCAGATTGTCGGAGAAGAAATTGTATTCAACACCACTTTGATAACAATCCTGAGACTAGCGTCCGAAGAGCATCAGCTGCATTAGGAATATCGCGGCAGGCAATATGGCGAACTTTGAAAGGTGATAATCGCTACCCGTACCATCTTCAAAAAGTACAGAATTTATTACCTCAAGATTACGTCAAGAGATTGAATTTTAGTAATTGGTTTCTTGAAACAATTCGCAATGACAATTTATTTCCATTAAAAATAATATGGACCGATGAAGCTACCTTTACAAGAGGAGGAATTGTTAACCAAAGAAATTATCATGTATGGGCTCATGAAAATCCCAGAGCTATTAGAGAAAACAGGTTTCAGCATGAATTTGCTATAAACGTTTGGCTTGGAATTTGGAACGGATTGCTGGTGGGACCGTATTTCTTACCCGAAAGATTGAATGGAATCACATTTACGCATTTTTTAGAGGACGACTTTTCTAATTATTTAGAAGACATTCCCTTACAGCAGCGGATTGAAATGTGGTTCCAACTCGATGGATGTCCAGCTCATTATAGCAGAGCTGCTCGATCTTGGCTAAACATAAATTATCCACAACGATGGATTGGACGTGGAGGAATAGTACCTTGGCCACCCCGATCACCTGATATGACACCCATGGACTTCTTCGTATGGGGAACCTTGAAGCAGGAAGTTTATTCGGTGCCAATCAATTCAAGAGAGCAATTAAGAGGCCGAATCATAGATGCAGTGCACCAAATATCACCAGAACAATGTCTAGCCGCAATTAATCAAGTCAGTGCTAGATGTAATGCTTGCATTGCTGTAAGAGGGCTACATTTTGAACAATATCTGCATTAAATAGATGATAACAAATAAAATGTAAATAAATAAGTAAAAAAAAGAAAACTTGTTTTGTTTCTTTTTTTGCGATTTTCTCCAAAATGAAGCAAAAACGAGCAAATCGCTAAAAGACTTTTTGACTTAGTTTTTCCTACACGCTCCTGAAGTTTTGCCATTTAAATTCGGGACACTCTGTATAATACAATTGTATAAAATGTTATATTAAACAATTATATATAATATGTAAAAATTCATTTATCGTATTTAGAAGCTCTTATATTGTTCGAGACAAATCAATAAAAAACATCATATTGTATACAGGGTGATTCTGAACAGACGTTTGTCTTTAAAAAGATAAATTGTCGAGTCTATTCTAAGACGATTTTCCCTTTACCAAAATTGTCTACGAGGCTTAGTTTTTAAATTATTAAATAAAATAGTTCGCGAATTACGGAACGAGTACAAGAGGTAGACAGGGACGGCGCAACTCACCATCCGATACAGGCGATCATGTGGGGCGCGCGACGCGATCAGCTGATTGCTGCACACGATGAGTGTAACAATCAGTGTGTGTGTGTGTGTGTGTGTGTGGGGTGTATTTATGCACGCGTATCCACACATGCACCGTACTCTCTCTCTCTCTCTTTCTCTTTCTCCCTCTTTCTCTCACTCTCTCACTCACTCACTCACTCACTTATTCTTACCTTAATAATGAGATTCTTCATACTGCTGATAAATAGCAGTGCCCAGTGTGTTGCACGATAATAATCGTCGTCGACGAGACGTCGTTTCTTCAACACGCAGTCTGACACAAATAAGCGAAGTTTTTTCTTTCATCACTTTCGACACTTTTACAAATTTACTCGCGCACTTAATCACTCACGATTGATAAAAGGAGGAATTTACCAACGGTTACGGTACGAATTTAATAAACGGTTAACGCATTTAATTATTAATTACACACTCGATTAAAGAAACGCGTTAACAGAACGCGATACTTGATGCAAAGCGCGCGACGCGACGACCGACGACAAGCAGGTCAGGTTAGTACTAGCGCGTAATGCTACACGTTTATGTTTGGCAGCGCTAGAGGCGCTAGTACTAACCTGACCTGCTTGTCGTCGGTCGTCGCGTCGCGCGCTTTGCATCGAGTATCGCGTTCTGTTAACGCGTTTCTTTAATCGAGTGTGTAATTAATAATTAAATGCGTTAACCGTTTATTAAATTCGTACCATAACCGTTGGTAAATTCCTCCTTTTATCGTTCAATCGTGAGTGATTAAGTGCGCGAATAAATTTGTAAAAGTGTCGAAAGTGATGAAAGAAAAAACTTCGCTTATTTGTGTCAGACTGCGTGTTGAAGAAACGACGTCTCGTCGACGACGATTATTATCGTGCAACACACTGGGCACTGCTATTTATCAGCAGTATGAAGAATCTCATTATTAAGGTAAGAATAAGTGAGTGAGTGAGTGAGTGAGAGAGTGAGAGAGAAAGAGGGAGAAAGAGAGAGAGAGAGAAAGAGAGAGAGTACGGTGCATGTGTGGATACGCGTGCATAAATACACCCCACACACACACACATACACACACACACACACACACACACACACACACACACACACTGATTGTTACACTCATCGTGTGCAGCAATCAGCTGTTCGCGTCGCGCGCCCCACATGATCGCCTGTATCGGACAGTGAGTTGCGTCGTCCCTGTCTACCTCTTGTACTCGTTCCGTAATTCGCGAACTATTTTATTTAATAATTTAAAAACTAAGCCTCGTAGACAATTTTGGTAAAGGGAAAATCGTCTCAGAATAGACTCGACAATTTATCTTTTTAAAGACAAACGTCTGTTCAGAATCACCCTGTATAGGAGATACCTATTGTAGATATTATTCTGCAACTTTCTATAAGTTACAATCTGCAAATTGTTTTCGATATAGTTGACAATATATTACCAGAAAATATATATATTATATATAATAAAAAATTATATTCTCGTCATACTCATAAGAAAGTATTGAAAAAATATACTTCTCAATATCATTTAAAAATTACAATTGGAGAAACGAAGAGAAAACATATTGGTTGCGTTCTCACAGGAATGGGCGATGGAGGGGCTCATTCGATATCTCCATATCCAAAATATGTAAATAGCACATTTTTTCAAATATTTTGGAATTTAAAAAAATATACATATATGTGTGCGCGCGCGCGTGCGTGCGTACATGCAAACATTTATGTTACAAATATATAAATATCTACTTTTTTATGAAAAAGATTACATATTATTTGTTATCTTTTCATAATCAAGAGCTAATAAATAATATGCAAGTCTTTTCACATAGAAAAATAGATATTGATATATTTATAATGTAAATATGCGTACAAACACACACACATAGATAAATCTATATATGTATGTAACATGAAAAATAGCAAATTTGCAATGTGTTTATTGTTTTAAAATAAAATATTGTTTATGTTCTATTATTTATCATCTCATACGCTTATCTCGCTAAGCATATAAACGTACAGATGCATATCTGTCCCTCTTATATATATTTGAACACAATTTCACAATATTGCTAATGTTAGCTATGTGCATTTCTAAAAAAAATTACATTTGGCTATTTCTAAATGTACGTATGTATATCCAAAATATAACAATATCATAAGACTTTTTCCAATATTTTGGAGATTATATATATATATATATATATATATATACAGGGTGAGCCATTTTAATTAACGCACGCAATTATTTCGGAAACAAAGCATTTTAGAGAAAAATGTTTCAGACAAAAGTTTTATGGTTTCGAGGGGGCCATAAGATGGTATCATTGGTTTGACCTTGAAGAGTTATTTGAAGGTCACATGAAGGTCACCTTCAATTTCTTAAATGGAACCTACTATTTGTCATTGCATATTCTTGTAGCTTATCTCGATAGCTTTCCAAAACACTATAATTAAGTACTTTTTTGTTAAGTACTTTTTGAGTTATGAGGCTTGAAATAATTTCTTAATTTTACATAAACCGTAAAATATCTTGTAAAATATTCATTTTTCGATTATCTTACCTTAATACTTTTATGTACAAAATAATGAGAGGAATCAATTGGTGTAAAGAAAACTCTTAGTTGTTTTTAAGGAAAAATATGGAATTGTTAATTGCAAATTACATATTTTTTCTTCAAAACAACTATGTGTTTTTTTTACACCAGTTGATTCCTCTCATTATTTTGTACGTAAAAGTATTAAGGTAAGATAATCGAAAAATGAATATTTTACAAGATATTTTACGGTTTATGTAAAATTAAAAAATTATTTCAAGCCTCATAACTCAAAAAGTACTTAACGAAAAGGTACTTAATTATAGTGTTTTGGAAAGCTATCGAGATAAGCTACAAGAATATGCAATGACAAATAGTAGGTTCCATTTAAGAAATTGAAGGTGACCTTCATGTGACCTTCAAATAACTCTTCAAGGTCAAACCAATGATACCATCTTATGGCCCCCTCGAAACCAAACAACTTTTGTCTGAAACATTTTTCTCTAAAATGCTTTGTTTCCGAAATAATTGCGTGCGTTAATTAAAATGGCTCACCCTGTATATATATATATATATTATATATATATATATATAATATAACAATATCATAACAATATAACAATATCATAAGATTTTTCCCAATATTTTGGAGATTTTATATATATATATATATATATATATATATATATATATATATCCAAAATTTAACAATATCATCAACTTTTTCCAATATTTAGAAAATTTTATATATATATATATATATATATATATATATATATATACAGGATGTCCCGAAACTACCGCTCCATATTTTGAAGGTAGATTCTCTGGCCAATTAAAAACGATTTTTCCTCAGCGAAAATGTCGAGGCACTAATAGTTTTCGAGTTATAAATGATTGATAATAAAGGGTTTTTCGCAAACTAAGCTTTATGGGAATAAAATATTAATAAAGTCACATTCTTTAGTTAATTTTAGGTAGAGTTTACAGTAGTAAGTCTAGGCCGGTTCTAACCCAGGGGCTCCGAGGGGGGGTGAGGGGCGAGGGGAACCGGCGGGAGGGGGATGACGTCACGCGGGGGGGGGTGACGTCACGCGGGGGATGATGACGTCACGCGGGGGGGGGGTGACGTCACGCGGGGGATGATGACGTCACGTGCGGGGGATTATGACGACGTCACGTGCGGGGGATGATGACGTCACGTGCGGGGATGATGATGACGTCATGTGCGGGGGATGATGACGTCACGTGCGGGGGATGATGACGTCACGCGCGGGTAGGGGGAGGTCCGTGGCGCGACCGGTGGACGAGGGGGTCCGCGCGGGGAAGGGGGGATCCGCGGCGCGACCGGTGGACGAGGGGGTCCGCGCGGGGAAGGGGGGATCCGCGGCGCGAGCGATGGACGATGGGTTCCGCGCGGGAAGGGGGGATCCGCGGCGCGAGCGATGGACGAGGGGGTCCGCGCGGGTAGGGGGGGGGATCCGCGGCGCGAGCGATGGACGATGGGTTCCGCGCGGGAAGGGGGGATCCGCGGCGCGAGCGATGGACGAGGGGGTCCGCGCGGGTAGGGGGGATCCGCGGCGCGACCGATGGACGAGGGGGTCCGCGCGGGTAGGGGGGATCCGCGGAAAGAAGACGGTGCACTGGTTTGAAAAGGATAGCGTAAATTGTGTGAAGAGGACAGAGCGACAAGGATGGCATCAACGTGTGACAAGGACGACATCAACATACGACAAGGATGACGTCAACGTGGAACAAGGACGACGCATTATAAGATGCCACATAGGTGGGAGCAGGACGACGCAAAGGTAAGTGAGTGATAGCGACGAGCTTGTGAATGAGAGAAAACGATAATAGCGCGAAGAGAACGCATACGAAAGAGAACTATAATATCGCGAGAACAACGTGTGCGAGAGAGAACGATAATAGCTAAGATAACGCGTGCGAGCGAGAACGAAGATATCGCGAGACTTACAACTAACGCGAGACTTATTGTTAGAACGATAGCGCGTACGAAAGAGAGAGAGAACGATATCGCTATACTTACAATTAGCGCAAGAGAGACGCAAAGGATGGGAGCGCAAGGAGAGGCGCGTAAATAAATACATTTCTTTTCAATACTAAATATAACATTTATTTTAAAATGTGTGCGTGTATTATACAATTTGTGTTGTGTGTGTGTGTGTGTGTGTGTGTGTGTGTGTGTCTAATAAAATAATAATATAAAATATAAAATATAAAATTTAAAAAATATAATAAAAATATAAAATATAAAATAATAAGAATAATATATTTGGGGGAGTGCGCCGGGCTAAGGAGGAGGCCGCTCCTAGAATGCTAAGGGGTCGATGTGTCGGGCTGAGTGGAGCCGCTCCTGGAACAGAAAAAGACATTTGAATAGTTTTTAATAATTTATTTTAGAACTTTTGATGTATTATAAATTGAAAGTTACTTACAATACTTTCCATGGCATTTTCCATTCACCGTTATACAATACACACAATTTATATTTTGATGCAGGTTTGGATTCACATATCTGTTTATCCTCTCGTCGACCATTCATATCATCGCGTAAACTCTAAAATCAAACATATTAATTTTATGTTTTAAATTTATTACACATCGACAAAAATATTTTACCTTCAACGTTTCCAATTTCCGCCGCAGTATATTCTCATGATCATCTTCTTTCAATTTTTCAAAATCTTCTATTAATTCGAGATTTTCACGCAGTTTGTTTCCAATACAATTTACTTTAGAATGATTAGGTTCTATATTGAAACATTTACATCCATGATATTTTGCAAAATCTCGCGCACATATTTCTCGAGCTAGAAGAAATGTCCTCAACGAATTTGTGCGAGGTTTTTCCAAGCCGAGCTCTTGATGTCTTATAAACTGAACGATTGAAGTTTCTAGATTCTTCTTTGAAAGTTGTTCCCGCTCGTATTGAAGTAATTCTTCATCATCACTAGTCCGAAAACGGAAATCAGGTTTCCCATCGGATGATCCCTCCTCCATTTCTCTCTCCTCTCTCTCTCTCTCCATCTCATCCATTTCTCTTTCTCTTTCCATCCAATAATCATCATCATCCGTATCATCATCGATGATAATAACATCGTCTTCAGCCATTGCACTAACGTAACACAAGACTAACGAAACACAGAACAACGAAAGAAATAATATTCTAATGTCGCAGACTCCTCTTCATTATATATCTTTTAATATCTTTTGTCTCATTCCAACTAGGGCATCACGTCTCATCTACCTCAGCATTTCTCTACATCTTTAGCGGAGCGTGTTGAGAAAAGTATAACTATTCTTATTCGTATGGAAGGAAAGAATTAAAATCATAGATGAAATAAAAATAATTATTTATTGCAAGCATCGTAAAAAATATCATTTACAGCACATGTTAGTAATTCGCAATCGATTAATGATTCGCTGTTAAAGACATCACTATCGCGTATCGTTTTTACAGCATCGCATACAGTAGTAATATTGTTACGTTGTAAAACAGTTTCAAATTGTTTAAATTTTTCATTCACGAGATACGTATTCTCGCATAACCAATTATGCATATGATCGATACAATTTTCAAAATTAAATAAATGTAATAATGTTTGTGGTTTCATATACAAAGAATTTTCGCATAATGCGAGTTTTACAATTTTCGATTGATACATTTCAATCGATAAATCTCCAATCCTTAATGGGAGAGCAGTCGATTGTAGAAATAGTTCAATGTCTGCTTGCTTCTGCATCAACAAATTCCATGTTGAAAAAGGCAACATTATTTGATTACCTCGATTATCACCGAGAATCAGTTCCACGTACGACACAGCTCCAACGCTTATTCCAATGTCCAAATACTTGTACGATGTTGGGGTTAGAGCATATCTTCTTCCAAGTATGCGAGTCGCACGACGAGGCTGAATGCTATAAAAATATATAAATTAGATCAATATTTAAAAAATTAAATAATTAAATAATAAATAAAATTTTTAAACGATCGAAACTTACGTGTCACATTTTTGCTTCTTACACGGTGGAGTTTCACCGTTTCGAATCGGAACATAAAAATTCATATCGATTTCTTCAGCGAACCTTTCACACGCGCGATTGATGCAATACTGATCGTATTAGAATTAATATCAATTCAAATAGTATCGCAAATTGCGATGTAGAGGGGATTATTGCTGACACGACATTTTAATTTCCTCTAAAATTTTGTCGCGCCGATGTACGGCTGCGATGACATCATCATCCCCAGAACAAAGATTTAGCTGAATTCGCTAAAATCGAGCGCCGATGTACGGCTGCTCCTGATGCAATCACGTCAGATTTTTCAAATGTACGTGACAAAACGTGAAATTTTCAAGGTTAAGATGCACATCGGAACAAAGATTAACCGTCAAGGTTAAAACGCACATCACCCCTAGACAAAGATTTAGCTGAATGTGCTAAAATCAAGCGCCGATGTACGGCTGCTCCCGATGCAACCACATCAGATTTTTCAAATGTACGTGACAAAACGTGAAATTATCAAGGTTAAATTGCACACGCTATTCCGGGGAATTTTTTAAGATGAAATCATTCTAGAATGTTCGATGATATGCACGAGACAGTATATAAATCATGATCAAGAGGCACACCCCACCAGTATTTTTGCTAAAGTACATCCAGAACTATCATTGGGAAGCGCATTTCGCAAGTCTGATACAATATGGAGGAACAAAGTTTGCGAGAGCAATCCACTTTGGTGAATTCATTGGAAGACTACATTGTGTGGGAGCAACGATGTGATACGTATATCGAGTCGTTGGAAGAGCAAAGTTGCATCAAGCGACCGCGATTATCGATCGGATATCGACAATCGCTGATTGCTCGGATCGCGCGCCTCGAAGGGTTGAAAAATTCGGTACGTGGACGTTTTGTACACACGGGTGCCGGATGTAGCACGCGTCAAAATGGACTTGCGTGGCGCGAGATTGATGCGGCGTTCGAGAGTCGTATATTGACTGGTGCAGTGATAAATTATAATCACATCGAACCGCGCCAGTTTCTCGATGATGCCAAAGACATTGTGTTGGAACATGTGAAGGATGTTATGAAAAAACATTATAATGTGAAAGTGAACACAATATTTAACGGTGAATTTGTGGCTGGGGATAAACGCGCCAATAAAAGTATAAACACGAAAAACTATGAACTCTTTCGCACATCCGATTTACGCGAGTGGTACGAACGGCGCGTTATCGAACCCACCCTAGCGTCTCTGGAAGAGTTTCAGGAACGCGACAGCGGGTGGGCTTTGTCGCGAATATTAAATTTAACTGTAAATATAAATAAGTATAATCCTATGCGTGCGGGATGTCACATTAAGTTACCGCGGGAGATTATGTTGAAAAGAGCGGTGATTAATGTACAATCAAAGGACAATACATGTTTCGCGTGGGTAGTGGTCGCCGCACTATACCCCGCCGAAAGAAAGGCGGAACGGGAATCATCGTACCCACATTACACGACAGTGCTGAATCTCCGGGACATTGAGTTTTCAGTGACTGTGAACCAAATAAAAAATTTTGAACTTGCCAATGACATTTCTATAAATGTGTACAGCATCGAAGACAAGAACAGCATTGTCCCGATGCGTCTTACGGAGCAGAAGCGGGATAAGCATATCAACTTGCTGTACATTGAAGACGACAACAGCGTCGGACATTTCACTTGGATTAAGAATTTATCCCGGCTCGTGAGCTCACAATTGAGCAAAAAGGAGCACAAGAAATATATCTGCGACCGGTAAGTTTAATTTATATTATTTGAATAATTATAAGTTATGTAGCAAATTGTATATAAATCTTTAAAAAATTTTTCTTTTACAGATGCTTACATTACTTTGATTCGGACGCCAAGTTGCAGTCGCATACGGTCGACTGTGGAAAGATGAACGATTGCGCTGTCCGATTGCCGAGCGATAAGGACAAGTGGCTCGAGTTCAATAACTTTAATCGGAAGGAGCGGCTTCCATTTGTGGTCTACGCCGACCTGGAATGCGTTTTGGCCAAGATGGATGAAGAGAAAAACGCATATCAACATCACCAAGTATTTAGTATAGCTTACTATGTACATTGTTCGTATGACGAATCTTTATCGGCATATCATTCGCGTCGTAGCGCCGATTGTATAGCTTGGTTCGCCGAAGACCTCAAAAATTTAGCGTTACGTGTAAAAAATATTTTAAAAACAAATGTCCCCATGGTAAATTTGACGTCCGAAGAGTGGGAAAAATTCCATAGCGCCACTCAATGTCATATATGCGAAAAACCGTTCGTGGAAGACGATACACGCGTTCGCGATCATTGCCATCTGACCGGGCGATACAGAGGTCCAGCACACTCAAATTGCAATTTAAATTATAAAGAATCTTTTTGTATTCCCATAGTTTTTCATAATTTATCAGGTTATGATTCACACTTTATTATCGAGGAAATAGCCACATCGTTCGAAGGGAAAATCGAGTTACTTCCGATAACAAAAGAGAAATATATTTCATTCACAAAAGATGTTTGTATGGATGAAGAATCAAAAAATCATGTAAAATTACGTTTCATCGATTCATTCAAATTTCTCGCATCGAGTCTCGACAAATTGGCATCGTTTTTGGATAGACAAACTCAAAATTTTAAAATCAGAATATCAAAATTTATCAACAGAAAATTTCAATTTGTTAACGCGGAAAGGTGTATTTCCGTATGAATACATCGACTCGGTAGATAGGTTGCAAGATACGTGTTTACCACCGCGCGAATCATTTTACAGTTCCTTGATCGGTGACACTGTATCCGAGAGCGATTACGCGCACGCCGAGAACATCTGGACGCGATTCTCCATTCGGACGCTAGGCGAATATAGCGATTTATATCTTAAAATTGATGTCTTGTTATTAGCCGACATTTTCGAAAACTTTCGAGATAAATGTATCGAAAGTTACGGACTCGACCCCGCGTATTACTATACTCTCCCCGGATACACGTGGGACGCCATGTTGAAGCATACGAAAATTACGTTCGAGTTGCTTACTGACATCGACATGGTTATGTTCATCGAACGTGGTATACGCGGTGGTCTGAGTCAATGTTCGGGTAGATATGCTCGCGCTAATAACAAGTACATGGAGTCGTACGATCCATCGAAACCAGCATCGTACTTGATGTACTTTGATGTAAATAATTTGTACGGATGGGCAATGTGTCAACCGTTACCTTACGCCGATTTTCGATGGGTCGACGACGTGACCAATTTTGACGTATCATCCATCGCGCTAAATTCGCCTACAGGCTATGTCCTCGAAGTGGACCTCAAGTACCCGCAACATCTTCACGATGCACACACTGACCTACCGTTTTGCCCGACACGCGACAAACCACCTGGCAAGCGGGAATTCAAACTGCTTGCAATGCTATACGATAAGAAGCGTTACGTGATACACTACCGCAACCTGCAGCAGTGTACGCGTCACGGTCTTCGCGTTACAAAAATACATCGAATTTTACAGTTTTCACAATCTCCGTGGCTTCGAAATTACATAGAATTAAATACACATTTTAGAACATTGGCTAAAAATGATTTCGAAAAAAATTTATATAAATTAATGAACAATGCAGTGTTTGGTAAAACGATGGAAAATGTGCGCAATCGTGTCGATGTTAAATTATTAACAAAGTGGGATGGTCGGTACGGCGCAGAGGTAATGATTGCGAAACCAAATTTCCACAGCAGAAGCGTTTTTTCAGAAAACTTAATCGCTGTGGAATTGCGTAAACTCGAGGTGAAATTCTACAAACCGATTTACGTGGGTATGTGCATACTCGACATATCCAAGACATGTTTGTACGAGTTTCATCACGAGTATATGACGCCAATGTATCGCGACAAATGCCAGGTAATGTACACCGATACGGATAGTCTCATATATCACATTGAGTGTGCGGATGTGTATGAGAATATGAAGCGCGATATCATCAGATTCGACACGAGCGATTATGCAGTGGATAATGCGTACGATATACCGCTTGTAAATAAAAAGGTACCGGGCCTGATGAAGGACGAAAACAACGGTACCATAATGACCGAATTCGTTGGGCTCAGAGCAAAGATGTACGCGTTACGAGTGAATGGAAAAAAGGATACGAAGAAAGTTAAAGGTGTCAAGAGTAACGTTGTTGCGAGAACGATAACGTTTGACGATTACACGCGGTGTTTGAAAGAAGAAATTGAAATGACGCGTCAGCAGTCGTGTATACGATCTAAACTGCACCAAGTATACACGATCTGCGAGACGAAAATTGCTCTGAGTCCGTACGACGATAAGCGGTATATCGTATCCGAAACCACCGATACGTTACCGTGGGGACATTATAGAATACCATTGTAAATAAATGTATATTTTATTTATTATTAATTGTATATTTTGTACATAACCATGTATATATTCTTATATTTAATACATTTTATGTATTTTTATATTATTAAATATTTATATATTAAATTATTTATATAGTTTATATGTATATTATTTTAATAAATATTTATAATACACTATTTTTATGTATCCAAGAGTTGTATGATTTATTCATTCCCAACCATTTCACGTATACGTCATCACCCTTTTCCCGCAAAATTTTTTCCACGAGATATACGTCGGGATTAGCGACGCGTTGTAATTCGTATTCGTAGAATCCTCCAGCGACGGGATCTCCACGCGAATCTTCGAGTATGAATGTCGTGGGATTAGTTTTCTGCACCTCGACAATCTTAAAAACTTCGGTCGTCCAATTAGGTGTGAAACCTTTTTCAAAGATGGTCTTGTATTTGCTCACGCGTACAGAATCGCCTACTTTAAATTTTGTCGGAGCCGCAATTTTTACGTTGCTATACACCGTATTTAAAAGTTTTTCAGCGATCGCTGGAGTGACGTCGGCAGGTCTCATACCGATAGTGCGATGTTTTCGCGTATTGTACTCTGCAACAAGTCGAGATAGCTTGTCGATCCATTTGTAATTTCCGTTGAGCGTAAACATTTTCCACATATTGTTTTTCAAAGTACGGTTGAATCGTTCCGCGACCGAGGCTTTCATAATGGAATACGTCGAGTAATGATTAATGTTGTGTTTCTTCATGAGTTTCTGCACACTCGCGTTGTAAAATTCTTTTCCTCTGTCGGTTTGAAAATTTTTCGGACACCTTTTATCGTCTCCAATAATCTTTGCGATCGTTTCGGACATTTCGTTTCCGCTCTTACTCTTGAGCGGTACGGCCCACGCATACTTGCTCAACACATCGATAACTGTGAGTATGTATTTATGACCCTTGTTGAGTCGAGAATACGAACGCATGTCGACCACGTCCGCCTGCCACAGATCGTCGTATCCGCGTACAATGACGCGTCTTCGTGGAAAATTTCTTCTCGCCGGAGCATGTAGTTCCTCGACAAGTTGTCGCTTTTCGGAGGTGTTTATCTTCTTTCGCACGTTTGATCGAGGCATAATTAATATTGCGATATTAGTATCTCTCGTTTACTGTGTCGAGTCAGATGTTGCATATCTCAGCACATTCTTTATCTCGTCCATCATTATTCGTAGCGCCTGCACGTGTGTTTCAAGCGTGATAATTTTTTGCTCAATTTCTCCCTGTCGATCTCTCAAAAGTTTATCCACGTATCGTTTGTTGACGGCGTCAGTATCAGTTTCCGGTTGCACTACACGTTGAATCTTGCGCGACCTTGCGTCAAAGCCGGTAGTAGTCTGGCAGAGAGCGTTATCGCGAACGTAATTTCTCAATAATCCATTCCATTGATAGTACAAATTATTCGACGTTCCGAGCGATAATCCAAATTTATTAATCGACATTTCGGTACCGAGAACTTTGACCGAATGACATGTATCGTTGACGCATAGTTTAATTTATAATAATGCCAGCCTCGCGAAGTTCTTCGATAATTGACAAGATTTCATTGTCGTGAGCATTGTTGCCGGCTCGACGCGAGGCGTCCAGCAATCGCAAACGATTTACCAATTCGTTGGGATCGTTCCAATGCACGTAATCGATCATGTTGTCGCTTAGCGTCATGGTATGCGGCGCGTCTATACCTCTTCCCACCTTTCTATCGGGGAATAATGGTGCAATTATATATTTGTACTTGTATCCTTTGTTACTTTTAATAGGATTATTAACTTTGTTGTCACGTTTATGCGCATTTGTTGCTTTTAATATACTTTGATATTTATACAAATCGTCTTGAGTGTATTTTTTATGATTGGGAAATTTTCTAAAAATCAAATCGTAGATACCTTCGGATCCCGTATATTTTATTCCATCGATAATTATATTATCTTCCATGTCCACATCGAAACGTTTATCACCGAGCATCATTCCTTCGCTGGTAAATTTAACACCGTAGACGTAATCCATACTCTTATTTTTATCAACACTCATGATAGCTCCTATATATTTTTGCGCTAGTGGACCAAAATGATCTCGGAACGTTTTCTGACCTTCGGACGTTTCTAATTCATGTCGGACCGATGTTACAAACGAATCGGGCGTGGTCTCATAAATTTCTTCGACGGACGGGGATGGCATTGTTTGACGCGGTTGTACTTTTATCGGAGTAGAAACAGTAGCCATATTAGAAAATTGTTTCCTTCGTTTTGATCGATTCGGTGTCGAATATATCGGCGAATCGTTTATCGGCATATTTATCCGTGCTCGCTTTATTCCTTGCTTCGACTCTTTTATTTTTTCCTCGTGCTTCTCTCCAAACGTTAAACTCAATGGTTCAATTTTCGGCGCATCAGATTCCACAGTATTTTCGATAAGCTGTTTTAAAGGTTCGGTAATTGGCTTAAATTGTCTTTCCAATGCAACGTCTTCCTCCATTTTACCAGTTTTCAAAGCGCGATATTTTTTGCGAATTGATTCGCTCATTTTTGCAATCTCTATCGCAATCTTTTCATGATCGCCGTTCATGATGCTCGATCGATGTGTCGATGACGACTGATCGCTTTACGGTATCGCGAAATCGTTAAATCCTCTTCTATATCGTCCATTGATCAACATGCTGTCTTTATCAATGACTACGAAGCCATATTTGCGTTGCCAACATTTCTGACACAATGCGCGGAAATCGTCGTAAGACATGTCGGTATTTACATGATCGTTGTACACATGTTTCAAATTTGTGCCGTCTTGTTTAAATAAAATCAAAAGATTCGCATTATCGCGTATAAGATGCTTAGGTATCTTGGCGTACGTTTGACAAAGATAGAAACAGTCGACGCTCGAGTGTCGACCCATTGCAAAGTATTCTCTTATCGTATCTTGCTTGTCACATGCCACGTCATCAAAGATAAAGATGGAATTCGGAAGCGCCTCGCTCGGTGGAATGACATCGCTGTTATTAGAGAATGTAAAATAACCAATTTCGTCTATAGGTGCTAGTAAATTTTCCAAATATCTATATTTCGGTTGTTGAAGCGATTTCGAGTATACGTACATGTTCTCGAAACGTACACCATATGGACTTTCTATCAAACTAATCAACACGTTTGTCTTACCGCAGTTTGAAGGGCCGCAAACGATACCGCGTATAGTAGTCGGTAGCATGTTTCCATGCTTGCGTACTTTTTTCTCCGATATTAGTCTATCATCGAAATTTGATACTTTGATTATCCGCGCTTGTCGCACGAACCGCATGTTTTCTCTTTCGAATCAATTTTGCAAATGATCACGAGGGGGAGACCTATTTATAGAGGTGTCTCAACTCGAAACCGTTCAGTATCAAAATGTTTCTCCTTCTGTCGGATGAAAGAGACATTTTCCGGCTTACCGCTGAACAACTGCAGTATATCCCAAAGATTGTTTTACTACAAAATTTTGGTGATTACGTGGAACGATTGTGGGACAAGCTTCCAGAATATATAAAGGCTGATTCGGAGGTTCGACAATATCGTTCGTGCATGCGACATTACAATCAGCCGTGGCAGCGAACGCACATCGACGGTCCGCCACCGTTAATAAAAGATTGCTACGAATGTCAGCGAGAATCGTAAGAGGTAGCGGTCTCTTAAATCGTGCGATAAACGCGCTTCCCATCGAATTACATATTCCCGGTTATCAGTTTTGCGGCCCGGGAACACGATTAGAGAAACGATTGGCTAGAGGCGATCGAGGCATCAATCCATTGGACGCCGCTTGTCGCGAGCACGACATTGCTTACTCGCGAAGCAACGACCTCAGTCAACGACACGTCGCGGATCGCATACTAGCTGCAAGAGCGCGAGAACGCATTACCGCGAGGGATTCGACTCTTGGCGAAAGAGCAGCCGCTACGACTGTTTGGGCGGCAATGAAGGCAAAGACAAAACTCGGCATGGGGATGAAAAAGCCATCGACGACAAAGAGGAGGAAAAAACGAATACTTCCAGTAGCGAAACGCGGTGGTATTTTACCACTTTTACCGTTGTTGGGAGTTGTCGGTTCTTTAGCCGGCGGTGCGGCGGGAATCGCAAAGGCGGTAAACGATAGCAAGGCGGCGCAACGTCAGCTGGAAGAGTTGCAGCGTCACAATCGCGCTATGGAAGGTCGCGGACTTTATCTCGCTCCGTACAAGCGTGGACAGGGATTCTCAACAAAGTCTAAGAGAAAAAAAAAAACGTCGAAAAAACATTAAAAATGCCTACGGGTGCGACAACTAACGTGCAATTGGAACAATTGGTGAAACGTATGCACATACCGTTCTTTAGAGGTGTTTTCATGCGCAATAATTTACCAATAAGCGGTGTACGACGAAACGAGAGCGGTATCGTCAATTTGGATGACGTTGATGGTCCCGGTACTCATTGGGTAGCGTACGCAAAGAGGGGAGATCGTGTCGTATATTTCGACAGTTTTGGAAACCTTCGACCACCCAAGGAACTTGTGCGATATTTCGGACGAGTGAAAATTGAATACAATTATGCATCTTATCAAAGTTACAATCAGAGCATCTGTGGACAGTTGTGTTTAAAATTTCTTCAAACAGTCGACGATCAATTTAAAGCCTGACAATCCATCGTCACGACTCAGTATTCGTTCGACATGTCACTGACACTTACGTTGACTGGCAGAAGCAGCGTTCTCGCTGTAAGCTATTTTCCCGCTATAGATTTGACTGATGCCGATTACGAGCTTGGATTAACGGATTTTGAAACTTATCATATGATTCCAAACGTAAATTTTTCGAATAATAAATTTTACTTTGGCAACGACGACAAAGAAATTACGATTCCCGAAGGATCGTACGAATTGCACGCTATAAATGACTATCTCAAACGTGCAATTTTGCAAGATGAACACCTTTCCAGAGATGTTGAAAACGATTATGATGAGGAATATCCAATAGCGCTTCGCGCCAATCATAGCACGCTAAAGAGCGAAATCAAATGTGCCTACAGAATAAACTTTACCAAACCCGACAATGTAGGATCCTTGCTTGGATTCTCATCGAATCGTATATTGCAACCTCGCGAGTGGTACGAATCGGACGAACCGGTTAATATTATAAACGTAAATATTATTCGTATAGAATGTAACGTGACTACTGGTGCGTACAGCAATGGCATGCGCGTACACACAATACATGAATTTTCACCGAGCGTACCACCAGGATATAAGATATCGGAAACGCCAGCACAGATCATTTACCTGCCGATCATCGTACGGAGCATTACGGATTTAACGATACGTATTGTGGATCAAAGAGGTCGATTGCTCGATTTTCGAGGAGAGGAAATTACCGTAAGATTGCATATACGGCGGCGACAAACATAGTATGCTCGTGCTGAACGAAACGGAGCACGCGAGAGACAATACTTTTACGAGGGACAATACTATTGCGGTATCGGGTGACAATAATAAGATAGCCATTAAGAAGAAGCTGAGCGCGTTGAATCGTGAATTTTTAAAATCATTGGGATTCATCGTACGAAAAGAATGATTGATATTTTGAATATCGGAGGTGAGCCAGTCTTTGACGATCGCATCGTCAAGATTGAGACTCATACATACAATCCGTACGCCAATACGACGCTTGGATACAGCGACGAGATACGAATACCTATATAACATCAGGATTTGTACACGTTACCGTGTGAAAGCTTTCTTTACATCGAGGGAAGGTTTAATGTGCGTAAAGCGAATGATGAAATGAAGGTTGTATTGGGAAACAATTGTGTCGCATTCATGTTTGATGAGCTTCGATACGAACTCGACGGAGTAGAGATTGATCACAACAGAAATGTTGGAATAACTTCGACGCTCAAAAATTATGTCTCTCTAACGCACCAGAAAAGTATAAACTTGAAGAACGCTGCGTGGGATTTGACGTACAATGGTGACAAAAATTATTTCAACTATTGCGTACCGCTCAACATGCTGCTGGGATTTTGTGAAGATTATAAACGCGTTGTGATTAACGCTCGTCACGAATTGATTTTGATACGTTCGCGCAACGATAATAATTGTCTATTCGGACACCCATCGTCGGAAGCAGAGATTGAATTACTCAAGATACAGTGGCGTATGCCTCATGTAATATTGAACGAGATTAATAAATTGTCGATGTTGCGAATGTTGGAAAGCGGACGATACTTGAACATGAGTTTCAGATCTTGGGATCTATACGAATTTCCTCTGCTGCATAGCACGACTAAGCATTCATGGACCGTGAAAGCCGCCTCCCAGCTAGAGAAACCACGATACGTGATCTTTGCATTGCAAACTGGTAAAAAGAATTCAGTGCCACAAGATGTTACATTGTTCGATGACTGCAAATTGGCCAACGTTAAACTCTATTTAAACTCGGAATTTTATCCCTATGATGATTTAAATTTAGATTTTGAAAAAAATAGATTCGCCGTTCTATTCAACATGTACTCTCGTTTTCGCAAATCTTATTATGGATGCGATAACAGCACCACGCTATTAACCATTTCAAAGTTTCTACATTGCGGTCCTCTCGCGGTCATTGATTGCTCGCGACAAAACGAGTCTGTCAAAACTGCTACCGTGGACGTGAGAATAGAGTTTGAATGCAGGGAAAATATACCGGCGAATACTACCGCCTATTGTCTCATCTTGCACGATCGGGTTGTCGAATATAATCCATTGACCAATGTAGTCCGCAAAATTACATAAGTCAGCAAATATCCCCTCCATTGCATATGAAAAAATATAAAAGATTGAGATGTTTGACGATCGACATCAGTCTGCGATCGGATCTTGTCATCATGGTTGTGCCAACGTTTGTGGATCTACAAGGATTTATCGTTGACAAAAATTTTGTCGTGAAGGAAGCTGCTGTTCTGAGAAAGGGATCCATACTTTCTCATTACATTTTTACATGTCCCGAACCATGGCACATGCTCACAAAATCTGAGAGATGTCAGGTTTTATGGTTGATGAAAAATCACCATGGATTATCGTGGAATGATGGACACGTTTCATATTGGAAATCGAAACGTTTAATTACGACGGCGGTGATGGGTGCAACGGGGGAGGATGATGATGCGTCATCTCTCGTGTACGTTAAAGGGCATGAAAAACGGCAATGGCTAGCCGATATACTGGACAATGATGCGAGAAACGATGTGATTATCGAAACTTTGGATGCAGATTATGAGGATGTAGCTTCTTTAAATAAGTTAGATGTTAAGAATACTGTACGTTGTGAAAATCATGTAAAAAATTGTGCTTTAGAAAATGTATTTAAGATTTATAATTGGTGGTTGAAACATCATGATAATGATTCGTCGAATCCATATTTATAATAAATTGATGATGCAATATATTTTTATCGTCTTTCTTATTCTCTCCTTTCTTTCCTCATCTCTATCTATGTACGTGTGCAGTATCATGTTTCCGTACGCGACACAGCTGCCACAGATATTGTATTTCGATACTACATTGTGGTATATGATAAAATATTTAAATATTTGATAATTGAATATAGTTTTGCGTTCGATAGTCGTTGATTTCCTTTCAACAGTTGTTCATTTCCGTTCGACAACCGTTCATTTCCGTTCGATTCCGTTCGACGGGCGTTCGTTTCCGTTCGATTACCGTTCAATTACCGTTCGACGAGCATTCGTTTCCGTTCAACGGGCGTTTGATAACCGTTCATTTCCGTTCGACGTGCGTTCGTTTCCGTTCGATGGGCGTTCGACGGGCGTTCATTTCCGTTCGACGGGCGTTCATTTCCGTTCGACGATCGTTCGTTTCCGTTCGACGGGTGTTCGTTTCCGTTCGACGGGTGTTCATTTCCGTTCGATGACCGTTCAATTACCGTTCGACGACCGTTCAACGAGCGTTCGTTTCCGTTCGATGGGCGTTCGACGGGCGTTCATTTCCGTTCGACGGGCGTTCATTTCCGTTCGATGACCGTTCAATTACCGTTCGACGACCGTTCAACGAGCGTTCGTTTCCGTTCGATAGCCGTTCGACGGGCGTTCGTTTCCGTTCGATGACCGTTCGATAGCCGTTCAATTGCTGTTCGATGACCGTTCGACGAGCGTTCGACAGTCGTTCGTTTTCGTTCGATGACCGTTCGATAGCCGTTCGACGGTTGTTCATTTCCGTTCGATGACCGTTCGACGAGCAGTCGTTTGCGTTCGATAGTCGCTCATTTCCGTTCGATGACCGTTCGAGCAGGGTTGACACATTATATTATAATGTTATATTATATCATGCATACTTTTGTCTTACGATGCGTTTTTGGTAAAGCGATAATGATACGTCCTTATTCTAAAGTTTCGTACTGAGACCTCGTTGTCTCCTCACAAAGTCGCGATATGATAATATTAATATTATATTATATACCACGCTGAGTTGCATGGGACCATACTTTTGTCTTACGATGCGTTTTTAACATGGTGATAATGCTACATCTCTACTATAAAACCCCGTACCGAGACCTCGTTGCCTCGTCAGAAAGAGTTTAGAAGTGCGCGAGTCGTGAAGTACTAATAAAAATGGATTGTGTAAATATATACCCTGAGTGGAAGAGGAAATTTTTTAACATTCTGTGCATCGTGTTCCTGAAGTTGACGTTCCTGTGGAATGTAAGTATTGAATGTATTATGATTATTTTATAAAAATTGTAAAAATTGTGTATTTTTAAATAAATATTTTTGATATAGTTTCAGGATGAAGTTCGGATACCGGGCTTCATCAATATTGAATGGAGGCAATGGGTGCGGACGGTGCGTCGGGCTAGGAGAAGCCACTTTTTATATATGTGGGGCGACACCCCGGAGAGTCGCCAGGTCGAAGATATTTTCGACCTGCGGCGGCTCTTCGGGGAAGAGCCTCAAGAAATAGAGGAACTATGGGATATAGAAGAAGAGGAGCAGGAGGAGGAAGAGGAAAGAGAAGAGGATGAGGAAGAGGAAAGAGAAGAGGAGGAAGATGAGGATGGAGAAAGAGAAGAGGAGGAAGAGGAGGATGGGGAAAGAGAAGAGGAAAGAGAAGAGGAGGAAGAGGAGGATGGAGAAAGAGAAGAGGAGGAAGAGGAGGATGGGGAAAGAGAAGAGGAGAATGAGGAGCAGGAGGAGGAGGAAAGAGGAGTGGAGGAACACGAATGGATCGATAGATGTAAGTGTTTTTTTATAAATCTTATCGTAATATATTTCTATTAACACATCATTTTTTTTCTGTTCCAGAAGCGGCCTCCCCCTTAGCCCGGCGCACTCCCCCAAATATATTATTCTTATTATTTTATATTATATATTTTTTTTATTTTATATTATATATTTTTATTATATTTTTAAATTTTAAATTTTATATTTTATATTATTATATATTAAGCGCACACATACACACACACACACACAGACACACACATACACACACACACACACAAAATTGTATAGTACACGCACACATTTAAATAAATTTTATATTTTAATTAAAAAAAAAAAAGAAATGTATTTATTTACGCGCCTCTCCTTGCGCTCCCATCCTTTGCGTCTCTCTTGCGCTAATTGTAAGTATAGCGATATCGTTCTCTCTCTCTTTCGTACGCGCTATCGTTCTAACAATAAGTCTCGCGTTAGTTGTAAGTCTCGCGATATCTTCGTTCTCGCTCGCACGCGTTATCTTAGCTATTATCGTTCTCTCTCGCACACGTTGTTCTCGCGATATTATAGTTCTCTTTCGTATGCGTTCTCTTCGCGCTATTATCGTTTTCTCTCATTCACAAGCTCGTCGCTATCACTCACTTACCTTTGCGTCGTCCTGCTCCCACCTATGTGGCATCTTATAATGCGTCGTCCTTGTTCCACGTTGACGTCATCCTTGTCGTATGTTGATGTCGTCCTTGTCACACGTTGATGCCATCCTTGTCGCACTGTCCTCTTCACACACTTTACGCTATCCTTTTCAAACCAGTGCACCGTCTTCTTTCCGCGGATCCCCCCTACCCGCGCGGACCCCCTCGTCCATCGGTCGCGCCGCGGATCCCCCCTACCCGCGCGGACCCCCTCGTCCATCGCTCGCGCCGCGGATCCCCCCTTCCCGCGCGGAACCCATCGTCCATCGCTCGCGCCGCGGATCCCCCCCCCCCTACCCGCGCGGACCCCCTCGTCCATCGCTCGCGCCGCGGATCCCCCCTTCCCGCGCGGAACCCATCGTCCATCGCTCGCGCCGCGGATCCCCCCTTCCCCGCGCGGACCCCCTCATCCACCGGTCGCGCCGCGGATCCCCCCTTCCCCGCGCGGACCCCCTCGTCCACCGGTCGCGCCACGGACCTCCCCCTACCCGCGCGTGACGTCATCATCCCCCGCACGTGACGTCATCATCCCCCGCACATGACGTCATCATCATCCCCGCACGTGACGTCATCATCCCCCGCACGTGACGTCATCATCCCCCGCACGTGACGTCGTCATCATCCCCCGCACGTGACGTCATCATCCCCCCCGTGACGTCACCCCCCCCCCCGCGTGACGTCATCATCCCCCGCGTGACGTCACCCCCCCCGCGTGACGTCACCCCCCCGCCGGTTCCCCTCGCCCCTCACCCCTCCTCGGAGCCCCTGGGTTAGAACCGGCCTAGACTTACTACTGTTTACTTTAATAGAATTTTAATTTAAGGCTTAGTTAGAAAGATACATCATGACAAAAATTGGGAATATGCAAAATATAATGATCTTCTTCGACATTTTCGCTGAGGAATAATCGTTTTTAAATTGGCCAGAGAATCTACCTTTAAAATATGGAGCGGTAGTTGCGGGACACCCTGTATATATATATAATATTTCCTAAATATTGGAAAAAGTTTATGATATTGTTAAATTTTGGATATACATACAGTACATTTACAAATATCCAAATGTTATTTTTTTTAGAAATGCACATAGCTAACATTAGCAATATTGTGAAATTGTGTTCAAATATATATAAGAGGGACAGATATGCATCTGTACGTTTATATGCTTAGATAAGCGTATGAGATGATATATAGTAGAACATAAACAATATTTGGATGGAGTTCCGAAAAGGTCAAACCTCCGATTTTGCTATCATCACTTATACTTACGTATTTTGATGCGCTGATTACGAAAATGATAGTTAAAGTTACCGACTACTTCATTTTCATGGTAAAAACCATAAAAAAAGAAATCGTTAAAAAATGACGTTTTTTGATTTTATTTTATCAATATACTGAAAATTAAAAAAAAAAAAGTTTCAAAGAAAAGTTGTAGATCTTTTTAAAATATACATTTTATGTGCTATTCATTTTTACTGTTATTCACCACGGTCCCGATTGACCACGGTCCCGATTGACCACGGTCCCGCCTAAACACTCTAAAAAGAAATGATACGGCTCGCTTCGCTCGCCGCACCGGCCTGCGGCCCGCTAAAAAATAACTACCTTAGGCGATAGACATTGGGCTACGCTACCGACAGTGCCGCCCGACCCCTCTCCGCGGGGAAGGCGGCTTAACGGGCGCGCTAACGCGCGCCCTACCGCCTTCCCCGCTCCGAGGGACGGGCTCCGCGATTAGGAAACATGTATTTGAACACTATAGTATATTAGCTAACAAGTGCGGGGGATCAAAAATCGGCCGAAACTGCGGACAGTCTCGAACAGTTCACACGCCAAAGGTTCCAGTATATTGTATATCTTTCTACTCTTCTCACTAAGTCAGAGTGTATATAGAGCTTTACAGCAAAGCAGCATTTGGTTTCAGATAAATTTTGTGACAATTGCAGTAGTTGTTTTTCTATTTTTTTTGTTCAAAATCTTTAAGTTCTGATTTGCTTTAGCCTGCCTTTTAAGGTTTTTTAATATTTATTATAGATAAATGAGCTTTGCCATTCCTAACACTGGTTGTTTAAAAGTTTATTTCTGTTTTGTTTATCATAAAAAAATGGACAGAACGTATAATTTTTTCTCATTGGCGTCTATTCTTCAAAATCGTTCCTCAACTCTCCAATGGCTTAGAGATATTGGTTTGATTCCGACGCAAAAATTTTGTAAAACTCATAAAAAATATATGGTTTTACAAGAATCACAGCATGCTTGTGGACAATTTCTTTGTATGAAAAAAGGAAAATATCGACATATTGCAACTGTTGCTGAAAATACATGGTTTGAGAGATGCCATATTTCTCCTGCAGCATGTATCTTTATAACGTATTGTTTTTCGGTCAATATGACGTTTGAGCAAACAATTCGAGAAAGCAGCATTTGTGATGGGCAACAGATATCTCGTGAAACTGTAGCTGATAGATTTTCTTTTTGTCGAGAAGTCTGCATGGCTGCACTTGATGAGCACTTCGAAAATGAAGATCTTTTAGGAGGTGTTGGTAAAGTAGTAGAAATTGACGAATGTAAGATTGGTCGTCGAAAATATGAACGAGGACGTATTGTTGAGGGGTCATGGATTCTTGGAATGATTCATCGTGGACATTCTGCTAATTATCGGCTTGAAATTTGCCCAGACAACAAAAGGGACAAAGATACTCTTCTAGCTTTGATAAAAAAACATGTGGCACCTGGAACAGAGATTCATACAGATTGCTGGAAAGGTTATATCGATTTGGATAAGCACGGATATGTTCATAAAACGGTAAATCATTCTGAGAATTTTGTAGACCCTGAAACTGGTGCTCATACTCAGAATATTGAGTCTTCCTGGCGCTGGATGCGTCGACATTTATCTCGTGGTGCTCATCAGGAGAATATTGCAGAACATTTATGCGAATTTTTGTGGCGTCGCCGTGTTCGAAAATTGAATGAAGATCCTTTCAAACAATTAATTATTGATATTAAAAAATGTTATCCAGGAAAAATGTAACGTATTAAAGAAATATATACATATATATATGAAAGCAGTTACAATAGCATCTAACATTAGTTTTTAAGTAAAAAAAAAATCAAAAGCAAAAAAAAATTAAAAGCAACAAGAAAAAAACAAAAAAACAAAAACAAGGAGCTACAAAAACTTTCTACGTCCACGTCGTTAGCTCTGGGTAATGCCAAAGGAAAGTTAATTTATCGTACACAGCATATCGTAGTGTGATGAGATATATCTTTAAGTTTGATTTTCTAGAGAACTATCACTTGTATGGTAAAAATGAATAGGACATAAAATGCATATTTCGAAGAGATCTACAACTTTTGTTTGAAACATTTTTTTAAATTTTCAGTATTTGATAAAATAAAATCAAAAAACGTCATTTTTAACGATTTTTTATGGTTTCCACCATGAAAATGAAATAGTCGGTAACTTTAACTATCATTTTCGTAATCAGCGCATCAAAATACGTAAGTATACGTGATGACAGCAAAATCGGGGGTTTGACCTTTTCGGAACTACACCCCAATATTTTATTTTAAAATAATAAACACATTGCAAATTTGTTATTGCTATTTTTTATATGTATAAGGCTGCAGTCGAAAACGTTTTGAATGCTTTGAAGCATTTGATTGACCAACCAGGGCAAAAGGAGTAAAGATTTCTCCTGATTTATTAATCAAACGCTTCAAAGCATTCAAAGCGTCTCCCCGACCGTAGCCTCCAAATCATGGATAATGTTGATAACAGCGAAACTAAAATTGTCGGTATTATCGATAATTTTAGTGGGTATTATCGATAATTTTAGTTATGCTGAGATGAGGGCGCTATTCCGTTGGAGTTCGTCGTCCGCTTTCGGATCCCCTTAATAGGCAATTATCTTGAGGAATTTATTCCAATGATAGAAGTTGACCTTTTGATCTTGGAGCTGGTTGACGTTAACGTCAGGTTGAATCAAGCCTCGATTTCAAGATACGAGATATATCCCAGAATTTAGAAACGATATACTGGCTTAGGTTATAACAACTTGAATTATTATTAGTATATACAATTAATTAATTATAACCTAACATTACAAGGTTAATGCCAAGCCAGACGTACTATAGGTGGATACTTTGTCAATGTATCCGATCTCCTTATTCCTCCTCGAACCCCTTTTCGATTTTCAGAGAACCAAATAAATAAAACTAAACTCAAAATTGAAACCTAACAATTTAACAAACCCTGCGATCTCTACAAATACTAACTTACCATAGATTGCTAACTTACCATCAGTAGATAACTTACCGAGCACTCTCAGTCAAAACTTACCATCGGTCGGTAAAACAGAAAGTGACGCTAACAATCGGTCGGTAAAACAGAAATTTGACTTACCATCGTTCGGTAAAACAGAAATCTACATTACCGACGGTCGGTAATTTTCGGGAGTCGAAGTTTACCATAGATCGATAATTTATAGTACTAACACTATTCACTTTTCTCAGCCTATAACTTTATTAAACTTTGGGAATGTCTATCTGACTATCTCTTACTACTCTTGGGATAACACTTACTGATCAAATATTCACGCGGAACCCCCCTTTTTTCTTTCTACTTAACAGGTGTTGGGTTTTTATTCGGATTCGTCAACGTGAGTAACATCAAATCACCAGGATCTTAATAATAAACTAAATAAATTCTCACCTAATTATTTAAACAATAGATGGTCCGAGCGCGACGCACTAATTCAAATACCCGTCGAGCCACTCTTCATCAAGTACGACGGAATAGACGATCACGACGCACCTTCTATCTAATCATCACCATAGACAACGATATCATTTCACCAACCCCCGAAATAGTTGATCTAGAATCCCAATCACCAGAACCCCAGATTCCCCTTATCATTCTTGAACAGGAAATCATAGACCTCCAGGAAGATACCGAGAACACCAGCCTTTTTACTCAACCTTCCACCAGTAACCATTATACAACTTCCGAACTTGTAGAAGGACTCATAGACGATTGGAGTAACTGCTCCACTATTTCATTGACTTCTAACACCTCACCAATCCCAGGGTCTTCAACAAATTGGGAACAAAACTCGGGAACAACACAAAATCCAGATACCATCGCCCAATATATTTATTACCCAGAGGAAGACGACGTCTACCCTCCACCCAATTATTCACCCGTAGTATACGAAGACTCAAATCCCTTCGAACCCTTGAATATTCCCCAAGTTCCTATAGAGGCACCTTCCACTACGATAGACATAGAGTATTCTTATTTCCTCCCTGCTATGTATGACTATCCCCGAGAAGAGTGAATGACGATTTATAATCATTTCTGTATTCTATTATAAAGAAAGGAATATATATATATGTATATATATCTGGATAAAATAAACTCGTACAAAAATATATATATATGAATGTTTATTCTCTTTCCGCCCTGAATCCTCTCTACAAGGCACAATAGACCTTCAATCTCTCGGCGTCCCAGGGTATAGCCGGCCAAGCAGGTTGCCCTAAAAAACAAATTGAGAGATTAATTGCGTCCAACTGGGAAAGTAAGACCAGTCCTGAGGAACTGGGGACGTAACAGAAATCCCCTTTTATTAATTTTGGTGGCAGCGGTGGGATCTGCCGAAGGATCTGTGCTTTTGAGAGATTCAGTGGATAGGAATAGATAATTTCAACATAATCATGCAAACTCGCTCAAGCTCTGCAAGCTCCGTAACCACGGGAGCTACGAAAAAACAATATAGCCCAGAAGAAATTGATATCATAATAAAGAAGATGCACGAGAAGGAACAATTATTAAAAGAACAGTCAGAAGATCTACAAGTTAAACAGGAGCGTCTTAGAAGAGCCCAAGAAGAATTAGAACAAAGAGAATTCACCGAAGACTCCGCAGGCATGGAACAATTAATATCATCGATGCATAAGATAGCTGATCAAATTGAAAGAATTAATTCAAGGATTACAAACTTGGAAAATTCCACTCAAGACACAAGGCATGATAGGCCCGAAACACAAACGACTCCACAACTCTCTCCACATAAATTTGATGTGATGGATCAACCATCCCCCATACGACTTAAAGATGCTATCGACAAGATTCCTAAATTCAATGGACATAAAATGTCCGTTTTCCATTTTAGTAAAATCTGCGAACGCGCTCTTGAATTAATACCGCAGTATCATGAATATTTCTTAGTCCAATTAATAATGAATAAACTACAAGGACACGCTTACTCCGCAGTAGAAGGATTTGAATATCATACTGTTTTCGAATTAACACAAAGATTGAAGCTTATATTTGGACCGAATAAATCGGTAGACCAATATAGAGGAGAATTGGCAAATGTATATATGAAGCACAACGAAGATATTTTCGATTATATTGGAAGAGTACAAGAATTACGTGCTGCAATCGTCGATGGAGAAACAGACTATACTGGACATATAGATGAAAGATTAAAAGATGCAATCGAGATGACTACCTTGCACAGTTTCATTAACGGACTTCCATCTGATCTGCTAGTAAGAGTCAAGCTGGAACATCCACGTACTTTCAAAGATGGAATAAGCACTGCCATCCAATTATCCAAAACTATAGAAGCAGAGAACTTACGGAAACGAGCCGTGTTCCGTCCGAATTTCCAATCACGTGCTGACCTAATAATTATAACAACACTTCTCGCCAATTCCCTGTAACCAACAACATTAATAATCAATCTAAACCTGGTAATGGGAATACAACCACATTACCACCAGCTCTTCCGACATTCTCAAGACCAGCAATATCCGCTGGACAATCTTCGCAAAATTATCAAACAAAGATCTGTCGTTATTGTAAAACTCTAGGCCACCTGATACAAGAATGCCGAAAATTAGCCTGGAGACGAGCGCAAGAAAGAACGCAGCAACCTGTAAATTCGAGAAACGCTCAAAACGTTCCGATAAATCCCGGCGTCAGTCGGAACGATCAGCAACAAGGGCGCCCGACTTATATCGTACAAGGAAAACCCAGCGCCACAATTCCCCCGGAGACAACAGTGCAAGCCTCCGGATCTGCCAATTGAACAGCAATCAGCATCCTACGGATTTACCTACGATTACATTAGCTTCTCCAGACTTGGCAAAAGAATGCAAATTTATGATTGATTCAGGATCCGGTTTAAATCTTATTAAGGAAGGATGCCTGAAACCATACGCTACTCTTGATAAAACAAATCCCCTCTGCTTGCAAGGGATTGCCTCTGAAACCGTCGTTACTTTAGGCGTCATTTTTATGACGATACTCGGCAGAACGTCCGAATTCTATGTAATCTCTGACTCAATCGCATTCCCACAGGATGGGATCTTAGGCAACAAGTTCCTGAGGGAACGAGCCGTTACTATAGATTACAAAAATAATTTCATTCAACACGAGGATGAAAAAATTCCTTTTCTAAACTCAAATTCTATACTTCTTAAAAGAAGGAGCGTTACTCCTTGCTCTTTTTCAATCTCAAATCAGCAACAAGTCGGTTATGTGCCACGTCATACTCTAGCCGAAGGCATCTATTATAGGCAAGCAATCGTTACTAATAATAACGGGAAGGCATACATGCCTATCTTTAACACTTTCGAGGAAGAATTCATTTTCAATATCCCCGTTATTCAACTACAAGATTTCGACGTCTGTGAGCCAGACGTATCAGCGATACGTCTGTGAGCCAGACGTATCAGCTACTAACTCCGTAGGATTAGATTCTTCTAATCCTACGGAGTTAGTAGCTGATACGTCTGGCTCACAGACGTCGAAATCTTGTAGTTGAATAACGGGGATATTGAAAATGAATTCTTCCTCGAAAGTGTTAAAGATAGGCATGTATGCCTTCCCGTTATTATTAGTAACGATTGCTTGCCCATAATAGATGCCTTCGGCTAGAGTATGACGTGGCACATAACCGACTTGTTGCTGATTTGAGATTGAAAAAGAGCAAGGAGTAACGCTCCTTCTTTTAAGAAGTATAGAAGGAGTAACGCTCCTTCTTTTAAGAAGTATAGAATTCGGGTTTCTACCCGAGGGAAATTCTCTAATGCCATCGACAATCCTATTTACTTTAATCAAGCATTGCCCCAATCCACTGAAAGAGCTACTGACGTTATAAACCTTCTTCGACTAGAACATCTGAACTCCGAAGAGTCAGCAAATATACAGTCTCTAGTATACAAGCACGCCGATAGATTTCATATTACTGGTGAACATCTTCAAGCTACTAATGCCGCGCAACACTATGTTCCTACTATTAATGAAGTACCAGTCCACACAAAACAATACAGGTTTCCCCCTGTACATAAAGAAGAGATCGATAAACAAGTAACCGAATTATTATCTTCAGACTTAATCGAAGCATCAACCTCACCTTATAACTCTCCACTCTGGATTGTTCCTAAAAAACCAGACTCCCTAGGAAACAAACGATGGCGAATGGTCATCGACTACCGTAATCTTAATGAAAAAACCATAGGAGACGCTTATCCTTTACCGAATATAACAGATATACTCGATCAACTCGGGTCCGCTAAATATTTCTCTGTATTAGACTTAGCGTTAGGATTTCATCAGATTCCTATGTCATCAAAAGATGCTCATAAGACTGCTTTTTCCACACCTTATGGACACTATCAGTTTAAAAGAATGCCGTTTGGATTAAAAAACGCACCCGCAACATTTCAAAGACTGATGGATAACGTGCTCTCTGGCTTACAAGGAAACGAATTATTCGTTTATATGGATGACATCGTCATATATGCAAGATCTCTAAAGGAACACGAAGTCAAATTCGAAAGATTAATGGAAAGACTAAGAACCGCAAACTTAAAGCTGCAACCTGATAAATGCGAATTCCTACGGCAAGAAGTCATGTATTTAGGACATATAATCGGAGCTGACGGAGTCAGACCCGATCCTGCAAAAGTAAAAGCCATTATGAAATTTCCTACGCCAAGAAATCCCAAAAACATTAAACAGTTCTTAGGATTAGCTGGATATTATCAAAGATTCATACCGAATTTCTCCAAAACCGCCAAGCCATTAACAGATCTTTTGAAAAAGAATAAGAAATTTGAATGGAAAGAAAATCAAGCAGAAGCATTTAATAAATTACAGCATTCATTATGTTCCAAACCTATATTGCAATATCCGGATTTTAATCAACCTTTTATATTAACCACCGACGCTTCAGGATACGCCGTCGCGGGCGTACTTAGTCAAGGAAAAATTGGAAAAGATTTACCCATAGCTTATACTTCACGCGTATTAAATACTGCAAAGCAAAATTATTCTACGATTGAAAAAGAATGCCTTGCAATTATTTATTGTGTGAACCACTTTCGACCATATTTATATGGCAGAACTTTTACAATTATCACGGATCACAAGCCTTTAGTGTGGCTACATTCCATTAAGGACCCTTTTTCGCGATTATGGAAATGGCGAATGAAATTATCCGAATACCAATACGAAATAAAATATAAAAAAGGAACTTTAAATAATAACGCCGACGCTTTATCTAGAAATCCTGCTGTCAACATAGCCGTACCTTTATTCATTGTTGACGAATATTCTTCCGATGAATCTATTTTCTCGCCTCAATCTCCAGACATCTCTAGAAAACAGAAATTAAATCAAAAAAATAAAGGAATCATTCAGGTTACAAGAACCTCTACCCCCATACAACATCAAGAATTAGAAAACTCCGACATCAACTCTGAAGATCACGACAATAGTCAAATTATCATTGAAGAAGTTACAGACTCCGACGAGAACACTGAGTCAGATTATACTGAAATAATGGATTCGAATATTATACCTCATCAACCGAAACCTCCAGAGCCTCCGCCATGGAGCCAAGCTCAAATACGAGAAGTACGAGAAGGCCTGTTAAAACAAAAAGATAACCATGTAATATTTCTTTACCAAGACAGTACTCCTTACGATAATGGAGCTAAACAATATCAAGAAGCCAACTTGCTTCCTAATTACGAAGAATTAACATTCGAAAGAGCCAGAATTCGTACGATAGAAACCAACACGCTTATCGCTCTTCCTATAAAATTAAATAATCATATTTTAGTAGAAACACAAAATCTTAAAATTGTTTGAAATCTTTAGTAGACGTCATTACTGAACTCGACCTACCATCTCTCAGTCTTAGCAAAACCGACCGTTTCGACGATTTGCCATGGTCTTATATAATTAACCAGTTTAAAAAACATCTCCAAGAATTACCTATCAAAATCATCATATGCCTAAATCTTATACAGACGCTTGAAATAGAGCAACGACTCTCCCTAATTTTAGAAAACCATGCCTCTGCGCATGGCGGACATAAAGGAGTGACAAAAACATATAACCGCCTCCGTTCTCGATATTGTTGGAAGACAATGAAGAAAGATATTCAAGATTTCATAAGGACTTGCCGTGAATGTCAATTAAAGAAATTAACTAGAGTTAAAACCAAGCAACCAATGGTCATTACCGATACGCCTGGAATGGCTTTCGACAAAGTTTCACTGGATATTATGGGACCTCTTCCCGTCACAGATAACAATCATCAATACATATTAACCATGCAAGATTTATTAACGAAATATTCCGTTGCATCACCTTTACAAGAAGCCACTTCTTTAACAATAGCCGACGCTTTTACCAAAGAATTTATCTGCATATACGGAACCTCTCGTGCCATACTAACGGACCAAGGAACCAACTTCTTATCAGCCCTAATGAGACAATTAACAAAGAAATTTGGCATACAACATTTTAAAACTACAGCTTATCACCCTCAATCAAATGGATCGCTAGAACGTTCACATCACGTGTTAACAGAATACTTAAAGACACAAATAAATAGAGAAGCTAACTGGGACGAGTATATTAAACTCGCAATGTTCTCATACAACACCAGTGTACACGAAGGCACTAAATATTCACCTTATGAATTGGTTTTCGGGCGAATAGCTCGATTACCTTTTGCGCATCCTATCATTGAAGAAAATACTGAACCTACTTACCATGAATATATCACAAATCTCTTTAATAAAATAAGAGATCTGCAAACTCAAGCTCAACTAAATCTTATGCAAGCTAAAGAAAGAAGTAAGAAGTATTATGACCGAAATATAAACCCTCGAGCTCTTGAACGAGGAACATTAGTCTATTTATTAAAAGAACCGCGTAAAGGAAAATTCGCCGACCAGTATACGGGTCCCCATGAGGTACTTGAATTATTACCTCCCAGCAACGTCAAACTCAAAATCGGAAATCAAACTCGAATTGTTCACGTTGAAAAAGTGAAGCTCGCACATTCTAAACCCGGATGAAACATTAATATTAATTTCTCTTTTTATTTCAGATGCTTTGGCACCGACAGCCGATTCGGCCGCAGCCAAATATCCAGCAGGTACATCGAATCAGGGATTCATTCCTATTCGCTCATTGCACTCATGTCCACGGAGCAATCTGCCTCGAGGATGACACTAACTTTTGCGGCCGGTGTTATGACCGAACTCGCACCGCGATAATCCGGGAAACTTACAGGAAAGTTCATAGACACTTTTTCGTAAATAGTCATTTAGTCAAAAGAGAATACTGCATAGCTTGCGGTATAATAGTAATAGAAACTCGAGATATAATTAACTGCATCTGCTGTGTCTTAACAGCTACCGAACTGTTACAAACATTAGAAGAAACTTCGACCCATACCGATTATACATACCCTCTAGTCGTAAATGTCTACGACAGAACCCCTGCGCTATAAGACATATCAAAAGAATGTCCGGTGTCTTTTGTTGTGCGAAAGCTCAAGGATACCGAGACCCATACTTCAATACATACTTCTGTGAGCCCTGCTATATCGAGATACAATTATCTCTACTAATTACTCAGCTTCCTCAATTCTTTGTTCACTATTTCTTCATTGGACCATTCCACGTGGAATACCGTTGCGCTAACTGCTTACGAAACCTAACCACTCTGAGCCCCATACATCAATGTTCTATTTGCATCAGAGATCTTACTGAGATACTATCTATATACTTCCTTTCTACTATTTGTGATGTCTCAACAAATCCCTAATGCTGTATGCATAAAATTACACGGGTATCTTCATACCCATAACCATAACCATTACTGTTGTCCATGTTACTGCTTACTTTATACTCCTATCACTCATCGATTCTATTTACCCATAAATTCCCACATAATATCTATCGCACCCCATGCAGTGCAGACACTCTGTGCTCATTGTTACCGACCTATATCTATCATAAGGCCTTTAGCCACTTGCCCCACGTGCATAAGAAATATACCCAGAATATTTCGGGATACACAACCTCCAAATGTTTCCTTAAGTGAAGAAAGAACTTCCGAATCTTGAAACATGCAATCCGAAATTAACACAGATACGTTAGCTCATGTAGTACATGAGGAATGGAACGGATATCTCTGTCAAAAGGAAAACTTATATTTTTGCTGTGCGTGCAAAGACCGCGACATCTGCACCCACCGTTCTTGTTCATATTAAATACCACAGTATATCTCAATTCTGCCCTTTGAACGATTTTCGCGAATTCGAATGTTGCATGTGCACGACTAAAGTATGCCGTATAACTCCTATTACCACCTGCACTGAGCAGTGTTTTCTAAATTATATACAGGAGGAACTAATTATATACAGGAGGATTTATATACAGGAGGAATTAAAGGAGGAATTATATACAGGAGGAACGCGAACGCGAAAACAGTGACAAAGAAAATAGAGAACAAAATTAAAATCCAAGAACCAAAATTCTGTCATCACGATGGAAACTCCAAGCAGCACCACTTGTAATCATTTGATTCATGGCCTCTTAATTCATTTTCCTAAAATCCATGAGGCAAAATGTAAAAAGATCATATTTTATAAAAGACTTGTAGAATCTCGTGTAATACGCATGTGCTGTTCTTGTCATAGGCTCAGCCGACTCAGAGGCCAAGCCTCCTTAACAGTCTGCCATTGGATTACCTCTGGCAATCTTAACTTCGCTGCATGCGAATTTTGTAACGCATCTTTAGAGACAACTCGCTCTATCTTTAACTGTCCTGAATGTGTCTATACTTATTTTGAAAGAGCTATAATTGAAAGAAAACGTGGGAGAAACATAAATGACATAAATGCCTTCGCCTATTGCAGAACACATAATCAGGGTCAAATTTCCTGAATTCAAAGATGTGTCTACCAATTAAGGCCAAGACATCAGTCCACCCTCTGCTCGATAATACTTTGTTCAATAGCTTAAACATAAAATGTACCATAACTCTGACACACGACGTCATGGGTTCCGAAAATCCTTACATAATCTGCGCTAAATGTTATAAACCTCGAATTTATAATGAGGTCTTAACTCAATATCTGCATGCATTCCATTTCGGAAATGTGCCGAAAATCATTTGTGAGATATGCGGAGGGAAATGCTATCAAAATAAACCACTTATAGAATGCTTAACTTGCACACGCGCATATTACCAATTCCTCCAACACATATCCGGAGAGGAAGAAAATTGTAAACGATTAGTAGCTCTAATCGTGAATTCGCAAACTCTGAGAATAGAATATAGCGTTCCTGAAACAGATCTTGACGTAGAAACTAGAGACGATCTAGTAGATCGCATAGAATCACTATAAGAGCCTTAACATTGATATTAACGCACGCATAATGCTTACCTCCATTTTAAGAAATATTTATTGTATAGACTCATATATACACATATTATACTTAGAGGTAGAAATGCATTTATTGTTTAACAAATACATATTAATTATTTTAGTAATAGCGTACATATCCGTAATAATATAATTAATCACCCAGAGTATATACGTGTATGACTCGAAAAAAAAAGGGGGGGGGGGAAAAGAAAAAAAAGAGAAAAAATTTTAATTAATAGATATTAATAGAATACTTTAGTGGAATAGTCCACCGCAAGTGCGTATATAATAACTTTAGTGGGAAATCTAGCGCTTAAAGGAAAATAATAAAATTTTTGTGGCAAAATCATAATCCCACCGCAAATGCATACACATATATATATTCCATATAATCTAGAAATAATCACAAGTACTCACTATTACTCATGTAATCATAATAAGGAAAATATACATATACAGGGTGAGCCATTTTAATTAACGCACGCAATTATTTCGGAAACAAAGCATTTTAGAGAAAAATGTTTCAGACAAAAGTTTTATGGTTTCGAGGGGGCCATAAGATGGTATCATTGGTTTGACACTGAAGAGTCATTTGAAGGTCACGTGAAGGTCAATTCAATTTTTTCAAATGGAACACCCTATATATTTTTGCACACTCTTGTAGCTTATCTCGAGAGCTTTCCAAAACACTATAATTAAGTACCTTTTCGTTAAGTACTTTTTGAGTTATGAGGCTTGAAATAATTTCTTAATTTTACATAAACCGTAAAATATCTTGTAAAATATTCATTTTTCAATTATCTTACCTTAATACTTTTACGTACAAAATAATGAGAGGAATCAATTGGTCTAAAGAAAACACATAATTGTTTTGAAGAAAAAATATGTAATTTGCAATTAACAATTCCATATTTTTTCTTAAAAACAACTATGTGTTTTCTTTACACCAGTTGATTCCTCTCATTATTTTGTACGTAAAAGTATTAAGGTAAGATAATCGAGAAATGAATATTTTACAAGATATTTTACGGTTTATGTAAAATTAAGAAATTATTTCAAGCCTCATAACTCAAAAAGTACTTAACGAAAATGTACTTAATTATAGTGTTTTGGAAATCTCTCGAGATAAGCCACAAGAATATGCAATGACAAATAGTAGGTTCCATTTAAGAAATTGAAGGTGACCTTCATGTGACTTTCAAATAACTCTTCAAGGTCAAACCAATGATACCATCTTATGGCCCCCTCGAAACCAAACAACTTTTGTCTGAAACATTTTTCTCTCCCGGGCTTGGTTTTCGAGTTATTCTCCATTAAAGGTTAAAATGGTCCACCCTGTATATTTGCGAATTTTATTTATTCCATTCCGGGTATATTTCTTCCTTTTACAATTGTGCTTTGGTTCTTAAATAGAGTACAAAATGGTTATAATTCATTATTTATTCTTCTCGGGGATAGTTATACATGTCGGAGAGGAAATAAGAGTATTCAATGTCTATTGTAGCGAAGGGTGCCTCGATTGCAATCTGGGGAATTTCCAAGGGTTCAAACGGATCTAGATCCTCGTATGCGACGGGTGAATAGTCAGGAGGGTAGAAGTCGTCTTCCTCCGGATGATAATTATATTGGACGACTGTATCCGGATTCGGTGAGGTTTCGGCGTTTTGCTCCCAATTTGTTAAAGTCCCTTGGGTTAGAGAATTGTTGGAAGTTATAGAAATGGTGGAACAATTACTCAAATTGTCTGGGAATTCCTCTATGATTCCGGATGCCATATACTGATTATCCGCTGATGGTTGTGTTAAGGTGATAATGTCGTCTGTGTTTTCCTGGATTTCTACAATTTCCTGTTCGAGGATAATAAGAGGAATTTAGGGTTCTGATGATTGAGGCTCTAGGTCTATGATTTCAGGGGTTGGTATTATGATATCGTTGTCGAGGGTGATGACGGTATGGGGTAAGCGTCGGGAGCGCCTATTCCGTTGTACACGGTGAAGGACTGCTTGACGTGCGTTTGGATTAGTGCGTCGTGTTCGGACCATCTATTATTTAAATAATTGGGTAATAATCTATTTATTTTATTATTAAAATCGCAGTGACTTGACGTTACTCACGTTGATGAATCCCAAAAACCAACACCTGTTAAATAGAAAGAAAAGGGTTCCGCGTGAATATTCATTCAATGTAAAATAATTGTTATCCCAAGATGTAGAGAGAGAGATAGTCAGATTTATTTCCCCTAAATTTGATAAAGATATAGGCTGAGAAAAGTAAATGGTATTAGTACTGTTAATTATAAATTATCAACCAGTGGAATTTACCGACCCGGGATAATCATCGACTCCCGAAAATTACCGACCGATGGTAATGTAGATTTCTGTTTTACCGACCGATGGTAATGTAGGTTTCTGTTTTACCGACCGATGGTTAGCATCAGTTTCTGTATTACCGACCGATGGTAATGTAGATTTCTGTCTGTAGATCGGTTTTTCCAACCGATGGTTAGCATCAGTTTCCGTATTACCGACCGATGATAAGTTATCTACTGATGGTAAGTTATCGACCGATGGTAAGTTTAAACTGATGGTAATTAGTAATTATCGACTGATAGTAAGTTAACGATCGATGGTAAGCAACTGTAAATATATATCGACGGTAGATAATTATTGTTCGAGAGTAATTATCGACTTATAGTATGATGTTATCAAGCAGACTATATGATTTGATTAAATTGTTAGTTGTTAGATTTGCAGTTTCGATTCTGAGTTTAATTTAACTTTTATTTGATTTGCTGAAAATCGAAAAGGGATTCAAGGAGGAATAAGGAGGTTGGATACGCCGACAAAGTATCCACCTATCGTACGTCTGGCTTAGTATTAACCTTGTAATGTCAGGTTATAATTAATTAAGAGTATTGAAATAATAATTGAAATTATTATAACCTAAGCCAGTGTATCATTGCTAAATTCTGGGATGTATCTCGTATCTTGAAATCAAGGCTAGATTCAATCAGACGTTAACGTCAACCAGCTCCAAAATTAAAAGACAATCTCATGATAATTGTCAATTAACCGGGCCGAAATTGTATCCTTGCCTATTCAAACGTCGATTGACAGGAGGCCGCTAATTTTTTATTTGCCTCACCAGCTCCAAGTTAAGAGGTAACCTCTATCATCGGAATAAATTCCTCAAGATAATTGCCTTTTCACTGTGCCAGACGTCGGGTTCGCCCTGCCGAAGCAGTTTCGCACTCACTCACTGTCAATCGCGTCATCTTATCAAGTAAATAAGTCCCATAAAAGTCTTCCAATTCAAAGTAATATTTAAATAAATTGAGTGTATGGATGAGGGAATATGGATAGTCGAAGGTATAGATTCCCGAATTAAAACTATCATGCAGTTTAATTTGATTAGTATTAAGTTAAAATGAAAGTGAATTAAGAGTTTAGATAAATGGCAATTTGGCTGAGTACTTACCAAGATCCGTTGTACGTTGATAAGTGGAAACTGCTTCCTTCCACAGGATGCCGTTTACCTCGGTGATGACTCCGGAAGAGGGTTGCAGTCCAAGAAGTCAAGACGTTGAAGTATTATAATCACTGAATTTATTGTATAAGTACAGGGTGGGCCATTTAAAAGTTTGTTTTTAAAAACGCTATAAAATGAGTCTACATCAATATTTTTTGAAAATTTTTTTTTTATTGTGAAGGTTGGAGTCTCCGATTTAAGAATGAAAAACAATTTCGTTCATGTGGCTCCCTCTGCTGGCCTTACAGTAAGCCATCCTGTGAGTCCAGTTTTGTAGCACTTTGTCGATGATTTCGCCGCCTATCTCGCCAATAACAGTCGCAATGTTATGTTTTAAAGCTGGAATTGTCTCTGGATTATCCGCATAACATCGATCCTTAACGGCACCCCACAGGAAAAAGTCCAACGGCGTCAAATCAGCTCCGCGCAGGCCAATTGACATCTCCAAAACGGCTGATTATTCGGTTGTCAAATTTGGCGCGCAAGAGATCGATTGTCAGTCGGCTTGAGGATAATATACCAATAAAGGAGGTATACTCTTGTATGTCGATAAGTTTAGTAACATCATTATCTCATGTTGGTATTACCGTCCATCGGTAATGTTGGTATTATCATTATCTATTGTCGCTAAGGTAGGTAACGTCGTTATCCTACGTCGGTAATTACCATGTGTCGGTAAAGTAGGGAATTACTTTATCTTCAGTCGGTAAAGTAGGAAATGATATAATCTTCAGTCGGTAACTGTGCTATCATGTGTTGGTAACTTTTGTGCCGGTAAGGTAGGAAACTACTTTACCATCTGTTGGTAACTTTTGTGCGGGTGGCATTACCTACTGTCGGTAAGGCAGGAAATTATATTTCTTCTGTCGGTAAGGTAGAAAACTGTATTGTCGGTAATTTTTATGCGGCGAGTATTATCTTATGTCGGTAATTGTTCTATCTTATGCAGTTGGTCTTTAGAATTTTCTTTATCATTCGTAAGTAAAGTTGTGTTATGTATAGCTAGCTTCTTAATAAAGAAAGATTATTTTCAGAAATATTAATAATAATATATCGCGCGGTGGAACACTATTGTTGTACTACGAGTATCGTGATTATATAATAAGAAATGTTGACAATTACATATTGTGCGATGAGGTTATAATTAACAATAAAAATTATATTGACAATAATACGTAATGCGGTAGGATCGAGATTTATATGTTCAACGGAGGAATTATAGTTTGAAGATTATAGAAGTAAGTTTTGCGTATTTAACTAAGAAATAAAATTTTTGTTGCGGGACGTAACATAGCAAACAGCCTTGTATTATTATGAGAGGAGTGCATGCAGAAGCATAGGATCATCTATCAACAGAATTCAGGTTTGTATTATTTTTATAAGTATTTCACCTGATATTTTATAATAAATTATTGCTTAAATAACATTTGTATATGTATAAATATATATATGTATTAATTAATTTACTTTTTACAGTATTTTCAACATTGCCTACATGAATTTGCAAGGATATATTTTTCGAAGCTTCGAGGTTGTCAGAGGTAACAGCGATAATATATATATATTCAAGCAGCCCGGAACATTCTCAGGATGATCCTGAATACATCCTGCAAATGTCCTTAGGACTTTGAAATAGGACTTCCTGAGGATATACAGGGTGATTCTGAATAACTTTATGTTTTTGCAAAAACATAATCTTGACCGAATTCTAAGACGATTTTTCTTTTGGCAAAATTTCGTGCAAAGCATAGTTTTTGAATTATTAAAGGAAGTAGTTAACGTATGACGGGTCGAATACAAGAGGCAGGCAAGGGTGGCGTGATTCACCGTCAGACGCGGGCGCTCACGTGGGGCGCCTTCGGCGATCAACTGGTCGCTATACTATGCACGGACATACATGCGAATACATACATTCTCTCTCACTCTCTCTCTCTCTCATTCGCTCACTTACCCGTGGTTTTTTTTTTTTTTTTTTACGAGAGAGGGGAAAATGCATTTTATGCATACTCACCGGTCGGTCCGGTGAGTTATGTGGGACTCGAGTACCAAGTCGAATTACCAACTCGGTACTCCCTACCCACTAAAAACCCCTCTCTTTTCACGAATTTCCTTTGACACACTGTCCCTCTGACTTCCCGAGATCTGTTTTCACATAACAAAAAATAGTTATTATTACCTTGTTCGATGACTTTTGATGTATTGCTGTAATTGCTTGAAGGAGAAATGAATTTTCCGATAGATCGTACGTTCTCAAATTTAACGTAGATATCACGTTGCAAAAGACAAGATATCCACACTAAATTATTAACTGAAAGTTTTTCTTCTTTCATGAACTGTATTCTTTTATAAACTTTAACGTAATCACATTTATTTACTCACTCGATGAGACGAGAAATTTACTAATGACTCTATCACTAATCACTATTAATCACTGTCGAATAATAACTGTTGGCGATTAAAAATCACTCGATGAAAGAAACACGCGCGGACACGTTACTACACGACGCGACGACGCGACAATGCGACGGTAATTATTCGGCGACTGCAAGCAGTTTTTTGTCATGGTAGGTTGCGGTAGGTTAATGTACTACTGGCGCTATCGAACGCGATCATGTGTTCGATTGAAGAATGCGGTAAACATAATAAACATTTAACATATTAATATTATTATTATCATGAATGTGTGTGATACCCATACATCGTATGATATCTATTTAAAAATTAATTAGATTAAATAAGTGTTTTTAAAATATTTATTACTTTTACTATTATCTTAAATAAATATTTAATATTAATATTTTATATGATAATAGTAAAAGTAATAAATATTTTAAAAACACTTATTTAATCTAATTAATTTTTAAATAGATGTACGATGTATGGATATCACACACATTCATGATAATAATAATATTAATATGTTAAATGTTTATTATGTTTACCGCATTCTTCAATCGAACACATGATTGCGTTCGATTGCGCCAGTAGTACCTTAACCTACCGCAACCTACCATGACAAAAAACTGCTTGCAGTCGCCGAGTAATTATCGTCGCATTGTCGCGTCGTCGCGTCGTGTAGTAACGTGTCCGCGCGTGTTTCTTTCATCGAGTGATTTTTAATCGCCAACAGTTATTATTCGACAGTGATTAATAGTGATTAGTGAGAGTCATTAGTAAATTTCTCGTCTCATCGAGTGAGTAAATAAATGTGATTACGTTAAAGTTTATACAAGAATACAGTTCATGAAAGGAGAAAAACTTTCAGTTAATAATTTAGTGTGGATTTCTTGTCTTTTGCAACGTGATATCTACGTTAAATTTGAGAACGTACGATCTATCGGAAAATCCATTTCTCCTTCAAGCAATTACAGCAATACATCAAAAGTCATCGAACAAGGTAATAATAACTACTTTTTGACGTTATGTGAAAACAGATCTCGGGAAGTCAGAGGGATAGTGTGTCAAAGGAAATTCGTGAAAAGAGAGGGGTTTTTAGTGGGTAGGGAGTACCGAGTTGGTAATTCGACTTGGTACTCGAGTCCCACATAACTCACTGGATCGACCGCTGGGTATGCATAAAATGCATTTTCCCCTCTCTCGTAAAAAAAAAAAAAAAAAAAAAAAAACAGGTGAGTGAGCGAATGAGCGAGAGAGGGGGGGAGAGAGAGAGAGAGAAAGAGAGAGACAGACAGACAGATAGACAGAGAGAGAATGTATGTGTTCGCATGTGTGTATGTATGTGTATAGCGACCAGCTGATCGCAGCAGGCGCCCCGCGTAAGCACCCGCGTCTGACGGTGAATCGCGTCACCCTTGCCTGCTTCTTGTATTCGACCCGTCATACGTTAACTACTTCCTTTAATAATTCAAAAACTAAGCTTCGGACGAAATTTTGCCAAAGGAAAAATCGTCTTAGATTTCGGTCAAGATTATGTTTTTGCAAAAGCATAAAATTATTTAGAATCACCCTGTATCTGGGCTTATATGAGGCGCTCATTTACTATTCCTCAGGACGTCCTCAGGTCCGTGCAGGACGTCCTTAGGAGATCCAAGGGACGTCCGTGTGCTGTCTGGGTATTAATATAAATACCAAATTTGTTCCAATATCTGCTTCAGATGGAGATAATCAGGGAAGGGAACGTTACTTTTTAAAAGTAACTAGTTACCGTTACTCGTTACCAAGTTAAAAAGGTAACTAGTTACCGTTATTAGTTATTGATTTTCAAAAGTAACTAGTTACAGTTACCGTTACTTAAAAAATAACGGTTCGTTACTTTTTCGTTACTTTTTTTAAATCTATAATTGTAATAAATTTTGTTTCGTGCAATACATACTCTCTCTCTTTCTTTCTTTATGAAAGGATTATCTAAATCACAAAACATATGTTAAATTTTATCGATATTTTTTATTAATTTTTAATAAAAGTTGATATTCTAATAGGTCATCATTTAGATGGCCTCTAAAAGGTGATAGTACAGAATTACCGACACTAAACAATCTTTCAACAGAAGCACTGCTTGGCAAAGCCGTATTAAATTTAATGAATAACTGTTTTAATTTTGGAAAATCTAGTAATAATGCAACGTCAGATCTTTTCGACTTCAGAAATCGTGTTAGTTCTTCTTCGCCAGATTCTGAAATTGATGTTGAGTGTCCATGAAAATTAAAAAAATCGTCATAATCATTATCCTTGCTTGAGTTTGATGAACTTTCATTTGAGCGAATGTCTAACAAATCTTCTAAATAGGCTCTAATTCTAAATAGCTAATTTCTTCTTATCTCCAGTTAACCAGTTTAGTTTAAATTTAGGATGTAATGAACTTGCTATTATTAATTCCTTTTTTTCGAATATTGTACAAAATCTAAAATTTAAAAAATATACATATAATAAAATATTTATACTTTTATATTTTTTATTATGCGAATATTATATGCATTTTTTTAGTTGTATATTTTTTTATTATTTAATAAATTACCTTCGATTTAAGCCTTCTTGAATTGCGATAACTAATGATTGACAATCCGTCAAATTTTTAATGTTTTTTAATTTTTCTTGTAAACTGCTCAATACGGGCAATAAGTATCCCATATACATTCCTACGTCACTTTGTAAGATATCTAATGCTCTAGCTAAAGGCTCCATTACCTAAAGAAAATATTAAAAATATATACTTATTAATATACGTGCATATACAATACACACACACATATGTATATATATATATATTATACATATAATTCATATATTCTATTAAATTAAATATGTGCATTTTACCTGACAATACTCGTCTAAAAATTTTACGTCATTATTTGTCAGCCTTTGTAAATTACAATAGTCCAAACATTGATTAATTTTATCTAAGCTATCTTTCAAAAGAGTTACAAGTTGATATGTGGAATCAAAAGTTGAATTCCATCTATAACAAATAAATTTTGTTTTTATATTGTATATATGTACATATGTATAAGTATATATCATGTGTATGTGCGTTCGTATGTTTGTAAGCATATGTATGTGTAAATAGATATTTTTAAAAAAATATAACATATTTATTAAAATAAAATACAGAAAAAATATAGATAAATAAAAAATAAGAGTTTTTTTAGTTTTTACCTCGTAATAACTGGAGTTTTTAGATAAACGCCGCAAATATCTTTTATTTTGTCGGCCACTTGAGTAGACTGGTTTTGTTTATTCCACAATTTCGATAATTTTGCAAATATTATTCTGTACTTTTTTTTATATGTGGGATCATTCTCCAAGGCTCTTTCAGAATCTTTGGCTGCAATAAGGTTAAGCGTGTGACTAACACACATATGGTGGAAGAGTAATATCTTCCGTGTCTAAACCTTTTTCATCCGTAATCAATAGATCACTTAAATTGTGGAATTCCGTGTTAATCTCCTCATCATCTTCTTCTTTTTCAAAATCTCTAAAAAATTAAATATATTTATATAAAAATGTAATATGTGGTTTTTTTAATATAATGAATACATATAAAATTATTATGTACATACGTATAATACAAAAGTGTATATAATATCATAAAATATTAACTCACCGAAATGCTTTAACAAAATTTGAACCATTATCTGTTGTTGTGCAACAAATTTTGTTTTGAATATGATATTCAACAAATATAGAGTTAATGGCTTTTGCCAAAACATCAAAAGTATGTTTCCCTTTAATTCTACGACAAGCTAGGGCGGCAGACTCTCTTGTTAAATTTTCTGGATTGATCCAATGGACCGTTATCCCTAAGTAACTTCTATAAAAATAAAAGATTTTAATTATTATGTAACAAAACATTAAAAAATAAAATATTAATGTAAAAATATTAAATAAAACATAATTATACACACATGTACCTTTTCGCTTTGCTCCATAAATCTGCTGTAGTTGAAACCGTATCGATTTCAGTAAATTGTTTTTCAAGAGCGATTTTCATATCCAGATATAATTTACTAAGTTTATCTCTTAATGTTTTTTTACACATTATTCGAATTGATGAAGGCAATCCAATTTTAATCAAATCAATAAATGCAGGACTCTCAACAACCGCGAGTGGTTGGACATTTTCAACAATAAATCGTAGTATGGCAGTGTCTAACTTATTTTGAGTTATTCCAGCTGTTCCAGAACCCCATTTTTGTAACACACACTGCTTTTTTGTAACATTATTAATGTCTTCTTTATATTGACGTTTATTATGTGTGAGTTTAGATTTAGCTTTTTCCAAATCTTTTAAAGAATGTGGATGTTTTACCTATATTAATTCAATATAATTAATACTTAGAAATAAAAGTAATATCATAGGTATATATGTATAGATAGGTATGCATGTATATATGTATGTATGTATGTATGCATGCATTTATGTGTATATATTATATATATATACATATGTATGTAAATATGTATGTGTGTATACATATATATGTATATTATAAATGTTACAATATATAGAAAATAATAATATAACTAAAAATTATTTAAAAGTTCAACTAACTAAAAAAGTTTTTAAACAGAAATAAAAGAAAGCATATCTAAAAAAAATTATAAAATAAATTTAATTTATAACAAAATACACACAAATATATAGATATATTGAAACAGATATATATGTAAATAATAGATATTAAGATATAAATTTTTATATTAATATTGTTTTATATTTAAAAAAATCTGTTATAAAATACAAATAATTCTTTGTCATTTACAAAAATAAAAAACAAAAATTTAATGTTAAAAAAAATAAAAGAATAAAAATATATATTAATTTATGAAAGAATTATTAATTTTTATATTTATTTAAACACACTTTTACATGCCATGCTTTTTATACCTACTATTTTTACATTGCAGATTTGATTCAATGAACTAGAATATACGGTGCAATTGTGTACATTCCTTAGAATCTAAAAAAAAATTTTTTAATTTTACAAATTTTCTTGTATTCTTTTTTATTTAAATATTGAATTAATTACTATTATAAAAATATACAGTTATCGTTATTGCGTTTATCTTGCACAAAGTTTTTAAGAAATTAAGAAATTATTTTATATGTACATATATGTATTTATTTATTTATTCAGGCATTTATTTATTTATTTATTTATATGTATATTAACAAATAAAATATTGAAATTTATTTATTAACATAAATAAAAATAATAAGAAAACTAAACTTACGCTTATGTGCTTCTTTAAATTGGCTGTAGAGCTTTTGCTAGCATGTATAATTTTTTTGCCTAAACATAATTTGCAAGTAAATGCATAATTCTTCTCATTACTAAGTTCGGGTTCGAATACAAAAATTTCTTTGTATGTCGGCCATGGTGCCTTATTCGAGGATTCAGATGATGTACTTGGCGTACTCGCCTCTTCGGCTATCGTTTCCATTTCTGAGCAGATCCGATCGCTACAAAAAAATCACAAACCAAGGCCAAAAGTTTTATTATTTTTATTCAGAGAGACTTATTATTAAATAATATTTCGTGTGATATTGTAAGAATGAGTCAGGTCTATTCCGTAACTCTTGCTGACACGTTATTGCGCAGCTGTAGTATACAAAAAAAAAAACTGTGTAACGATAGCGATTTTGTCGTTGACTTTATGAGATACAGAATAAAGCCGCACAATACTAAATTATAAGTAATGTCTTTTAATAATAAACGAATAAATAATTAAATATACTTACACTGTGAGATATAAAATATCACTTGCGACGTAGTCAGTGCAAAGTGCAAACCGCGAGATCAAAAACGAACGTAGCGTAGACAAACAGACCGTGTACGCGAGGAGATAACGGCCGTATGATAGCACAAAGATATAGAACCGCTGTAAAAGCCGAGACAGACCGCACGAGAGTACGGCGGAGAACGACCGCGTGATACAGTAATGCGGGAATATGCACGAAGAACCGTCAAGAAAGCGGGGAAAAGGTATGTATATGGGAACGCTTGCACAAATCGTGAACACATTGACTGGTACGATGATAAATATAACGAACTCCGTAATAAAAGCAGAATTGCGAACGCGACACACTATTATTGCGACGTTACTTCTTCGATACCGGAACATGAACGATTGCCACGCGGTATAGCTTAAGGTTAAGTTAGTTCTTAGTTACTTCCTGCGCAGCCTTCTGTACAGAGGACAGAGCAGGCGCACATGCGCAACGGGCGTGCCAAATGGCGAACCTAGTGCGGCGAGTCTTACGACGAGCGCGGTATCATGCCGATTTGCTAATGCATCAATCAGCGAAAAAGTAACGCTAAAAGTAACTGTAAATTTGTTATCGTTACTAAAAAAATGTAACTACGTTATCGTTACAGTTACAGAAAAAAAAAGTAACGGCGTTACCGGATCTTTACCAAAAAAAAGTAACTATAACGGTAATGGCGTTACAAGTAACGCGTTACTTCCCTTCCCTGGAGATAATGTTACGACTATAAATTTTCATAATTGAATAGTAGGTGTGATATATATATATATATATATATATATATATATATATATACAGGGTGTTGAAAAAAAAGGGTCACATATTTTGATAGCAGGTAGTATTGATCAAAACAAGAAGAAAAGGTCTAATTAACATGGGTCCTAAGACTAATATCTTCAAAGATACAAGCTATTTTGTTATTTGAGCTCTTTGTCATTTTCTTATTAGTCGTGTCATCTTTAGAATGTAATGAACAAAGGAGTAGGGGATGAAGTTAGAGTGCGTGATTTGAAAGAGTGCGTGATTCTCTAAGACGTAGGGCTGAAAAATGCGTGAGAGTGAATGGCAATCACATAGAGCACCTCCTCTAATGCTGAGTCAGCATTAAAATTTGTTGTTTTTTGTAAAAAAAGAGTTTTTAATTTGTTATCATACATTCAGTTTCTTCACTTCAGTTTTTTTATGGAAGATAAATGATTACATTTCATATTAAAATAAAAATTGTTTCTTTATCTCTCTTTGTTTATTTTTTATTTTTTAAGGCATCTAGAAAAAAGATATCCCCATTGTACCCCACTCTCCCCTATTCCTTTGTTCATTACATTCTAAAGATGACACGACTAATAAGAAAATGACAAAGAGCTCAAATAACAAAATAGCTTGTATCTTTGAAGATATTAGTCTTAGGACCCATGTTAATTAGACCTTTTCTTCTTGTTTTGATCAATACTACCTGCTATCAAAATATGTGACCCTTTTTTTCAACACCCTGTATATATATATATACAGGGCGATCCTGAAAAACGATCCGTCTATAAAATGACATATTCCTGACACCATTCTAAGACAATTTTTCCTTTACCAAAATTTGATTTGAAGCGTAGTTTTTGAATTATGAGCAAAAATAGTTAGTAAATCACGCGTCGGGTACAGAAGGCAGGCAGGAGCGGCGCGGCGTGCCGCGAGCGCGGGCGCAGCTGACCGCCCGACGGGTGATTATCACCGCATGAGTCGCTAACTATTTTATCTTATAACATAAAATTATGCTTTAAATAAAATTTTGGTAAAGAAGAAAATGTCTTAGAATTACGTCAGAAATACGTGTTGCTTAAAATAACGTTATTTTAATAATGAAAAGTTGTTCCGGATCGCCGGCCGTCCGACGTTGCAATCAGCTGATTGCTACACGCGATGTGTGTATGGCGGAGTGTGTGCGTAAGAGAGAGAGAGAAAGAGAGAGAAAGAGGGAGAGAGGGAGGGTAGGAGGGACAGACATTCATACACACGCACGCACTTTTTTTCTCGCTCTCTTTCTCTCTTTTACGCAACACTCATACACTCTCTCATTCAGTCTCTCACTCACACTCTCTCGATCACTCACTCACTCACTCACCTGCTTACTCACTTGCTCATTCACCTTGTAGCAGCGTAGCGAATCTTCATGCTATGTATTGTTGTATCTGCTGCACGGTTATGATTGCTAGAGATGCGCGACACATTGAAATTTTTTCGATTATTAGTCTCACACTCGATTGACACAATACAGATTACGCGATAACGAGTTTACTGTTTATTCACTCACTATTGATTTATCGATACCAAAAATTACTTTCAAAGAAACGCGAATGCAAACAGCACATGACTCGACGCGAAGCGACGGACCGCGGAGACTGCGCGACCACAAGAGTTATGTTGCCAGAAACGCGACACGCGACATCTAACAAACGACTTGCGCGTGGCGCGTGATTGACGCGAGATAAGACGAACGATCGGCTAAAACCTTCGCATTGCGAATGCGGTAGAAAACATGAAACGTATAATGACATACTTAAAAAATTAATTATTTATTATAATAATTATTTATTATAAATAATTAATTTTTTAAGTATGTCATTATACGTTTCATGTTTTCTACCGCATTCGCAATGCGAAGGTTTTAGCCGATCGTTCGTCTTATCTCGCGTCAATCACGCGCCACGCGCAAGTCGTTTGTTAGATGTCGCGTGTCGCGTTTCTGGCAACATAACTCTTGTGGTCGCGCAGTCTTCGCGGTCCGTCGCTTCGCGTCGAGTCATGTGCTGTTTGCATTCGCGTTTCTTTGAAAGTAATTTTTGGTATCGATAAATCAATAGTGAGTGAATAAACAGTAAACTCGTTATCGCGTAATCTGTATTGTGTCAATCGAGTGTGAGACTAATAATCGAAAAAATTTCAATGTGTCGCGCATCTCTAGCAATCATAACCGTGCAGCAGATACAACAATACATAGCATGAAGATTCGCTACGCTGCTACAAGGTGAATGAGCAAGTGAGTAAGCAGGTGAGTGAGTGAGTGAGTGATCGAGAGAGTGTGAGTGAGAGACTGAATGAGAGAGTGTATGAGTGTTGCGTAAAAGAGAGAAAGAGAGCGAGAAAAAAAGTGCGTGCGTGTGTATGAATGTCTGTCCCTCCTACCCTCCCTCTCTCCCTCTTTCTCTCTCTTTCTCTCTCTCTCTTACGCACACACTCCGCCATACACACATCGCGTGTAGCAATCAGCTGATTGCAACGTCGGACGGCCGGCGATCCGGAACAACTTTTCATTATTAAAATAACGTTATTTTAAGCAACACGTATTTCTGACGTAATTCTAAGACATTTTCTTCTTTACCAAAATTTTATTTAAAGCATAATTTTATGTTATAAGATAAAATAGTTAGCGACTCATGCGGTGATAATCACCCGTCGGGCGGTCAACTGCGCCCGCGCTCGCGGCACGCCGCGCCGCTCCTGCCTGCCTTCTGTACCCGACGCGTGATTTACTAACTATTTTTGCTCATAATTCAAAAACTACGCTTCAAATCAAATTTTGGTAAAGGAAAAATTGTCTTAGAATGGTGTCAGGAATATGTCATTTTATAGACGGATCGTTTTTCAGGATCGCCCTGTATACCTATATAAAAGTATTTTTCTTTACGGCATTATTGCCCTGAAAATGTAGATTATTTTGATTTTATGAACATCTGGTAAAAATTTAAACCTGTCTTCCTTTTAACTAGAGGAGTTAACTAACAGTTATGTTTATTCTTCCCGTAATTAATTTAGAATATATACGTATAATTGTTTTGTATATATGATTATTACTAGTATAATATAATGTTATTTCCTGTATTTTCTGTACTCTTTTTGTTATATATAATATATTAATTAAGGATTACCATATATGGCATAAAGAATATATAGATATATAATGAAATTTTTTATGTTGTTTATAACATAATGATATTATATAGGTAATTTTAACGTGATTATAAAGTGTGAGTAGTTGAAAGGACTTAATGAATTGTTTCTATTATTACTCTATAATTTTCAGGTGGAGAATAGCGTTTTATTAGATGACCTAATCGGTCCATGAATGTTTCCATGTTCTATTGCCGGAGAAGTTATGTGAGGCATTATAATATGGTAAGTATATATACTTATATGAACGTATCCTGCCTTTGTGCATTATGGCTTTGATAATATAAATTGTTTGACCTCAGAAATATTTAATATAAATTTTTAATTTCGCTATTTGGGTTTTTATGTAACAGAATATTTTGAAATATATATTTATTATTCCATTTAGTTATTGATTAAATATACTTAGATATGTAAAGTAATGGAATTTTGCGATAATATTCATATAATAACTTATACTAAAATTTGGCGCAAATACTTTTAACACAGTTGCATTATTCAGAGTAATTTTGTTGAAGGTTTTTCCTTGATAATAAAATTTTGAATCTATTTTTCTCTTGAATATAGTTGTCTCTTGAATATAGATTAATAATAATTCCTTATACAAATATCGTCGTACATGGTCAGTGCTGCCAATATATCATAATATACTTCTGGCTATATACTATATTAATCAATTTACTAATGATGAGTGAAATTTTGTAATATATATATATATATATATATATATATATATATAAAATTATTGATAGCGTATAACGGCCTTCTTGGTGATATACAACTTTGTCGATTTATAAAATTTTATGAGTGATTTTTAAAGTAGTCGTGTGGGAATGAAATCCTTATTACAATAGTTATAAACAACTAATCTAAAGAATTTATTAATTTTACTTGATTAATATATGTATATAAGACCAGCTATTCAATTGTTTGCAAATATTTTGGTTATATAAGATAACTAAATAATATGAATATTGAGTGAATATATATTGATTATATGTAATATTGTGATATAAATATATAGTGATTATTTATATAATTTCACGTAAAGGTTATATAAGATGAAAAATTCTGTGTAGAATAGTAATTCTACAAAGCAATATTTAAATTTTTGTTGCGGGACGTAACAATTATTAAAAATCGAGTCATTTATATCCATTGACCAACTCGACATCTTGATTTATTGATACCTAAAAATATAAAAAGAAAAGTTAATTGAAGAATTACATAGGACCACAAAATAAAATCGATGGAAGGTTCCATGGACCAGACCTAGTGCATAATATGTTTTTGGGGTCGCTGAAACCGAATCTGCAACCTATTTTTCTCTATCACGTCAGCATTTTTCCTAACCTCAAAAAATAGCTAAAAATGGTAAAATCCAACCTTATCAACCATGAAACCTCATTTAACCTTATAACTTTATACCCTTGTAACCCTTTAACTGTAAAAACGATAACTAATAACCCTAAATCTCATAACCTAAAAGTCCATAACCTCAAAACCCTAATTCTCAAACCCCAATAACCCAATAAACGCATGAAACAGCAGACATGTGAGATTCCAACCTAAATCTTGGATAATATTAACCTTAAAACCCCACAACCCTATAACCCCATAACCCTACGAGCCTGAAACGCAACTTCGGAAAAATTTATACGTAAGATTTTGATTCTGAATGTTACAGAGTTCAAACTCCATAAACTAACATCTTTATAAGTCCATCAACTTTAAATCTATAACCTTAAAACCTCATAACTCTATAACCTCACAATGCAGCATCAAAAGAACCCGATAAGAATACCCGATAAGGTCAAAATTTTGCACATTGCAATAACCTACATTTAGCTTTACCCAAGAACAACGACGTGGACGTAGCAGGTTTTTGTTCCCTTTGGGATGCTTGATTAACGTGAGTCCCCTTGCCCTCTCACGATTCGGGGTGCTTGGTTAACGCTTGTTACTTTTAACGAGAATTTCGTCCAGAGCATTGATTTGTAGTTGCATTTGAGAGTTTCAAGATTGTAAAGAAGATGTAGTTTTTTTATCTCTTAGATCGAAGATTAAAGTTTTATCTGTAAGTCCTTTTGATGCTGCATTGTGAGGTTATAGGGTTATGAGGTTTTAAGGGGTTATAGGGTTGTGGGGTTTTAAGGTTAATATTATCCAAGATTTAGGTTGGAATCTCACATATCTGCTGTTTCATGCGTTTATTGGGTTATTGGGGTTTGAGAATTAGGGTTTTGAGGTTATGGACTTTTAGGTTATGAGATTTAGGGTTATTAGTTATCGTTTTTACAGTTAAAGGGTTACAAGGGTATAAAGTTATAAGGTTAAATGAGGTTTCATGATTGATAAGGTTGGATTTTACCATTTTTAGCTATTTTTTGAGGTTAGGAAAAATGCTGACGTGATAGAGAAAAATAGGTTGCAGATTCGGTTTCAGCGACCCCAAAAACATATTATGCACTAGGTCTGGTCCATGGAACCTTCCATCGATTTTATTTTGTGGTCCTGTGTTATCAACTAAAAATATGCCAACAATATATACCTCAATTCTATTAACAAAAAACATTATGATCCTGCACGTGCTTGCGGCTGTCGATCGCAATAGAAAAAGGGAAATCTGAAAACCAGTAATAAATAAATAATACTTCGTAGTGTAAAATATTAACGCTATAATAAAAGATTACGCATAAATATTTCAAACAATAAGACGAGCAATCGATGCATCCTAACAGCATATATGTATATATGTACATGTACGCAAACATATATATGTTTGCGAATAGTATATTAACGGGACCTTTAGTATACAAGAGGAAGGTCCTGCTAATTTTCTTCATGTTGCGTATATTATCAAGACCGTCTCGATAAAATTCTTTTAAGTACATATACAAGTTGTATAAAGTAATTGAGATGGAATGAATGAAATATTTGCGATATAATAACTATGATGGAAGGAAATTATTATGAAATATTAGATAAAATACTTATAAAAATAATACATACCTGAATTCTGTTGATAGATGATCCTATGATTCCGCATGCATTCCCGTCATAATAATACAAAGTAGCCTGCCACAGATAAGCAGCAGAAACTCCAGGCCTTGAAAGCTGGAAAATAATAATTAAATAATATTTGACCATATAGAAAGTCAACCTAACATAAAATGTAATAGATATTTTAGAAACCAGTTCGTATAAAAGGTATTATTATTGTAAAATGTTAAAATCATAAAGCTTGTCAAATCTATATCTTATAGATGCATATGCGCTTATAAAAATAAGAAAATCAAATAACAAAAGAAATGTATTGAACCAATGTACTAAATTTTAATAATAAATTAAAAATAATAGATGCAGATGAGGCCTCTAGTATAATAAGAAATAATAATATGAATAAAATTTAATCTAAACATAACTCTTTGCTGCATTAATTATAAGTCTTATAAGCCTCCAAGGTTAATCTTCGTTCGCTCTGTTATCTCCCCTATGTCCGGCGTACGTCAACACTTGCATCACCATACGGACGTACTACACTGAAAATAAAGGAATATTCATTAATAAAATTTCGAGGCATAATATATTAAAGTAATAAAAATACATCTATACACACATATATATATATATATATATATATGTATATGTATATATATATATATATATATATCTATTGGAAAAAATCACGTCACGAAATCACGTCACGAAATCACGTCATGAAATCACGTCATGAAAATTAGATAATTAAATCACATAGTTAATGACAAATATTTTTATAAATTTTATAATCTGAAAAAAATATTGTATTTTAAAGATTCTTAATATCTCTAAAAAGGATAAGGTCTCGATATTTTTAAATCAAAAGATAGATTTAATGAAATATGGAAGTCAGGCCTGAAACCCCACGAATGTCCCGGAACTTACCAATATACATCAAGAAATGTCTCGGAACAGACCATTTGACATATATGTATATATGTATCAGTATGTATATGCATATATATATATATATATATATATATATATATATATTAATAATTTACATAATATAGAAATTAATGAACTTACCAGATAAATTTCCAAATGCAGTATTATAAATGCTTTATGCAGCAGCCTCAATGCCATCTGAATAAAGCATATTTTTATGCTTTGGGCCCGCATACTGCCGTAAATAATCTATTGGCTCATATCCTTTTAAATATTCACATATTATATATATGTAAAAGTAACCTAAACAAATAAAGAAAATTTTAATTAATTAATTAATAACAAATCTAAAATTTAAAGGTAAAGAACCGTAATAATTAATAATAAATAAATATAGTAAAAAGTTAATAAGGCGAATGAATTAGAACGTGATTTTATATACATGAGTATTAACAAAACATATTTTGCAGTATGATAAAGTAATAAATTACAAATTATGAGGAATACATAATATATACACATATGAAAGATAGAAATTAAAGGTTTCATTATAAAAATAAATAATAATAAATAGTATGAAGAAATAAAATATATATATATAACCAATAAAAATTTTAACAAAAGAAAATAAACCTATATATATATTTATATAATAAAGGAAAGCAAAATACAAAGTTTAATTCCAACCTTAATAATAATAAAAGTATAGTCCTATAAAAATTCAATATGCATGATCCTGTATGTACAAATTAATAAGTTAATCTAAGCGTTCAAGGCTAAGGCCGTGCGCCGCGTTATCTGTTGGAGCGCGCCTACAATCTTATCTCCCCTAATAATTAAGACAAAGGGGACTCGAGAATAATATTCTTATAAGACTAAGACATGAAATAAATTCAGACCGACTTTTGTTTAAGCTATTAGCATATATGATTATTAATAAAATACAACTTACATTATGCACTGCAAAATCCATAGCCACAGGAAATATGTAACATATATACACAGGGAAGCCGAACGTAAAGATTGAAAGTTAAAAGGCTTAGATAATGAAAAATGAACATATATATATATATATATATGAAAAATATAAAATTTGAAATGTAAATTCATCAATGATAAATATTTAACAAGCATAATCTTATACGCGCAACTTATTGAATCGAATTAAGCGCACAGACTAAGTCTAGCGCGCCGCGTTATCTCCCCTATCGCCGCGTTATCTCTCCTAATGTTTTCAACATCCGCGCCCGAGTCTTAAGACTAAGGAGACTCGAAAATAATGTATGTATTAATATTATATAGAGCATTTCTTATTGCGAGTGTAATAAATGCAAAATTATAAATTATCAAAAGGATATATACATATATATACAGGGTGATTCTAAATAACTTTATGCTTTTGCAAAAACATAATCTTGACCGAATTCTAAGACGATTTTTCCTTTGGCAAAATTTCATCCGAAGCTTAGTTTTTGAATTATTAAAGGAAGTAGTTAACGTATGACGGGTCGAATACAAGAGGCAGGCAAGGGTGGCGCGATTCACCGTCAGACGCGGGTGCTTACGCGGGGCGCCTGCTGCGATCAGCTGGTCGCTATACACAGACACACATGCGAACACATACATTCTCTCTCTGTCTGTCTATCAGTCTGTCTGTCTGTCTGTCTGTCTGTCTGTCTGTCTGTCTGTCTTTCTCTCTCTCTCTCTCTCTCTCTCTCTCTCTCTCTCTCTCATTCGCTCACTCACCTGTATTTTTTTTTTTTTTTTTACGAGAGAGGGGAAAATGCATTTTATGCATACCCACCGGTCGATCCAGTGAGTTATGTAGGACTCGAGTACCAAGTCGAATTACCAACTCGGTACTCCCTACCCACTAAAAACCCCTCTCTTTTCACGAATTTCCTTTGACACACTGTCCCTCTGACTTTCCGAGATCTGTTTTCACATAACGTCAAAAAATAGTTATTATTACCTTGTTCGATGACTTTTGATGTATTGCTGTAATTGCTTGAAGGAGAAATGAATTTTCTGATAGATCGTACGTTCTCAAATTTAACGTAGATATCACGTTGCAAAAGACAAGAAATCCACACTAAATTATTAACTGAAAGTTTTTCTCCTTTCATGAACTGTATTCTTTTATAAACTTTAACGTAATCACATTTATTTACTCACTCGATGAGACGAGAAATTTACTAATGACTCTCACTAATCACTATTAATCACTGTCGAATAATAACTGTTGGCGATTAAAAATCACTCGATGAAAGAAACACGCGCGGACACGTTACTACACGACGCGACGACGCGACAATGCGACGATAATTACTCGGCGACTGCAAGCAGTTTTTTGTCATGGTAGGTTGCAGTAGGTTAAGGTACTACTGGCGCAATCGAACGCGATCATGTGTTCGATTGAAGAATGCGGTAAACATAATAAACATTTAACATATTAATATTATTATTATCATGAATGTGTGTGATATCCATACATCGTATGATATCTATTTAAAAATTAATTAGATTAAATAAGTGTTTTTAAAATATTTATTACTTTTACTATTATCATATAAAATATTAATATTAAATATTTATTTAAGATAATAGTAAAAGTAATAAATATTTTAAAAACACTTATTTAATCTAATTAATTTTTAAATAGATATCATACGATGTATGGATATCACACACATTCATGATAATAATAATATTAATATGTTAAATGTTTATTATGTTTACCGCATTCTTCAATCGAACACATGATCGCGTTCGATAGCGCCAGTAGTACTTTAACCTACCGCAACCTACCATGACAAAAAACTGCTTGTAGTCGCCGAGTAATTATCGTCGCATTGTCGCGTCGTCGCGTCGTGTAGTAACGTGTCCGCGCGTGTTTCTTTCATCGAGTGATTTTTAATCGCCAACAGTTATTATTCGACAGTGATTAATAGTGATTAGTGAGAGTCATTAGTAAATTTCTCGTCTCATCGAGTGAGTAAATAAATGTGATTACGTTAAAATTTATAAAAGAATACAGTTCATGAAAGGAGAAAAACTTTCAGTTAATAATTTAGTGTGGATTTCTTGTCTTTTGCAACGTGATATCTACGTTAAATTTGAGAACGTACGATCTATCGGAAAATTCATTTCTCCTTCAAGCAATTACAGCAATACATCAAAAGTCATCGAACAAGGTAATAATAACTATTTATTGACGTTATGTGAAAACAGATCTCGGGAAGTCAGAGGGACAGTGTGTCAAAGGAAATTCGTGAAAAGAGAGGGGTTTTTAGTGGGTAGGGAGTACCGAGTTGGTAATTCGACTTGGTACTCGAGTCCTACATAACTCACTGGATCGACCGGTGGGTATGCATAAAATGCATTTTCCCCTCTCTCGTAAAAAAAAAAAAAAAAATACAGGTGAGTGAGCGAATGAGAGAGAGAGAGAGAGAGAGAGAGAGAGAGAAAGACAGACAGACAGACAGACAGACAGACAGACAGACAGACAGACTGACAGACAGACAGAGAGAGAATGTATGTGTTCGCATGTGTGTCTGTGTATAGCGACCAGCTGATCGCAGCAGGCGCCCCGCGTAAGCACCCGCGTCTGACGGTGAATCGCGCCACCCTTGCCTGCCTCTTGTATTCGACCCGTCATACGTTAACTACTTCCTTTAATAATTCAAAAACTAAGCTTCGGATGAAATTTTGCCAAAGGAAAAATCGTCTTAGAATTCGGTCAAGATTATGTTTTTGCAAAAGCATAAAGTTATTTAGAATCACCCTGTATATATATATATATATATATATATATATATATATATATATATATGTACATATGCCTAATAAGCATAAATATTTAACTAAAGGAATTTAGTACTAACCTGACCTGCTTGTCGTCGGTCGTCGCATCGCGCGCTTTGCATCGAGTATCGCGTTCTGTTAACGCGTTTCTTTAATCGAATGTGTAATTAATAATTAAATGCGTTAACCGTTTATTAAATTCGTACCGTAACCGTTGGTAAATTCCTCCTTTTATCAATCGTGAGTGATTAAGTGCGCGAGTAAATTTGTAAAAGTGTCGAAAGTGATGAAAGAAAAACTTCGCTTATTTGACGATGTGTCAGACTGCATGTTGAAGAAACGACGTCTCGTCGACGACGATTATTATCGTGCAACACACTGGGCACTGCTATTTATCAGCAGTATGAAGAATCTCATTATTAAGGTAAGAATAAGTGAGTGAGTGAGTGAGTGAGAGAGTGAGAGAGAAAGAGGGAGAGAGAGACAGAGAAAGAGAGAGAGTACGGTGCATGTGTGGATACGCGTGCATAAATACACCACACACACACTGATTGTTACACTCATCGTGTGCAGCAATCAGCTGATCGCGTCGAGCGCCCCACATGATCGCCTGTATCGGACGGTGAGTTGCGCCGTCCCTGTCTACTTCTTGTACTCGTTCCGTAATTCCCAAACTATTTTATTTAATAATTTAAAAACTAAGCCTCGTAGACAATTTTGGTAAAGGGAAAATCATCTTAGAATAGACTCGACAATTTATTTTTTTAAAGACAAACGTTTGTTCTGGATCACCCTGTATACAGGGTGTCCCATTTTAAGTGTCCACCCCAAATATCTCTCATTTTTTATTTTAAAGAAAAATGGTTCAGACATGTTTTGTATGGTTTCGAGGGGGCCATAAGACGGTACTATTGATTTGACCTTGAAGAGTCATTTGAAGGTCACGCGAAGGTCACTTCAATTTTTTTAAACGGAACACCCTATATATTTTTACACATTCTTGTAGCTCATCTCGAGGGCTTTCCAAAACACTATAATCAAGTTAATTTTCATTAAGTACTTTTCGAGTTATGAAGCTTGAAATCATTTCTTAATTTTACATAAACCGTAAAATATCTTGTAAAACATTCATTTTTCGATTATCTTACCTTAATACTTTTATGCACAAAATAATGAGAGGAATCAATTGGTATAAAGAAAACACATAGTTGTTTCGAAGAAAAAAAATGTAATTTGCAATTAACAATTACATTTTTTTTCTTCGAAACAACGATGTGTTTTCTTTACACCAATTGATTCCTCTCATTATTTTGTGCATAAAAGTATTAAGATAAGATAATTGAAAAATGAATGTTTTACAAGATATTTTTTACGGTTTATGTAAAATTAAGAAATGATTTCAAGCTTCATAACTCGAAAAGTACTTAATGAAAACTAACTTGATTATAGTGTTTTGGAAAGCCCTTGAGATGAGCTACAAGAATGTGTAAAAATATATAGGGTGTTCCATTTAAAAAAATTGAAGTGACCTTCGCGTGACCTTCAAATGACTTCAAGGTCAAATCAATAGTACCGTCTTATGGCCCCCTCGAAACCATACAAAACATGTCTGAACCATTTTTCTTTAAAATAAAAAATGAGAGAGATATTTGGGGTAGACACTTAAAATGGGACATCCTGTATATATATATATATACAGGGTGACCCATTTTAACTTAGGCAGCCAAATAACTCGAAAAATAAGCAAGATAGAGAAAAATGTTTTAGACAAAAGTTGTATGGTTTCGAGGGGGCCATAAGATGGTATCATTGGTTTGACCTTGAAGAGTCATTTGAAGGTCACGTGAAGGTCACTTCAATTTTTTTAAATGGAACATCCTATATATTTTTGTACATTCTTGTAGCTCATCTCGAGAGCTTTCCAAAACACTATAATTAAGTACATTTTCGTTAAGTACTTTTTGAGTTATGAGGCTTGAAATAATTTCTTAATTTTACATAAACCGTAAAATATTTTGTAAAATATTCATTTTTCGATTATCTTACCTTAATACTTTTACGTATAAAATAATGAGAGGAATCAACTGGTGTAAAGAAAACACATAGTTGTTTTGAAGAAAAAATATATAATTTGCAATTAACAATTCCATATTTTTTTTTAAAAACAACTATGTGTTTTCTTTACACCAATTGATTCCTCTCATTATTTTGTACATAAAAGTATTAAGGTAAGATAATCGAAAAATGAATATTTTACAAGATATTTTACGGTTTATGTAAAATTAAGAAATTATTTCAAGCATCATAACTCAAAAAGTACTTAACGGAAAGGTACTTAATTATAGTGTTTTGGAAAGCTCTCGAAATAAGCTACAAGAATGTACAAAAATATATAGGGTATTCCATTTAAAAAAATTGAAGTGACCTTCACGTGACCTTCAAATGACTCTTCAAGGTCAAACCAATGATACCATCTTATGGCCCCCTCGAAACCATACAACTTTTGTCTAAAACATTTTTCTCTATCTTGCTTATTTTTTGAGTTATTTGGCTGCCTAAGTTAAAATGGGTCACCCTGTATATATATATATATATATATATATATATATATATGTAACGGTCGTATTTTCGGACGTTCTTTCGCTGCGCGGATAGATCGTCGGTGCGAGGTTCGTTGGCAAGAAAATACGCGATGTGTGTTAAATGAACGTATTTATTGTAATATACAGAGTATGTGTATGCGAATGTGTGTGTGTGTGTGTGTGTGTGTGTGTGTGTGCGTGCGTGGGCGTGTGTGTGTGTGTGGTAATTCGGCTGGCCGATTAATGACGCGACTAATGCAGTTTCGATGTTAGGTCCGGTCTTTGATCGCGGACACCTGTTCGGTGTTTACAACGTGCGAGACAGCGCGTGTTTTTGCGGCACTTTTTCCGCGGGGAATCCCGATATTCTTGGAATCCTCGGGTTCTCGGAATCGACGGGCGCTTTCCCGAGAATTATTATTTCCCCGGCGCTACACTTTAAAGGGTCGCGTTTGGTCTATTAAACTCGGTGCGCTTTAATCCCAGCGGTGGGTGTCGTGATAAATGAATGCGCTTATGCGCTCGGTAACAAAATACGCGGCGGCGGAGGCCGCGATAAACGGATGCGCTTATGCGTTCGGTAACAAAATACGCGGCGGCGGAGGCCGCGATAAACGGATGCGCTTATGCGTTCGGTAACAAAATACGCGGCGGCGGAGGCCGCGATAAACGGATGCGCTTATGCGTTCGGTAATAACATACGCGGCGGCGGAGGCCGCGCTAAACGGTTGCGCTTCTGCGCTCGGTGCGGTTGACACGTGCGGCGGCGGAGGCCGCGATAATCAAATGCGCGTATGCGTTCGATGTTAAAGTGCGCGAGATAGGATCGCGTCGCGAAGGATGGTACTCGCGTTGCAGCTGGGTCGAGAACACTCGACTCGGGGCGGCTCTGAGCTCCACCTTCCGTGATGGCCCAGCTGCGGATTAGGTGGTTTGCACTTGTACTTTGGAATCGAGATCTCTCGTCTAAGACGGAGCGCGCTCCACCTTTCGTCCTCTGTAATGAGTGCTTGGTAGGATTTCTGGATTGCTGCTGAAGCGTACTGCTTAGAGCGGATCAGGAATATGGTGATTAGACGCCGAGATGTGCCCTTTTTATACCGACTAATTGCCCGCGTCGGCGCGCGGCGGTATAACCCCTTCCGAACGGTTTTTCGGAAACGGTACGGTCGGGTCCGTTCGGAGGGGTTCGGGTTGAGCGCCGAACGTGGGTTTTCGCCGGTCCGCGGTTCGGGCCACCTCGGCTCTGATCGGCGGTGTTCGGCCGTTTTGAGCCCTTAACGGCTCTGGACCGTAATGAGAACGATTAAAAGATGGGCGCACCGCGCCCCTGCCTCTGCCCGGCGGGTGTTCTGCCGGGCGGCAGCTTCCGGCTGGTGTTCTGCCGGGAATTAGGAACGATGCATCGGGATGCATCGTTACATCACCCCCCAATACAAATAATGCCCGAATTGGGGGCATTCGGTCGGTCGGTCGGTCGGGCATATTGCGCTGGTCTTCGGCGGCTATTTGCGGGTTACTGCTTATTGCAGTCGACGGCAGTAACGGACCTTTCCGTTACGGGTGAATCGTATGATCCACTGTCCGGTTGCTGTCCGCGGCTTGTATCTTCGCGATACGTATACCGCAAAGTGTGGAACCTCCACGATGACCCCGGGCTCCACTTCGATGGGGATCGGCGGTGGCTGCTGCGGTCCCATCGGCCGCAGTAACGCAGGCCGCTCGGTGGTGGCGGCTGCTTGGCTTATTGGCCGGGGTGGCCTCTCGTACGGGCGTTGGGCCCTCGCCTTCGGTGGTGGTGGCGGAGGCGCCAGGAAAGCCTCCTGCTTGCGCCGGTTCATTTGATCGGACCGCTGAATAACGGTCCCGACCTTCGGTGACCGCGCTGGTGTTGGCGTGGCGGCGATGCGTTGCGGTTCCGGCTCCATATTCCGGACCGCGTCGGCGGTGCCTGCCTCGTATTCTCGAAGCAGGGCTTCGATGTCTGCTAAAATCTCGCGATTTGGTTGCTCCATCTCGTCTGACGGTTCGATCGCTAGTGTGGCTTGGATTTTTGCCACCTCAGGCTCGCTGTCGATGTCGTCCTCGGGGGGAATAAAGTTGTTATTGTTGACATGAGCGGTCTTCAAATATTGTACGTGTACGTGTCTTATCCATTTCCCCCGTTTGCTTCTGAGATCGACTATAACGGGTGACACGATTCGTTTGATCTCGTATGGCCCGCTGAATTTGGGCGCCAGTTTGGCGTTGTACGCTTCGCTTTTCTTTGAAAGAGGGTGGTCGCGCTTCCACACCCATTCGCCAATGCTCGGTTTCCAGGGTCGGCGGCGAAGATCATAATGATGTTTCTGGCGTTGAAACGCCTGAGCGAGCTGTATCCTCACGAGCTCGTATGCCTCCGTGAGTTTTCTGCGGAGGTTATCCGGAGCGTCGTGCTCCGCGATCAGCTGGTCGGTGTCCTCCGGTCCTCGTAGCTCGCGCCCGTAATTTAAAAAGGCGGGCGTATATCCGGTGGCGTCGTGGATGGCCGTGTTGAAAGCAAATTGGAACGCCGGAATGTGCTCGTCCCAGGCTCGGTGATCCTTCTCCACATACTGCGTGACCATGGTTTTAATGGTCCGGTTGGTCCTCTCCACCGGATTGCAGTGTGGAGAGTAAGCTGGAGCGGTAACGTGGCGGATGTTCCATGCCCGCAGGCGTTCTTCCATTTTGCCGGACCTTAGCTGGGTGCCGTTGTCCGACAGTACGGAGTCTGGTCGTCCGTGGCGCAAAATTATGCGCTCGGTCAGTGCTTTGGTGACGGCGCTTGGCTGTTGCTTGGCGTAGAGGCACGAGCTCTACCCACTTCGTGAAGCGATCTTGCATCACGAACAGCCACGTATGCCCTTGGTGGGAGCGTGGCAGCGGTCCGACCAGGTCGAGAGTGACCTGTTCCCACGGTCGGCTGACGTACGTGGCGTGGAGTGTGCCGGCCGGTCGCTGCTGTGCGACCTTGTGCGTTTGGCAATTTTTGCAGGTCCGCACATAGTTCGCGATGTCGCGAAACATCCCCGGCCAGTAATAAGATTCGGCAATCCGGACGATTGTTTTTGCGATGCCCATGTGCCCGGCGGTGGGGGCGTCATGGTATCGGCGTAGGATGTCGTTCCTGGCCTCCTTCGGTATGCAGAGTTTCCACTGCTCCTCTGCTGCGGTTCCCTTAAAGTTGAGGCTGTGATAGAGGAGGCGGTACAATTTTCCGTCCTCTATCCGGTAGTCGGTGTGCGCGGTAGGGTCCTGCTGCACCCCTTCGAATTTCCGGCGGTACCAGGTGCACCCCTGGCGTTTCGCGGCGCAGGTCGCCGGGTGACGCGATAGAGCGTCCGCGACGCGATTAAGTACCCCGCGACGGTACTTCACGTCAAAATCGTATTGTTGGAGCTCGAATACCCAGCGTCCGAGGCGTCCGGTCGGAGATTCTATTTTCTGTAGCCATCGCAGGGCCTGGTGGTCTGTCACGACGGTGAAGGCGTAACCCTCTAGGTAGCTCTTCATCCGCCGGATGCCCCATACGATGGCTAGGCATTCGAGCTCCGTGGCACTATAGTTGCGCTCGGCCGCATTCAACGTACGGCTCGCATAGGCGATTATGCGCTCGCCCTCCTCAAAGTTTTGCGTCAAAACCGCGCCAAGTCCGGTCGTGCTAGCGTCGGTCTGGAGAAAGAAACGGCGTGTGAAGTCTGGACATGCCAGAACCGGCGCGGAACTTAGAGCATGTTTAAGCTGCGCGAACGCGGTGGCTTCCCCCTCGCCCCATTTCCATCGGGCGTTTTTCTTTGTTAATTGCGTGAGTGGGGCCGCGATCGTGGAAAAGTTCGGGATGAAACGACGATACCACGACGCCATCCCTACGAACTGACGTATGTGCTTGACGGATTGCGGTTCCGGCCAGTTGGCCACCGCTTGAATTTTCCCGGGGTCGGTCCGAATTCCCTCCCGGTCGATTACGTGTCCCAGGTACGTCAAACGGTCAACGCAGAAACGGCATTTCTCCGGGTTCAGGCGGAGGCGGGCGTCACGAAGGCGGCGAAACGTCTCCCTAAGCAGCTCGAGATGTTTGTCGAACGTTCGGCTGATGATGATGATATCGTCGAGGTAGACGAACACGTGCGGTTCTAATTCGGGTCCGAGAACCGTGTCCAGTAATCGCTGAAACGTGGCCGGGGCGGAGTGCAACCCGAACGGCATGACTTTAAATTGATAAAGCCCCTTTCCCGGTATCGTGAACGCGGTGATCGGCCGGCTGTCTTGAGCCAAGGGCACCTGCCAGTAACCGTTTTTTAGGTCTAAGGTAGACAAATACCGGGCCCCTCTCAATTTGTCTAACGTCGCGGTGATCTGCGGTAGCGGATACGCGTCTTTATGTGTCACGTCGTTGACTCGGCGGAAATCAATGCAAAAACGCTGCCGACCGTCCTTTTTCTTGACGATCACGATGGGTGAACTCCAGGGGCTGTACGAGGGTTCAATGACCCCCTGGGCGAGCATCTCGTCCACCTCGGTATCGATAACCGCCTGCATCGCCGGGTTGCGCGGGCGATACCTTTGCTTGATGGGCGTGTCGTCTATGAGCCGAATGGCGTGCTGAGCACGATCGGTGGGCCCCTTCACGGGCTCAAATTTCGCGAGCTCGTCTCGCAGACATTCTTGGAGCTGTCTGTCTTCCTCGGCGGTCCTACCGGCCAGGCCTCCGATTGTGCAGCACTGCTGGTGCCATCGGATCACATGTAAAGGCGGAGCCGGCGTACTGATCCGCAGTTTCGCCTGCAAATCCACCCCCATTAATATTTCGCTCGAGAGACCCGGTAATACCCCGAACGTATGCGTCGCGGTGCGGCCGGCCGCTTCAACTGGTAGGGTCATTCCCCCCGCGAGGTCTGCGTTGCGATCGTCTGCCAATTGTATCTGGCTTCCCCCGTGGTCCACGCGAAACCCGTTCGTTTTAATCGTTCGGCAGTTCTCTCACTTATCAGGGACACTTCGGACCCCCCATCTACCAAGGCGTCGAAAGTGTGTCCCCCGATGCCGATCACGGTATGCGGTCGCGGTTTGAAAGTTATTCGGGGCTGGGAGTTGCGACGGCGGCCTTCTCTCCAACCCCGTCGGCTTTTCCCGCCGGCGGGTGGCACTGCGCGGTGAACACCCCGTCTCGCCCGCACTGCGAGCAAAACTTCTTCGCGGGGCGTCTGCACTGACGACGCGTGTGCCCACGCTGTTTGCATCGCCAACAGCATTCGGCTTTATTGTATACGGTCGCCACGGCGGGTTTTGTTTCGGCCTTTTCCCTTCTGAGCGCTTCCTGCCGTTCGCTCACCAGATCCTCGTGTTCGCGAGCGCGGGCCTGTAATTCGGAGATATCGCCAACATCGCGCCGCCGAATATAGAATTTGTACTCCGGATGCATATGGTCGTACAAATACTCGAGCTGCATAACGGGTGAGAATCCGCCGGCCCGGCGCATGAGCGTCATCATCACCGTGGAGTACTGCGCGAATGTCTCGTTGGCCTTTTGATGTCGGTTTTCGATTTCGCGGCGGAGGGAGGCATCGTACCGATGGGGCAGGAACTGCAGCCGGAATGTCGCCTCGAACCCCTGCCAAGAGGCCCAGCTGGTCCGGTGATTCCGGTACCACAAAAGGGCGTCCCCCCTTAATAATTCCGATAATCCACGCAGGAGTTGTTCCTCGGCGATGTGATAGTTTTCGCGGAATTCGGCAAGACGTTCCAGGAACGCTGCGGGGTCGCGCCCATCAAAATGATATCCACTCTTCCGGATCTGGTTGATTGCGCGATGGTCGGGCACTGCGGGGTTCGCGAAATCTATGGGCGCATCGCGGCCCATGGGCGAGGCCCCTGTGACGACCACGTGTGGTAACGTGCCGGAAGGCCCTGCTTGCTCGCACGAATCGGTCGCGAATTCGTCCGCATGGGTGCTGCGTATTCCCGCATGCGTCGGCGGATGTCATCGAGAGTGCCGGTGCTCTCTAATCCATACCCTTCCGCTAGCACGGCCAGTTGCTCTTTCGGGAGTGCGTATAACCACGATCTCATAATGCACACTCACACCTCACACTAAGCGGAGAGAGAGAGAAGAAAAAAAAAACGTCCCTGTTCGGGCGCCAATGTAACGGTCGTATTTTCGGACGTTCTTTCGCTGCGCGGATAGATCGTCGGTGCGAGGTTCGTTGGCAAGAAAATACGCGATGTGTGTTAAATGAACGTATTTATCAAGAGACACGGTAGTGTCTTTGCTAAGTCCCAGCGTAAGCAAAAAATGCACTCCGTGTATTATTACGCGAGTCGGATTGAGAGTATAACTCGATATTTTTATTTCTCATATAACCGCTCAACGGATCGAGTTCTTAATAGAATTAATCGATAGCTTGGGTTTAAATTAAATAATAAAAGTGTTTTTATTTTTGCGCTACGTGCTCTGTAAACGGAGATATCATGATGCAAAGTCTGAAATGTGAAAATTTCGATTAAGAAACGTCGTCATGGTCGTCATCAACTCCTCTTAACGTAACAAAGAAAATACAGAAATACGTTTCCAACGTCTGCCACAAGAATGCGCTAGCAGTGATTCACGCGACGCAGCATTAGTAGCGCTCTGTGGCGTTAACGGTGCTTATAAATATGTTGTAAAAGGTTAAGTGTGTCACTTCAGGTAATTATATAAAATAATTAATAATATACATATAACATTTATATATTTAGATTAGATTGTATCTATATTATTATTTCAGATTATATATATATATATATATATATATATATATATATATATCAAGAGACACGGTAGTGTCTACTTCACTACAGCTATAACATGGACGTGGACACAGCGAGTGACAATACATCTATCGACGACAAGATAGATGACTTTTGCGAAAATCCGACGCGGGATGCATTAACGGAAGGTCTTATGAGTCTCTTGAAACTTACGGTGGATCAACTGGACGAGAGAATTCGCGCCACAAGGTGACGTCAAGTTTTCTGTTTTCAGCGCGCATGCAATAATAGTAACATTTATTTTTCGCGTTTCTTCTTGCAAATTTACGTATATTTATTATTCTTATATTTCTTTCACAGTATGTACTATTTATTGCAAAATATATGTTTATTCATCGAATTGTAACGATAAAAAATTGCGATTTACTTACACAAGCGACATATATATCTTATTGTTACCTATTTTACAAGAATTCTTGAGCATTTTGAAAATCATTTTCAATTTTCATATATAATTATTGGAATGTTATAAAAAATTGTGCTTCTATCATGTACTACAAGTTGCGTACAAAAGTTGCGAAGAGTATTATTTTTTATGCATAACTATTCTCTTTGTTATAGGATATGTCAAATAGAGCTGAAGCAGCGGATTGTTATTACTTAACATTGATTACTTTGCAAGTTTTATAAAAGAAATTTCTTACAATTTTCACCGTAAATTTTATGGAAACTCCAGTAGTTAATTTATCAGATGAAGAACTTAAGACAGTTTATGATCCTTCTGAGGATTCGTATCTTTTAATAGATGATTTGGAAGAAGATGTAGACATTCTGCATGCGATGAAACCTGTGATTTGTTTAGAAATAGGTAGTGGTTCTGGTATAGTCATCACAGCTCTAGCAATGGCATTGAAAAAATATAATGCTCATTTTATTGCAATTGATATAATCATTATAACATAGAATATTGAAATTCAAAATTTCAAAATTAAAAATAATTTATGCTTTGCGAAAGAAAATTAAAAATGAAAAATAGTTTATGCAAAAGCATAGAAAGAAAAAATCATTATAACATAGAATATTGAAATTCAAAATTTCAAAATTAAAAATAATTTATGCTTTGCGAAAGAAAATTAAAAATGAAAAGTAGTTTATGCAAAAGCATAGAAAGAAAAAATCATCATAACATAGAATATTGAAATTCAAAATTTCAAAATTAAAAATAATTTATGCTTTGCGAAAGAAAATTAAAAATGAAAAGTAGTTTATGCAAAAGCATAGAAAGAAAAAATAAATACTCTATGCTATGATGATATTACATACACACACGCACACGCATGTACACATATACAAACATATTTTTATATCATCATAACGTAGAATATTTAAATTTTCAAAATTAAAAATAGCTTATGCTTTGCAAAAGGAAATGAAAAATAAAAAGTAGTTTATGCAAAGCATAGAAAGAAAAAACAAAGACACATTTATAAAAAATATTCTATGTTATGATGATACACACACACACACGCACAAACGCACACGCACAAACTAATCATGGAAGAAGTAATGGAGTCAGTAATTGAATTATCGTCATCGTTACATGTTGAGGCTGAAGCGATTTTAAAAGAAATCATCATAACATAGAATTTTTAAATTTCAAAATTAAAAGTAGCTTATGCTTTGCAAAAGAAAATTAAAAATAAAAAGTAGTTTATGCAAAGCATAGAAAGAAAAAACGAAAAAACACATTTATAAAAAAAAATATTCTATGTATGATGATGTACACACACGCACACACATATACACACGCACACACACACACAAACATATTTTTATATCATCATAACATAGAGTATTGAAATTCAAAATTTCAAAATTAAAAATAACTTATGCTTTGCGAAAGAAAATAAAAAATGAAAAGTAGTTTATGCAAAAGCATAGAAAGAAAAAATAAATACTCTATGCTATGATGATATTACATACACACACGCACACGCATGTACACATATACAAACATATTTTTATATCATCATAACGTAGAATATTTAAATTTTTAAAATTAAAAATAGCTTATGCTTTGCAAAAGGAAATGAAAAATAAAAAGTAGTTTGTGCAAAGCATAGAAAGAAAAAACAAAAAGACACATTTATAAAAAATATTCTATGTTATGATGATACACACACACACACACACGCACACGCATACACATTTAAATATTAATAAAAATTAAAAATATTATTTCTATAACGGGCTGAGGTTCTTGGATTGGAACTTCGGCCTCGGGCTCGTCCTCTCGACCGTCCCGCTCTAGCCCATCGTGCACGCGGTTGTTCTACAATAAAAGAAATATTTTAATGTTATTTTATTTGAATATAATATTTAAAGAAGAACTGCACGGATTAACTATATTGAAAGTTAATAAATCTAATTTTAATATATGTACATTCAGATTCATGAATTTAACATTACGCAAAATACTTTTAGCCTTTTAAAATATAAAAATAATTATTTGTGAATTAAAAATTTCTTTTGTAAAATATAATTTATACGACACAAAAATTCATGAAAATACAAATTTTAATTCTATAGAAGGCTAAAAATACTTTGGGCAATGTTAAATTCATAAATCTGAAAATGTAATAGATTTATTAACTTTTAACATAGCTGATTCATTTAGCTGATTCCTTTATAATTAACGTGCCAATTATATAATTCAAAATTATTTACCTCTTACTTGCCCCGCTGTCGTTATCGGTGACGACGGCGGCGGTGGCAGCGGTGACGACGCTGACGGCGATGGCAGCGGTGACGACGTTGACGGCGGCAGTGGCGGTGGTAGTGATGCCATCGTTGGTGGCGGCGATTCTTTTTGTGTTTCCATTAATTTTTGTGTTTCCATTAATTTTTGTATTTTTTTTTTTAAGTATTATATTTTCTTTTAAAGCCGCTTCAGCCTCAACACGTAAAAAGGACGACAATTCAATTTCTTCCATATTGTAGGTTCTGAAAGAATGGAAACATATAAAATATATATTATAAAATATGTTTAGAAATGATAGTAGAAATGATAGATAATAAATGATTAATCTTCATTTTAATCTTTTATTGTAATGCATATATGTATTGTGTGTGCAACACAAATATGAATTACAATAAAAAATAAGTAATTACAATAAGTGAATTACAATAAAAATAGTAAAATAAATTTTTATTCCCTTGTTATCTTTCATTTCTTACGCATATGTATTAATAATATAATGTGTTACACTTACTTTTTAGGATTTTCTTCATTTTCCTTTTCGTTAGATCTGAAAATAGAAATGTATAAAATATATTGTACAATATAAAATATTTTTGTATTACAATAAAAGATTAAAATAAAAATTAATTCTTTGTCATCTATTTTTATTATATATTTCTATATTTTTATTATATATATGTATTACAATATGTATTACAATAAAGTGTTAAAATAAAAGTTAACCAAGTATTGTGTGTGCAATACATATGCATTATAATAAAAGATTAAGATAATAAAATATTAAAATAGATTATAAAACATTTTTATAATGAAATAATAGATTGTTATCTATCATTTCTATAAAAAATTTTATAATATTTTATTATTTTATATATTTTATGATTTTAATCCTTATTGTAATGCATATGAGTTGCACACACAATACTTGGTTAACCTTTATTTTAATCTTTTATTGTAATACATATATATGTGTTATACGCAGAAGTACATATAGTTACGTATCGCAACAACTAATGGTTAGTTTTAATTTTAATGGTCTATTTTAATCTTTTATTATAATGTATTTGTATTGCGCATGCAACATATAGTAATATATATGTATTATAACAATCATTAGTTATTGCGATGAGTAATTATATGTATTTGTATGTATAATACATATATGAATTATAAGATATTTAAATAAAAGTTAAACAGTATCATGCGTGAAACATATATAATAGAAGATTATAATAAAAGATTGAAATAAAATATATAAAATAATAAATTATATTATAAAATATCTTTATAGATATTATTAATAATCATTGCTTACCTTTTGTGAGTTTCATTATCATTAATTGCTGGTTCTTTTTCGTTTCTGGAACTGTAAATGTATAATATAAGTTATAAAATATTTGTATAAAAATGATAGAAAACGTATTGGTTTATCTTTATTTTATTCTTTTATTGTAATACATATGTATTGCATGCACAACATATACATATTACAATAACGAATTAAAATAAAGATAAACTATTTCATTTCTATAAAGATCTTTTATAATATTTTATTATTTTATATATTTTTAATCTTTTATTGTGCATATTTGTTGCGTGCACAATATTTAGTTAACTTTTATTGTAATGCATTTGTATTGCTATATGTTGCGTGCACAATACAAATGTATTATAATAAAGGATTAAAATAATCATTAATTATTGCGATGAATAACTATATGTATTTCTGCGTATAACATATATTTTATGTATTATAATAAAGGGTTAAAATAAAGATTAGCCAAGTATTGTGCATGCAATACATATGCATTATAATAAAAGATTAAGATAATAGAATAATAAAATAATAAATTATAAAATATCTTTATAGAAATGATAGATAAGTGATTAATTTTTGTTTTTATCTTTTATTGGAAGTGAAAATATATAATATAAATTATAAAATATTTTTATAAAAATGATAGATAACGTTTTGGTTTATCTTTATTTTAATATTTTCTTATAATATGTATCACGCGTGCAACATATAATGTGTGTATTACGATAAAAGATTAAAATAAAGGTTAACCAATATTATCTATTATTTGTATATTAATAAAATTTATATATATATATATATATATATATATAATATATTTATATTCATGCTTACCTTTTGCGATTAGCCATTGTAAAAAGTGGAAAATAACTCACTTTTTCTCCGTTCCATTTATATATACAATGATAAATTAGATAAGCAAAGCAACGATTATTCATTAATGGATTTATAAGTATTAATTGTGAATAATAAATGTAGATTTCTAATGACATATTGATTTGTAATTATCCGTTATTTTTGCAATAAGAATAGCAAAGAAGTTTGAAGGATCTGAATATCTATATAGTAAGCAAAGAGGACCGTCGAATTTTAATGAAATATGACGGGGGTGGTGGCGGGTTCTTTGCTCATTTATTTAAAGATGTTTAACATATAGTACAAAAAAGAGTGATATCCCTAAAAAAATTACCCTTTTAAAAAAAAGGTAAAAAAAGGTGCTAAGTCCGCGTAAAAAACAGTATATGTATTTGCAAAATAGTGTATTATTAACTGTAAAAAACTATTGTAAAAAACCTGTCTCCAAAATAGTGTTATTTTAAAACTGTAAAAAACTACTGTAAAAAACCTATCTTCAAAATAGGATTATTTTAATCTACAAAATAGTTATTTTAATCTGCACAAAATAGTGTTATTTTAAACCGTAAAAAATTGTTCTACAAATTATTTTAATTTTGTGTAAAATTGTATATCCTACAAAAATAATGATATCAAAAAAATTGCGCTAAGTGAAAATAAAAACTTATAAAAATATTTTAACCAAAAGAAGTTATATAAAATGTTGTTTTAATTTTCTACATTATATCCTAGAAAAATGATGATATCCAAAAATTACGCTAATTGAAAATAAAAACTTAAAATATTTTAACTAAAAAAAATTGTACAAAATAATTGTTTTAATTTCCTACAAATAATATTAAAAAGTTGCGCCAACTGAATAAAAATTTTCACTATAAAATATACATTTCTTTTTTATTTCCAATATTAAAAGAAAAATGATATTAAATGAATTGTAATATATCTATTATAAAAAATCGTTGAAAATATGAACAATCATATACATTGCAATAATCATATGCATATATCCTGAAAAGTTTAATTGAAAAAAAAAAAGGAAATGATAATACAAAATACAAAATTAAAAATTATTAAAAAAATTAAAAATTAGAAATTAATAAAAAAAAATAAAAATTTATATAAAAATTAAAAATTAATACATATAAAAAAATTTTAGTTAAAAAACTTAGCGCTGCTACGTTGAATAATGTGCTAATGAAATTAGCAGCGCTAAGTTTTTTAACTAAAATTTTTTTATATGTATTAATTTTTAATTTTTATATAAATTTTTATTTTTTTTTATTAATTTCTAATTTTTAATTTTTTTAATAATTTTTAATTTTGTATTTTGTATTATCATTTCCTTTTTTTTTTTTCAATTAAACTTTTCAGGATATATGCATATGATTATTGCAATGTATATGATTGTTCATATTTTCAACGATTTTTTATAATAGATATATTACAATTCATTTAATATCATTTTTCTTTTAATATTGGAAATAAAAAAGAAATGTATATTTTATAGTGAAAATTTTTATTCAGTTGGCGCAACTTTTTAATATTATTTGTAGGAAATTAAAACAATTATTTTGTACAATTTTTTTTAGTTAAAATATTTTAAGTTTTTATTTTCAATTAGCGTAATTTTTGGATATCATCATTTTTCTAGGATATAATGTAGAAAATTAAAACAACATTTTATATAACTTCTTTTGGTTAAAATATTTTTATAAGTTTTTATTTTCACTTAGCGCAATTTTTTTGATATCATTATTTTTGTAGGATATACAATTTTACACAAAATTAAAATAATTTGTAGAACAATTTTTTACGGTTTAAAATAACACTATTTTGTGCAGATTAAAATAACTATTTTGTAGATTAAAATAATCCTATTTTGAAGATAGGTTTTTTACAGTAGTTTTTTACAGTTTTAAAATAACACTATTTTGGAGACTGGTTTTTTACAATAGTTTTTTACAGTTAATAATACACTATTTTGCAAATACATATACTGTTTTTTACGCGGACTTAGCACCTTTTTTTACCTTTTTTTTAAAAGGGTAATTTTTTTAGGGATTGTAATATACAGAGTATGTGTATGCGAATGCGTGTGTGTGTGTGTGTGTGTGTGTGTGTGTGTGTGTGGTAATTCGGCTGGCCGATTAATGACGCGACCAATGCAGTTTCGATGTTAGGTCCGGTCTTTGATCGCGGACACCTGTTCGGTGTTTACAACGTGCGAGACAGCGCGTGTTTTTGCGGCACTTTTTCCGCGGGGAATCCCGATATTCTTGGAATCCTCGGGTTCTCGGAATCGACAGGCGCTTTCCCGAGAATTATTATTTCCCCGGCGCTACACTTTAAAGGGCCGCGTTTGGTCTATTAAACTCGGTGCGCTTTAATCCCAGCGGTGGGTGTCGTGATAAATGAATGCGCTTATGCGCTCGGTAACAAAATACGCGGCGGCGGAGGCCGCGATAAACGGATGCGTTTATGCGTTCGGTAACAAAATACGCGGCGGCGGAGGCCGCGATAAACGGATGCGCTTATGCGTTCGGTAACAAAATACGCGGCGGCGGAGGCCGCGATAAACGGATGCGCTTATGCGTTCGGTAATAACATACGCGGCGGCGGAGGCCGCGCTAAACGGTTGCGCTTCTGCGCTCGGTGCGGTTGACACGTGCGGCGGCGGAGGCCGCGATAATCAAATGCGCGTATGCGTTCGATGTTAAAGTGCGCGAGATAGGATCGCGTCGCGAAGGATGGTACTCGCGTTGCAGCTGGGTCGAGAACACTCGACTCGGGGCGGCTCTGAGCTCCACCTTCCGTGATGGCCCAGCTGCGGATTAGGTGGTTTGCACTTGTACTTTGGAATCGAGATCTCTCGTCTAAGACGGAGCGCGCTCCATCTTTCGTCCTCTGTAATGAGTGCTTGGTAGGATTTCTGGATTGCTGCTGAAGCGTACTGCTTAGAGCGGATCAGGAATATGGTGATTAGACGCCGAGATGTGCCCTTTTTATACCGACTAATTGCCCGCGTCGGCGCGCGGCGGTATAACCCCTTCCGAACGGTTTTTCGGAAACGGTACGGTCGGGTCCGTTCGGAGGGGTTCGGGTTGAGCGCCGAACGCGGGTTTTCGCCGGTCCGCGGTTCGGGCCACCTCGGCTCTGATCGGCGGTGTTCGGCCGTTTTGAGTCCTTAACGGCTCTGGACCGTAATGAGAACGACTAAAAGATGGGCGCACCGCGCCCCTGCCTCTGCCCGGCGGGTGTTCTGCCGGGCAGCAGCTTCCGGCTGGTGTTCTGCCGGGAATTAGGAACGATGCATCGGGATGCATCGTTACATCTATATATATATATATCCTACAGAATGAAACCAAATAATACAACTACATAAATGAAAATTATTGCATAAAGCGTTATAAGAATAAATTTACTCATCAGGAAATAAGCGACTCTCCGAGCCATGGTAACATCCGGCGATAAGATAAATGGACCGCCGACGGTCCAGTGCGACAGTCACGTTCTTCATTCCTAGAAAAATAAAATTATTAGCACCATATAATAATATTACTCTTCACAATTAAATTTTAGCTAACACTGTATACACATATGAACTACATACATATATATATATATATATATCCCTATACATATATATATATATATATATATACATATATATTATAGCGAATATTTTATATAATACAAAACAATTGTAATTATGATAGTTACGACATCAGAATTTATTAACCGCGATGTTAAATAGAGTTATACAATTATATGATGAATAAGATATCACTTTGGAGCAAAACATGTTAGAAGATCCATTCAAGTTTATTTAATAAAGCTCAAAATTCTATACTGAAAATACATTCATGCAAATAAAATAATTCTGATGGTCAAAATACTGTTATAAAAATCTTACCTTTGTAAAAATAAATTAACAAGCTCGACGTCACCCCCACTACTTCCACGCCGGAGCGCGCCCACTACGTCACAACCCGCTCGAGGAAGGACAGCTATAACGATGAATAGCGGCCGAGCCGCCTATGCCTAGGAGCGCACGCATCCTCCTACCACTACGAATGTCGGTACGGAGTGGGGACTAGAGAGTACCTCAGGGAGCATAGCTCAGTCCTCCGTGCATTTGATTGTCAGCTCTCAGGACGAAAGGAAGCAACAGCCTGACAAGTGTAGTAGAATCTTAGAACTTGTATTCAAAGTTTCACTATAATAAAGTTATTCAAACTCATACTTGGATCTTCTGCCGTCATTCCACATCGGATCCCGACCTCTCTTCAGGAACCGCGCCGAGGCAATTGGTTTCCAGCAGAAAGCCGTCGTCTTCGCTCCTGAAAAGGCAACATCAGCTAGTAAATACAATTTAAAATTATAACACCTTACTTCTCTACGTTTCTTAATACTTTCTTTAACAACCAGTGACTTACATAGTCATATTTGAATTTAATTGCCATCCATTCTCCTCTAGAAATATATCCATCCATCCTCCTGTATACTTAGATTTATTTTATTTTGACTTGACGAATTTCCACCGATACTCTTATTAATTTTAAGAGTGAAATGTCGCTTTGTGTCAGTCAATTGATGTGCATTGGGTAGCGCCGTGCTACTCCTCGGCCGTTTAGAGAAGGATCTTCCCTCAGAGATATTTCTTTAATTCTGTGCTGGGAGACGTGACGTCTTGTACATCGACACTTGATCTTAAGGCATGGGACGCACTGTTACGTCCCGCAACAAAAATTTTATGTCTTATTCAAATACGCAAAACTTGCCTCTATAATCTTCAATCTGTAATACCACCGTTGAACATATCAATCTTAATCACACCGCGTTACATATTATTGTCTATGTAATTAATATTGTTAACTAAAATCTCACCGCACGATATATTATTACCAGTATTTCTTATTATATAATCCCATCGCGCAATGTATTATCACCAATATTTATAGTACATCAATATTATCCCGCCGCGCGATATACTATTGTCCATGTCTCCAAAAATAATCTTTCTTTATTAAGAAGCTAGCTATACATAACATAACCTCACTTAAGAATGATAGAAATAATTTTAAGTATTTACCCGCATATAATATTGTCCGCATAAAAATTACCGACAAAATAGTTTCCTACCTTACCGACAGTAGGTAATGTCACCGCACAAAAGTTATCATCAGATGGTAAGGAAGTTTCCTACCTTACAGACAGAGTAAAAGTTACCGACAGAAAAATTACCGACGTTACCGACTGAAGATAAAATCATTCCCTACTTTACCGACTGAAGATAAAGTCACTTCCTACATTACCGACTGAAGATAAAGTCATTTCCTACCTTACCGACTGAAGATAATAATGTTGCTAACCTTACCGACATGCAAAAGTATATCTCTTTTATTGGTGTATTATCCTGATACTAAAAAAGTTAGTAACTAAAATTCAAAGGACTTTCATTAAGTTATATATACATATATATATATGTATATGTACACGTCTCGACACCGACTATACATATATCATTATTTTAAGGTATAGTTTTAAACCTAAAAATCTTTAATCCTTTACTAACTCAAAAAATAATATAGGTATAAATCTCGTAATAATTTTTACTTAAAGAGCATAAAAAGCTGAGTTGATACATATATGCATAATTATGAAAACTTCAATATTACTAATTTTATAAGTAAAGTTTTAAATATGATTTTACGTATGCAATATTATAAGTCGCTATAAAATGCTCAAGGCTAAATGCAATGCGCTTCTCGGAAGCGCCGATCGATCGCAATTCTCAGAAACGCCAAGCTCGCCGCATTCCAAGCTCAAGGCTATGGAATATTCCGCTCGAATATTATTGCGTACGAATATTATTATTAAGAGACACATGAATTTACCGTTAAAAATTAATATTAAGCATATGCAATAAATTTTATTAATTTATTAAATCAAGATCCTAACGGTTATAAATATTAAAAGTAAAACCAAAGAATAAAAATTGTTACAAAACATGTTGAAATAATTTATTAATAGTCTTTATTCCACCCTAAATTAAAATTATATTACTTATATTCCACCGCGTGAAATAGCTGCAATCATTTATTAAAAACAATTAATTTACATTATTTTATTCCACCGCGAATTAATTATATTCATATATAAAATAGCCGCAATACTTTATTGCGCCATGAAATAAAATTAATTTATATTACTCTTTTAATTATATCCCATCGCAACATAAAATAGATTATTGCACGCTAAAATAAGATTTTGTTAACAACAATTATATTCATATAGATATATATATATATATATCCCACTGCGTAATCATAAATATATATATATTTTCAGATGTTAAAAGAATTGTAATTATAATAATTATGATATCAGAATTCATTAATAATATTTAATAGCATTTTTTATAATAATACATAAAGACAAAAATGAACTTTTGAACGGAGCATGCTAGAAACTCCGTTGACATTTCTACAGTTAGAGCTTAAAATTCTACATTAGAAAATATATGCATGTGAACTGCAAAGAAATTCTGATAGTCAAATAATTATTATAAAAATTAATGTCAAAAGACAATGTAACCAGTATAACCGATTCTATACTGACCGCTCCGTCGCCCCCACTCCAACTCTGAAGAGTCCCGCCATCTACAACGCAAACTATGCCCACTCCCTGCGGCAACGCCCAGCGGCGCGCGCATCCCAGCCGGGAGAAGGGAACCAATGAGCGATCGCGCCGCCCACGCCTGAGGCGCGCGCATCCAAGCACGTCAGAGGGAACCAATCACAGCCGACTGCCCTTCACATCAGCGTGCATCCTCCACCATTGGGGCCGTGTGCAAAGTAGGGACCGACGCCTATATAAACCCATGCAGAGCGATCCTCCGCGCATTTGACTCGGCGCTCTCAAGAAGACATCCCCGTACATCAGAGCCGTCAAATATTATATTCAAGTATACTTTAAAATAAAGTGTCTTCGAGCTTATAATCTGGGTCTTCTGCCACTTATTCTCCAACGGCTCCAGACCTCTCTTCAGGGACCTCGCCGAGGCAGTCGGTCTCCAGCAGGGAGGAATCATCTTTACACACCAAGAGACTTCATTACCTGACTGCAACCCTCTTCCTGAGCCATCACCGAGGTAGACGGCATCCAATGGAAGGAAGCAGTATCCACACATTAAAATACAGCAACTCTTGGTAAATACTTAGATGAATGTCATTCATCTAAATTCTTAATTCAATTCAACTCAATACTAACAACATTAATTTTAATTATTCGGGAATCTATACCTTCAGTCCACATTTCCTACTCTCCATTGATTTAAATCTTAAACTTTATTTCAAATAGAATTATCTTTTGATTTTATTGAATTATTGAGTGTTTAACCGGTCTTTGGTTTAAACCACAAGAGTGAAATGTCGCCTTAGAGTAGTCAATTGATGTACAATGAATGAGTGCGAAACTGCTTCGGCAGGGCGAACCCAAAGCGCGGCTCAGTGAAAAAGTAATTATCTTGAGGGAAGTTTCCTTTTAACTTGGAGCTGTTGACCATTTCTGCAAAAGAAACTAGAGCGTCTTGTACATCGAAACTACTCAAAAGAGCACGGGACGCACTCTTTAAAGACAGGTTGAATCATAGAATTTGAGCTCTGATTTAGTATAGCATAACGAATGAATATTAACTTAATAAAACTAAATCAGCAGACAGATAGACACTGACTCATAAGCAAATCCTTCCCAGCCCTCAATTAATTTAATTTCGAACTTGAATGACTTTTTATGGGACTTATCTCCTTGACAAGACGACTCGATTGACAGTGAAAAAGGCGAAGCTGCTTCGGCAGAGCGAACCCAAGGCGCGGCGCAGTGAAAAAGCAATTATCCTCAGGGAAATTTCCTTTTTTCTTGGAGCTGTAGACCATTTCTGAAAAAGAGCTAGAATTTCTGAAAAAGAAACTAGAAGGTCCTGTCAATTGACGTTTGATTAGGCGAAGATACAATTTCGGCCCGGTTAATTGGCAATTTTCATGAGATTGTCTTTTAATTTTGGAGCTGGTTGACGCAACCGTCAGATTGAATCTAGCCTTGATTTCAAGACACGAGATACATCCCAGAAATTAGTGATGATACACTGGCTTAGCTTTTGATAATTTCAATTATCATCTTAATACATTTCATTAATTATAACCTGACATTGTAAGGTTAATACTAAGCCAGACAGGTGGATACATTATTAAAGTATCCAATCTCCCAATTCCTCCTTAAGCCTTCTCGATTTTCAGTAAACCGACTTTAGATATTCAAATCGCAATTTAAAACTAAAACTAACCTAATAATTTAACAAAATTATATAAATTAGCGTTGGTCGAAAATTTACCATCAGTCAATAAGTTACCATCGGTCGGGTAAAACCGAAATCTACATTACCATTGGTCGGTAATTCAGAAACTTAATTTACCATCGATCGGTAAACCCGAAATCTACATTACCGACGGTCGGCAAAACTGATGTTACCATCGGTCGGTAAAATCGAAATCTACATTACCATCGGTCAGTAAACCCGAAATCTATATTGCCGACGGTTGGCAAAACTGATGTTACCATCGGTCGGTAAAACAGAAATCTTTATTACCGATGGTCGGTAAAACAGAAATCTACATTGCCATCGGTCGGTGATTTTCGTGAGTCGATAATTACCCCGGGTCGGTAATCCATTATTAATATATTACTACTATAATTTATTCTTCTCCGACTATATTCTAGCCGCAATCTAAACCCTTATGAAGCTTCAATGACTAGATCTGACTATTCCTCTCTTTACTCTTGGGTTAATAATTATTTTTTACTGAACGAATAGTCACGCGAGACCTTTTCTTTTTATTTAACAGGTGTTGGTCAACGTAAGTAACATCGAATCCCTATACAATATTATTCCATCTTTACTTAATTAAATGAATTGTTACCAGACTATATAATTAATAGATGGTCCGCGTACGACGTGCAAACAAAGGTACTCGACGAACGCCTTCCATTCGCGTAACCTCTCGTCGTATACGCAGAAATAGACATACACGACGCTTACCCCATATTATTGTTTCGCTGGATAACGAAATCATAGAGCCAACCCCATCTACGGTAAATCAGTCTTCTCCTTCCATCCCAGAGATCGCAGTAATAAAGGTTTCAACGTCAAACGATCTGTTTCCCCCTCCGATTACTGAAACCGAAGAAGATATAGAAATCCGGGAACCCCTCGACACCCAGATAGACACCTTCGCTTCGATAACGCCATCTACGGAGAATCACTACACCATCCCAGAAACAACAGAGGATTTTCCTGAAGAACTGAGCCACTTTATTTTGGAAGCCGAAGAGCGAAACGCTGAGATAGCGCCAATCCAGTAATACCAGACCAGTATAATTATTCGCCGGAAGAAGACGATTTCTATCCTCCCCCAAGCTATTCACCAGTAACCTACGAGGATCTAGACCCTTTCACACCCTTAGAGATTCCCCAAACAGAAACCGAGATACCTATTGCAAATATCGATATCGAATATTCTCCCAGAAATGTATGGTTACTCGCTGGAGGAATAAACTCACAATTGTTATATGCTTGATATAATAAATAAACAATATTTATCAAATCTGTAAAAGAAAAGTAGCAAAAGGTGAAATAAGTAAAGAAATCTTAAATTTACATAAAACATATATTTATTCTCACTCCCTCCTGAATCCTCTCTATAAGCACAATAGACCTTCAATCTCTCGGCGTCCCAGATTAATCTATGCTTTTATGACCTTGGGAAAATGAATAAAGACAATTATATGATTATTAATTTTCTTTGTTAATCTTTCTCCTATTTATTGTAACTCATTTCTTATTATATCTCCATACATATTATTAGTAGTTCTTACATAGAGTATTTATTTGTCAATATTACAATTTTATAGTTCAACTATATTGTCCAAAAATTCCTCGCCACTTAGGTAGTCGAGAAGGCGATTAACCTCCTCATCCTCAAAATTTTCCTGAATCGGAGAAATGGGCACGAGAGATAAATCAAATGGTATTTCCCCTGGCTGAACTGGTGAGAAATTGAGGGTAGAATATCCGGAAAATAAATCTGGCTCGGGGGAGGGTGCTTGGATTTCTTGTTCTGCTGTCACAGGAGGTTGACGGATTTCTGCATCTCGCTCCCATGCGTTGAGTAGTCCCAGAAAGATCCTTCCAGAGGGATTGTCTAAATCTGTCACGATGGTTGGACACTCATTGGTGTTGGATGTCGTGTTGGAGGGGTCTGATGTCTCAGAGTAGTCCTGTTCCTCACCAGCAGGAATGGCTCGTGTAAGGGGGGGTATTTAATCTCGAAACTGGAACCTGTGGCTTAAATGCTAATTCGTAGCGGGTGTCTGTTTGCTCGTTAACAGCCTGGATAATGTGCGGGGGAATGTCGTCTCGGTCTACGAAGAACGTTCGCGACTAATTTAAATTCTCTCTTAGAAGACGTTGGCGTAATAACGGATCATGTCTATAATGAGAACCACGGCGTCGAATCGGGAATTCGCGTCGAGTGATAGTGTCCTGACGTCGGGCGCTAACCATCTATTAGTAAAATGATTTATTTTAATCTCTTTATTTGTAGTATAATTTATTAATTATTAGAATTTCGTTCGCGATTGCAAACACTTACGGCGAGAATTTGTGAGGGGTCACCTGTCAAAAGAACGTACTGCGTGAGTAGTATATTCAATGGACATGCATATGCACGATAGAGATGGAAAACAATTGAGAGAATTTATTTTCCTTCTTAATAAATTCGGGGCATTAACTTCTGTCTTCGGAATAAATTATTTTAATTGCACGGTGACGTATGTAATTTGTTTCCATTCGAAAAAATGTATTCGCTTGTTTGGAGAACAAAATAGTGATTTTAAAGTGTTAAGCATGCATTATTTCCCAGGTAGGATTGAAGACTTCGTACGAGGAGAGGATGTTGTTGCGGGATATGTTTTCTAAATGAGTCTACCAATGCGGCTGGCTTAGTCTATAAAAGTGTGAAAATTATTGAAATATTGAGTCAATCTAAGCCAGTGCTATTTTACTATATTTCGACAGGTTCTCTAAGAGTGTGTTACGTCCCCAGTTCCTCAGGACTGGTCTGGAAGTCTTACTTTCCCAGTTGGACGCAATTAATCTCTCAATTTGTTTTAGGGCAACCTGCTAGGCCAGCTATACCTTGGGACGCCGAGAGATTGAAGGTCTGTTGTGCTTTGTAGAGAGGATTCAGGAGGGAATGAGAATAAATATATGTATTTGTAAGCAAAATCTTTATTTATTTCCTTCCTTATTTTCTTCTTTTCTTTACAAGCTGGATAAATGTTGGTATTTATTTATTAATTAAATTGAGATTATTCCAAGATCCTTTGAGTGAGGGGATCGTTGAAGTCTAAAGAAACGGTTGAAATTTCAGCTAAAGTATAGTCTGAGAAGAATAAATTGTATTAGTATTACGTTAATAATGGATTACCGACCCGGGGTAATTATCGACTCACGAAAATTACCGACCGATGGTAATGTAGAGTTCTGTTTTACCGACCGATGATAATGTGGCTTTCTGTTTTACCGACCGTCGGTAATGTAAATTTCGGTTTTTACTACCTACCAATGGTAATGTAGGTTTCTGTTTTACCGACCGATGGTAATGTAGATTTTTGTTTTATCGACCGATGGTAACATAAGTTTCTGAATTATCGACCAATGGTAATGTAGATTTCGGTTTTACCGATCGATGGTAACTTATTGACTGATGGCAAATTATCGACCGACGGTAATTTATATAATTTTGTTAGATTATTAGGTTAGTTTTGTTTTTAAATTGCGATTTGAATATCTAAAGTCGGTTTACTGAAAATCGAAGAGGCTTGAGGAGGAATAAGGAGATTGGATACTTTAATAATGTATCCTCCTGCCAAACGTCTGGCTTAGTATTAACCTTACAATGTCATGTTATAATTAATAAAATGTACTAAAATAATAATTGAAATTATCAAAAGCTAAGCCAGTGTATCATCACTAATTTCTGGGATGTATCTCGTGTCTTGAAATCAAGGCTAAATTCAATCTGACGGTTGCGTCAACCAGCTCCAAAATTAAAAGACAATCTCATGAATATTGCCAAATAACCGGGCCGAAATTGTATCTTCGCCTAATCAAACGTCGATTGACAGGACCTTCTAGTTTCTCTTTCAAAATTTGTAGTTCTTTTTCGGAAATGGTCAACAGCTCCAAGAAAAAAGGAAATTTCCCTGAGGATAATTGCCTTTTCACTGCACCGCGCCTTGGGTTCGCTCTGCCGAAGCAGCTTCGCCTTTTTCACTGTCAATCGAGTCGTCTTGTCAAGGAGATAAGTCCCATAAAAAGTCATTCAACTTCAAAATTAAATTAATTGAGGGCTGGGAAGGATTTGCTTATGAGTCAGTGTCTATCTGTCTGCTGATTTAGTTTTATTAAGTTAATATTCACTCGTTATGCTATACTAAATCAGAGCTCAAATTCTATGATTCGACCTGTCTTTAAAGAGTGTGTCCCGTGCTCTTTCGAATAGTGTCGATGTACAAGATGAACTAGTTTCTTTTTCAGAAATCGTCAACAGCTCCAAGTAAAAAGAAACTTCCCTCAGGATAATTGCCTTTTCACTATGCCGCAAGGAGTTATCCTCACAGTACATCAATTGACTACTCTAAGGCGACATTTCACTCTTGTGGTTTAAACCAAAGACCGGTTGAACACTCAATAATTCAATAAAATCAAAAGATAATTCTATTTGAAATAAAGTTTAAGATTTAAATCAATGGAGAGTAGGGATGCGGAAATGTGGATTGTTGAAGGTATAGATTCCCGAATTAAAATTAATGTTGTTAGTATTGAGTTGAATTGAATTAAGAATTTAGATGAATGGCAATTTGGCTGAGTACTTACTTAGATCTGCTGTACGTTGATGAGTGGAAACTACTTCCTTCCACTGGATGCCGTCTACCTCGGTGATGGCTCTAGAAGAAGGTTGCAGTCCAAAGAGTCAAGAGAATTCGTCGTATAATAGTTGAGTTTATTATTTGAGTATAAGTACAAAAGAGCTGAAGGTAAGTACTAATTAAAGTTGTTGACTGTAGTAGATCGTTGGGCCAAATGCCAGTAGTTGAATGTTGAAGATCGTTGGGCAAAATGCCAGAGTTGTTAAGTGTTGAAAACGTTGGGCAAAAATGCGAGGAAGACCGCTCTGCATGGGTTTATATAGGCGTCGGTCCCTACTTTTCGTCCGGGGTCTGATGGTGGAGGATGCATGCGCCTCAGGCGTGGGCGGCGTGGTCGTGATTGGTTCCCTTCTCCCGGCTGGGATGCGCGCGCCGCTGGGCGTTGCCGCAGGGAGTGGGCATAGTTTGCGTTGTAGATGGCGGGACTCTTCAGAGTTGGAGTGGGGGCGACGGAGCGGTCAGTATAGAATCGGTTATACTGGTTACATTGTCTTTTGACATTAATTTTTATAATAATTATTTGACTATCAGAATTTCTTTGCAGTTCACATGCATATATTTTCTAATGTAGAATTTTAAGCTCTAACTGTAGAAATGTCAACGGAGTTTCTAGCATGCTCCGTTCAAAAGTTCATTTTTGTCTTTATGTATTATTATAAAAAATGCTATTAAATATTATTAATGAATTCTGATATCATAATTATTATAATTACAATTCTTTTAACATCTGAAAATATATATATATTTATGATTACGCAGTGGGATATATATATATATATATATATATATATATATATATATATATATCTATATACAGGGTGATTCTGAACAGACGTTTGTCTTTAAAAAGATAAATTGTCGAGTCTATTCTAAGACGATTTTCCCTTTACCAAAATTGTCTACGAGGCTTAGTTTTTAAATTATTAAATAAAATAGTTCGCGAATTACGGAACGAGTACAAGAGGTAGACAGGGACGGCGCAACTCACCGTCCGATACAGGCGATCATGTGGGGCGCGCGACGCGATCAGCTGATTGCTGCATACGATGAGTGTAACAATCAGTGTGTGTGTGTGTGTGTGTGTGTGTGTATGTGTGTGTGTGGGGTGTATTTATGCACGCGTATCCACACATGCACCGTACTCTCTCTCTTTCTTTCTCTCTCTCTCTTTCTCTCTCTCTCTCTCTCTCTCTTTCTCCCTCTTTCTCTCTCACTCTCTCACTCACTCACTCACTCACTTATTCTTACCTTAATAATGAGATTCTTCATACTGCTGATAAATAGTAGTGCCCAGTGTGTTGCACGATAATAATCGTCGTCGACGAGACGTCGTTTCTTCAACACGCAGTCTGACACAAATAAGCGAAGTTTTTTCTTTCATCACTTTCGACACTTTTACAAATTTACTCGCGCACTTAATCACTCACGATTGATAAAAGGAGGAATTTACCAACGGTTACGGTACGAATTTAATAAACGGTTAACGCATTTAATTATTAATTACACACTCGATTAAAGAAACGCGTTAACAGAACGCGATACTCGATGCAAAGCGCGCGACGCGACGACCGACGACAAGCAGGTCAGGTTAATACTAGCGCCTCTAGCGCTGCCAAACATAAACGTGTAGCATTACGCGCTAGTACTAACCTGACCTGCTTGTCGTCGGTCGTCGCGTCGCGCGCTTTGCATCGAGTATCGCGTTCTGTTAACGCGTTTCTTTAATCGAGTGTGTAATTAATAATTAAATGCGTTAACCGTTTATTAAATTCGTACCGTAACCGTTGGTAATTTCCTCCTTTTATCAATCGTGAGTGATTAAGTGCGCGAGTAAATTTGTAAAAGTGTCGAAAGTGATGAAAGAAAAAACTTCGCTTATTTGTGTCAGACTGCGTGTTGAAGAAACGACGTCTCGTCGACAACGATTATTATCGTGCAACACACTGGGCACTGCTATTTATCAGCAGTATGAAGAATCTCATTATTAAGGTAAGAATAAGTGAGTGAGTGAGTGAGTGAGAGAGTGAGAGAAAGAGGGAGAAAGAGAAAGAGAGAGAAAGAGAGAGAGTACGGTGCATGTGTGGATACGCGTGCATAAATACACCCCCCCCCACACACACACTGATTGTTACACTCATCGTGTGCAGCAATCAGCTGATCGCGTCGCGCGCCCCACATGATCGCCTGTATCGGACGGTGAGTTGCGCCGTCCCTGTCTACCTCTTGTACTCGTTCCGTAATTCGCGAACTATTTTATTTAATAATTTAAAAACTAAGCCTCGTAGACAATTTTGGTAAAGGGAAAATCGTCTTAGAATAGACTCGACAATTTATCTTTTTAAAGACAAACGTCTGTTCAGAATCACCCTGTATATATCTATCTATATATATATATCTATATGAATATAATTGTTGTTAACAAAATCTTATTTTAGCGTGCAATAATCTATTTTATGTTGCGATGGGATATAATTAAAAGAGTAATATAAATTAATTTCATTTCATGGCGCAATAAAGTATTGCGGCTATTTTATGTATGAATATAATTAATTCGCGGTGGAATAAAATAATGTAAATTAATTGTTTTTAATAAATTATTGCAGCTATTTCACGTGGTGGAATATAAGTAATATAATTTTAATTTACGGCGGAATAAAGACTATTAATTAACTATTTCAACATGTTATGCAACAATTTTTATTCTTTGATTTTACTTTTAATATTTATAACCGTTAGGTTTTTGAATTAATAAATTAATAAAAATTATTGCATATGCTTAATATTAATATTTAACAATAAATTCGTTTGTCTCTTAATAATAATATTTGTACGCAATAATATTCGAGCGGAATATTCCATAGCCTTGAGCTTGGAATGCGGCGAGCTCGGCGTTTCTGAGAATTGCGATCGATCGGCGCTTCCGAGAAGCGCATTGCATTTAGCCTTGAGCACTTTATAGCGACATAATATTGCATACATAAAATCATATTTAAAACTTTACTTATAAAATTAGTAATATTGAAGTTTTCATAATTATGCATATATGTATCGACTCAACTTTTTATGCTCTTTAAGTAAAAATTATTACAAGATTTATATCTATATTATTTTTTGAGTTAGTAAAGGATTAAAGATTTTTAGGTTTGAAACTATACCTTAAAATAATGTTATATGTATAGTCGGTGCTGAGACGTGTACATATATATATATATATATATATATATATAGATATATATGTATATATATCTTAATAAAAGTCCTTTGAATTTTAGTTTTTAACTTTTTTAGTATCAGGATAATATACCAATAAAGAGGTATACTCTTGTATGTCGGTAAGGTTAGCAACATTATTATCCTCAGTCGGTAAAGTAGGAAGTAACTTTATCTTCAGTCGGTAAAGTAGGAAATGATATTATCTTCAGCCGGTAATGTCGGTAACTGTGTTATCATATGTCGGTAACTTTTACTCTGTCGGTAAGGTAGGAAACTTCCTTACCATCTGATGGTAACTTTTGTGCGGGTGACATTACCTACTGTCGGTAAGGTAGGAAACTATTTTGTCGGTAATTTTTATGCGGACAATATTATATGCGGGTAAATACTTAAAATTATTTCTATCATTCTTAAGTGAGATTATGTTATGTATAGCTAGCTTCTTAATAAATAAAGATTATTTTCGGAGACATCGACAATAGTATATCGCGCGGCGGAATAATATTGATGTACTATGAATATTGGCGATAATACATAGCGCGGTGGGATTTTATAATAAGAAATACTAATAATAATATATTGCGCGGTAAGATTTTAGTTAATAATATAAATTATATTAACAATAATATCTAACGCGGTGTGATTGAGTTTGATATGTTCAACGGTGGGATTACAGTTTGAAGATTATAGAGGCAAGTTTTGCGCATTTGAATAAGAAATAAAATTTTTGTTGCGGGACGTAACACTACACAGTCGCATGATACTTGACTGTCATCTTTTATTCCTTCTAATTATACCTTCGACTATCCATATTTCCGCATCCATACACACAATTTATTTAAATCTTACCTCGAATCGAAAGTCTTTTATGGGACTTATTCCCTTGACAAAACGACTCGATTGACAGTGAATAGTGCGAAACTGCTTCGGCAGGGCGAACCTAACCCTGGCACAGTGACAAGGCAATTATCTTGAGGGATTTATTCCAGTGATAGAGGTTTCCTTTTAACTTGGAGCTGGTGAGGCAAATAAAAAATTAGCGGCCTCCTGTCATCGTTCATCGTTTCGAAAATTATTCATTGCAAATAGAAATGATTAAATGTGTGGATGTTCCTTAAACCAATCTTAAATAAATTCCAACGCTACTTTCTCCTAAATATACACATACGTTGATTTTATTTGGACTACAAGTGTTCAGTCTTTGGTTTCAACCACAAGAGCGAAAAGTCACCTTCGACTTGTCAATCGATGTGCATTGGGTAGCTTCTTCTACTCCTCTGCCGTTTTCGTGAAGGATTTTCTCCAGGAAACTCCTTTACGGACTCTGTGCCGCTGTGACGTGACGTCACATCGACACTTGTCGTAAGACCACGGGACGCGCTCTTTAAAGACCGACTGAAACATAAAATAATAACTCTGGTTTAGAGTGATACATCGAATGAAATTATTAATATATAAATAAAACCTAAACCAGCAGATACGGTATTAAACCTTCTACTTTTCCTTATCCCTACACCCGTTTTATCATCATTGCATGAAGGATAACTACATAACAACCTTCTCTTATAAGAAATGAATTAAACTGCAATTTCGGAATCTAGCCAGTCTCTTTCTCCAAAGTTGTAACAGGATTCCAGACTTACGCGGTACGTTCTTTTTGACAGGTGACCCCTCACAGATTTTCACCGTAAGTGTTAGACATCGCGAATAAAAATTTTAATAATTAATAAAGTATATTCCAAACAGAGATTTAAATAAATTATTTTACTAATAGATGGTTAACGCCCGACGTTAAGATACTATCACCCCACGCGAATTTCCACTCCAACGTCGTGATTCTCGTTACAGGCACAACCCGTTGTTATGTCAACGTCTCATAAGAGATAGTTTATCTTATTCGAGAACATTCTTCATAGATAGAGACGATATTCCCCCACATATTATCCAGGCCGTTAATGAGCAAACAAGTACCCACTACGAGTTAACATTTGCGCCACCGGCCCCTGTTTCGGGAATAAATAACTCCGTCGTACAAGCCATCCCTGCTATTGAAGAACAAAGCGACCATTCCGAGGCGCCTGACTCCTCCGATACTTCGTCCAACATCAACGAGTGTCCTACCATAGAGGTACCATAGACTTGGACAACCCAACTAGCAGAATTCCGGTTAACCTACTCCTCCCTGGGAAAGAAATGCAGAAATACGGCGGACTCCAGCAATAGAAGACAGGCAAATACAGATGTCTCTGCCCCCCTTCAACGACCGCAGCAGTCCAGACTCATTTTCTGAATACTCGACTCCCAATTATTCCCCCGTACAACCGGGAAATACCATTCAACTTATCTCCTTTGCCGATATCCCCCATTCATGAGGGATTCGAAGACGCGGTCGTTAACGACATTTTAGATTATTTAGATAGTGAAGAGTTCCTCGACGAAATTGTTGAACTGTGATATGTATCATATGTAAAGTAATAATAAATTGAAAAGAACTCTGTATAGTAAAGGATTAAACAACAACAATAAATAAGAAAACCTTATAAGAAAATTAACTTTTATTCAATCATCGATCCAAATACCTCTTGAAGAAGCATCCATAGATCCAAAATCTCTCGGCGTCCCGAGGTATAGCAGGCCTAGCAGGTTGCATCAAAAGATAAATTGAGAAATTAACCTCGCTCGTTTGCAAGGGTAAGTCCCACAGGGAACTCTGTTCCTAGAAAACAGAGAGTGAGAAGCGTTAGGACGTAACAATAACTTTAAAAATGTATATATTAGAAACAACAATTTTTACATTACTTAATTTATCTTACTGAACATAATTTTAGAATTAATATGGTTCTTACGACTAAAATCACATTAAACAACCCAACATTTTATTCGAATAATTTTCAATTAGATACATTCTATTACTTGTATAACAATAAGTAAAAGTTATCCGAATTATATTGCGTTCGATGTCATTTTAAACGGAAAAATGTCCTTAATCCCTTTTTATCAAAAAAGATCAAATAAAATATAAGTTTTAGTTCTTATTTTATGGCAATTTAAAGTCGTAAATTATTATAAATAACGAAAAAGTTCCCGATGTCGAACATTGCGAAGTCTCTTACATGAGACTTTATTTATAATATTCACGAATATATGTCGGAAAATAAAATGCATTTTTTATTCATTTGAAAGTAATTTTAATAGAATAATGAGACTGTTGCGATTAAAATAATATCAAACACGATATAAATCGCATAAATTTAATTAAATATATAATTATAAAATTTGTGTTATCAGACTAATTAAAAATAAATAAAAATTTACCGATTTACGCCGCGTTTAATATAATTTTAATCGCAAAAATCTCATTAATTCATTAAAATTATTTTCAAACCGATAAAATTAAAAACAAAAGTTTCAATTCTTATTTTATGTTTACATTTTCCTGAATTGCGAATGTATAGAGGAAGCGAAGAAACCGAATGTAAGAGACTTCGGAACTCTTTGATGATAGGTCATCTCGCTTGCTCTCTACTCATGATCTTGTTTTCTCCGTCACACTTGACAATCGTGATAGACAGCTCGAAAAGATAAGTGGACCAAGAATCGAGAGCGAGTGAGACAATAATAGATGCGAGCGAGACAATAATAGGAGGGAGCGAGACAGTAATAGATGCGAGCGAGAGGAAAATAATAGTGTAAAAGAAAGATCCGATTCTAGAGCTCGAGTCCTTGTTACTCGTGCTATTTGTATCTCGTTCGCTCTTATTGTTATTTCTCTCGTTCTCTTATTACCTCGCTTCCGCATGTAACTCTCGCATCACTTTTATACATACATACGTCCATACATACACACACCCACACCCACACCAACACCCACACACACATACACACGCACGCACGCACGCACGCACGCACACACGCACACACATGCACGTACAGATTATATATTTTACCAGATGCGGTTTGCATATGCGCTCTACTTATTAATTAAAAAATACTTTTTAAAAAATATTTATCCCAGAGGCGATTTATTCGTGGACTGGTGGTTTTTAGAAATATTTCATACTAGATGCGGTTTGCATGTGCGCTCTGGTTATTAAGATATTTATTTCAGAGGCGATCTATTCGTGAGCTGATTATTAAAAAAAAATCCAGAGGCGATTTAATTCGTGTACTGATTTAAAAAAACTCAGAGGCCATTTAATTCGTGTGCTGGTTGTTTTTAGAAATATTTCATACCAGATGCAGTTTGCATGTGCGCTCTAGTTATTAAAATATTTATTTCAGAGGCGATCTATTCGTGAGCTGATTATTAAAAAAAAATCCAGAGGCGACCTAATTCGTGTGCTGGTTTTAAAAAACCCAGAGGCGATTTAATTCGTGTGCTGGTTAATCAAAAAAAATCCAGAGGCGATTTAATTTGTGTGCTGGTTATTCAAAAAAATCCAGAGGCAATTTATTCGTAGGCTGGTTGTTTTTAGAAATATTTCATACCAGATGCGGTTTGCATGTGCGCCCTGGATATTAAAATATTTATTTTAGAAGCGATCTATTCGTGAGCTGATTATTAAAAAAAATCCAGAGGCGATCTAATTCGTCTGCTGGTTTAGGAAAAACCCAGAGGTGATTTAATTCGGATGCTGGCTATTCGAAAAGTATTCCGGAGGCGATTTAATTCGTGTGCTGGTTATACAAAAAAAATCTAGAGTCGATCTAATTTGTATGTATTGTATGTTGATTATTCAAAAAAAATTCGAGATGCGATTTTAATTTGTGTGCTGGTTACTTTAAAAAATGTGTTACATCAGATACGATTTGCATGTGCATTCTGGAAGCGAAATTTGGAAATCTGGAATCGAGATCATAAAGAAACTGCCTCAACTAAAAGGCATATTTGATAAGAATAAAAATCCAGATAAAATGAATAATTGAACCGATTTTTACACGTTATAAGAGGATTCTTATTTTGAAAGTGTGCTATATATTGCGATAATTCTTATATAATTGTAGCATGTCATATAGCGACAAAAGCTAACAAATTATTGGAGCAAATTATACTGATCGCTGGCGATTCTTTTTGATGACACCAAGCTTCGAATGTACGATAGCCTACCTGGCTGTGTGGTGTCTATTGGTGCCTATAAAAAAATTACTTTCCTTGCCGTTGCCTACAAATAATATAATATTTGAAAAGCTTTGACTTGATAGCATATGCTGTGAAATTTATGCTGCGGCTTTCACTATACTACTATAAACTATAGCCTTAGAAGGAAATCCTTGTAAGGAAAAATATTTCAATAATGTGAAATGTACAAAGCAACATTTTTTTAAATATATAGCAGAAAGTAAATTGCCTTTTCCAAAGTGATAAATTATTCATATATCTTACATTTATCATATCTGATCACGATATCCCAATGAATAGAAAGAGACGCCTCAGTACAAATATCTCATTTGCATATATCGGAGAGACGAAAAAATATATATATTATGGTTGCGTCTGGAAATGGACGATGAAACATATTATATTATCGATATAAATCTATCATTTCGATGCTTTTGAAGCAAAGAATGTATTATGAAAATATTTATAAATATTATTTATAAATTTTACAACATTACATCAATTTGCAATAATCAATAAAACATTTAATATTGTTAGTTTTCGATTATATCGATTTAACAAACGTGCATAAACGGGACATACCGTTGTCATTCGTTACAACGTCATCGCCGCGCCGCGCTGTCGCTCCCCTTGCCGCGCGCCGACAAAATGCCTAACAGACTGGATCATGCGATAGCTCGAACGGCCGAGCGCTTCTCTCTCTCTCTCTCTCTCACACACACACACAAACACACACATAGATACACATTCGTTCGATTTTATTTAATATTATTATATAATTTATTTATTTTATAATTTCTATTATTGCGAAAATCGTAAAATGCTATTGGACATTTTTCTTCAATTTACTGCGCTCCTCACAAGCGCTTATATATGTATAGTACTCTGCGACACTCTGTATATACAATAAAAAGGATATTTGCATATAACTTTCTACAAATTATAATTTATGCACGACGTTTGTTAAATCGATATAATCAAAAGCTAACAATATAAAATGTTTTATGCAAATTGTTTGATGTAATATCGTATTCGTAAAATTTATAAGTATATAATATTTATAAATATTTTCACAATATATTTTTATTATATATATATATATAAAGAGACATAGCTAAATGAGAGCAATGATATTAGAATTATGTTTAAATATGTACGCAATAAAGACAGATCTATGCTCTAAAATCTTGCTTGTGCGAGACGATAGAGCAGTGAGAATGCAACATATTTTTTGTTTCAATAAACACAATTAACACAATATAAAGAAAAGTTTTCACATTGCTCTTTCTAAAACGTACATGTCCTTTTATATTAGATAATATTGTCGGTAACATAACTATAAGTAGGGATAGGCAATATGTTTCGATTAATTAAATATCGATATTTTTTTTCCCAATAATCGATTATTTTTGTCGATGTTTCTGTAAATCAATTAATCGATTATCAATACTCGATTATCAATACTTTTTTACACAACATCGATATTTTTTTATCCCATTCTTTATAGATTTAATAAAAACTTTTTCTAGTCACGAAATCAATCCTGTCATACTTATAGCTCAAGAACCCGCAAAATACTATTACTACTTGGAGGAAATTCATAAATATTCTTCGAAGTTAACATTAAATGTACGATTCTGATTTAAATATATTTTTTAGTAAAACTTAAATAAAAAGTTAAGCATGATTTTGAAGGAATTACAAGTATATAAGAAAGATGGTGTAGTATTTTTTTTACCTGTATATGCATTTTCTAGACTACGTTCTAGGAAATGTTATCGGAGTGCATTTTCTCTTTTTCTATATCGCTGAGATAAAAGTGATATAGAAAGAGGAAATGTGCTCGGGGTAATGTTTCTAAAAGCAGTCCTATTAAAAAAAAATCGATACTTCGATATTTTTTAAAAAGCATCGATGTTCAAATATCGATTTTTAAATTAATCGATCATTTTAACATCGATATTTTTTTCGAACATCGCCCATCCCTAACTATAAGTGTTGGTAATGTATCGACACTTTTAATTTTGTTCAAGTGAGGGTGTTTTCCCATCACAGTTCGGCTGCGACTCCGGCATCCTCTTAATGATCTTTTGCATATGTAGTGTAATTTTAATATGGAGAATATCTGAATGTAACTGACTTTTCTTTATATAAAGGAAAATAATGCAATTATTTGAAAGATAGCTCTTTAGGCTTATAATATAGCGTACTGACCCCATTTCATTTTATATTATATAGACAATGTATAGAACGTTTTATGTAAAATCATAATAACTTGTATATGTATAAAATAAATAAAGCTTTTATAGCTTATTAAGGATGCCGGAGTCGCAGCCGAACTCCGACAGGTAGGAGCCCTCATTTTAATATAACCAAAAGTGTCGGTACATTACCAACACTTATAGTTATGTTACCGACAGTATTGTCTAGAATAAAAAGACATGCATATTTTATTTAGGAAGAGCAATGTGAAAGCTTTCCTTTGTTTTGTATTTAATTGTTTATTGAAGCAGAAGATATATTGTATTTTTACTGCTCTATCGTCTCGTACAAGCAACGATTTTAAAGCATAGATCTTTATTGCATATATATATAAACAATTCTATTATTGCTCTTATTAGCTATGTCTTTCTTTTTATATATATAATAAAAATAAATGAAAAAATAATAAATGTTCCTTATAAATTTTAAAATATAATAAATATTACTTATAAGTTTTATAAATATACAATATTACATCTCAAACAATTAGTATAATTTTATATTATTAGCTTTTGATTATATCGATTTAACAAACGTCGTGCATAAATTGTAATTTGTAGAAAGTTATATGCAAATATCCTTTTTATTGTACATACAGAGTATCGCAAAGTACTATATATGTATAAGCGCTTATGAAGAAAGCGCAATAAATTGAAAAAAATCCCATAGCATTTTACGATTTTCGCAATAATAGAAATATTAAATAAAATCGGACGAATGTGTATCTCTGCGTGTGTGTCTGAAAAAGGGAGAGAGAGAGAGAGAGAGAAACGCTCGGCCATTCGAGCTATCGCACGGTTTAGCATGATAGACATTTTGTCGTCGCGCGGCAAGGGGAAGGACAGCGCGGCGCAACGATGACGGTGTAACCGATAGTAGCGGCGTGCCCTGCTGTCCCTCCTCTTGCCGCGCGCCGACAAAATGCCAAACACACTGGATCATGCGATAGCTCGAACGGCCGAGCGCTTCTTTCTCTCTCTCTCAAAAACACACAAACACACACGTAGATACACATTCGTTCGATTTTATTTAATATTATTATATAATTTATTTATTTTATAATTTCTATTATTGCGAAAATATATAAAATGCTATGGGACTTGTTTCTTCAATTTACTGCGCTCCTCACAAGCGCTTATATATGTATAGTACTCTCCGACATTCTGTATATACAATAAAAAAGATATTTGCATATAACTATCTACAAATTACAATTTATGCACGACATTTGTTAAATCGATATAATCAAAAGCTAACAATATAAAATGTTTTATGCAAATTGATGTAATGTCGTAAAATTGATAAATAATATAAATATTTTCATAATACATTCTTTGTCTCAAAAGCATCGAAATGATAGATTTATATCGATAATATAATAGGTTTCATCGTTCATTTCCAGACGCAACCATAATATATATATTTTTTCGTCTCTCCGATATATGCAAATGAGATATTTGTACTGAGATGTCTCTTTCTATTCATTGGAATATCATGATCAGATATGATAAATGTAAGATATATGAATAATTTATCACTTTGGAAAAGGCAATTTACTTTCTGCTATATATTTAAAAAAATGTTGCTTTGTACATTTCACATTATTGAAATATTTTTCCTTACAAGGATTTCCTTCTAAGGCTATAGTTTATAGTAGTATAGTGAAAGCCGCAGCATAAATTTCACAGCATATGCTATCAAGTCAAAGCTTTTCAAATATTATATTATTTGTAGGCAACGGCAATGAAAGTAATTTTTTTTTAGGCACCAATAGACACCATATAGCCGGGTAGGGTATTGCCTTTTAGTTGAGGCAGTGTCTTTATGATCTCTGAATTAAATTTCGTTTAAATTTCGCTTCCAGAATGCACATGCAAATCGTATCTGATGTAAAACATTTTTGAAAGTAACCAGCACACAAATTAAGATCGCTTCTCGAATTTTTTTTGAATAATCAACATACAAATTAGATCGACTCTAGATTTTTTTAAATAACCAGCACACGAATTAAATCGCCTCTGGAATACTTTTCGAATAGCCAGCATCAGAATTAAATCACCTCTGGATTTTCCTTAAACCAGCATACGAATTAGATCGCCTCTGGATTTTTTTTAATAATCAGCTCACGAATAAATCGCCTCTGAAATAAATATTTTAAATAACCAAAGCGCACATGCAAACCGCATCTGATATGAAATATTTCTAAAAACAACCAGCCTACGAATAAATTGCCTCTGGATTTTTTTGGATAATCAGCACACGAATTAAATCGCCTCTGGATTTTTTTTGAATAACTAGCACACGAATTAGATCGCCTCTGGAATTTTTTTTAATAATCAGCTCACGAATAGATCGCCTCTGAAATAAATATTTTAATAACCAGAGCGCACATGCAAACCGCATCTGATATGAAATATTTCCAGAGACCACCAGTCCACGAATAAATCGTCTCTGGGATAAATATTTTTTAAAAAGTATTTTTTAATTAATAACTAGAGCGCACATGCAATCCGCATCTGGTAAAATGTATAATCTGTACGTGTATATATATGTATGTGTGCGTGTGTGTGGGTGGGTATGAGTGTGCGTGTGTGTATGTATGGACGTATGTATAAAAGTGATGCGAGAGTTACATGAGGAAGCGAGGTAATAAGAACGAGCGAAATAACAATAAGAGCGAACGAGATAGAAATAGCACGAGCAACGAGGACTCGAGCTCGAGAATCGGATCTTTCTTTCACACTATTATTTCCCTCTCGCTCGCATCTATTACTGTCTCGCTCGCTCCTATTATTGTCTCGCTAGCATCTATTACTGTCTCACTCGCTTTCGATTCTTGGGTCCACTTATCTTTTCGAGCTGTTTATCATGATTGTCAAGTGTGACGGAGAAAGTAAGACCATGAGTAGAGAGCGAGCGAGATGACCTATCATCAAAGAGTTCCGAAGTCTCCTACAATCGGTTTCTTCGTTTTCTCTATCCATTCCGAATTCATGAAAATCATGGTACATTTAAATATGTGAAAGAAATAAATAGATTATTTTAATATTTATAATAAATTAAGATAATTTGTTTCACTGCACAATATATAGATCATTTAATATTAATTATATCGACCATATTTAGACCAGGAGACGTCATGTGAACACCACAATTGATAACATTGAAAATGTATTAGAAACTAAAATTTTCACATTACTTAATTTATCTTACTGAACATAATTTTAGAATTAATATGGTTTTTACGACTAAAATCACATTAAACAACCCAACATTTCATTCGAATAATTTTCAATTAGATACATTCTTTTACTTATATAACAATAAATAAAAGTTATCCGAATTATATTGTGTTCGATGTCATTTTAAACGCAAAAATTTCATTAATCCCTTTGTATCAAAAAAGATCAAATAAAATATAAAAGTTTTAATTTTTATTTTATGGCAATTTAAAGTCGTAAATTATTATATTATAAATTATTATGAATTATTATAAGTAACGAAAAAGTTTCCGATGTCGAACATTGCGAAGTCTCTTACATGAGACTTTATTTACAATATTCACGAATATATGTCAAAAAATAAAATGCATTTTTTATTCATTTGAAAGTAATTTTAATAGAATAATGAGAATGTTACAATTAAAATAATATCAAACACGATATAAGTGGCATAAATTTAGTTAAATATATAATTATAAAACTTGTATTATCAGACTAATTAAGAATTACCCGATTTACGCCGTGTTTGATACCATTTTAATCGCAAAAATATTATTAATTCATTAAAATTATTTTCAAACCGATGAAATTAAAAATAAAAGTTTCAATTTTTATTTTAAAAGATGTTTACATTTTCATGAATTCGGAATGGATAGAGGAAGCGAAGAAACCGATTGTAAGAGACTTCGGAACTCTTTGATGATAGGTTATCTTGCTCGCTCTTTACTGGGCGTATCCCGATTGGACACGAAACGATTCGACACCGCTCGATGGGACACGCATTATTGGACACGTTTTATTGGACACCGCTCGATTGGACACCGCACGATTCGACACCGCACGATTCGACACTGCACGATTGGACACGCACATTGCACGATTGGACACGGCAGCATTGGACACTGCACGATTGGACACGTACATTGCACGATTGGACACGGCAGCATTGGACACCGCACGATTGGACACAGCACGATTCGACACCGCACGATTCGACACCGCACGGTTGGACACCGCATGATTGGACACCGCACATTTGGACATGTATGCACCCCGCCGGTAGGGGTGCCTACGATAGGGTGCAACTTTCCACGCGAAGCGAGGTTCCACTTTGCAACTTTTCACGCGAAGCGAGGGGGACGGGGTGGGTGCGGGAGGGGGGCCGAAGGTCCCCCTTGCACCCCCCCCCCTGTGTGTGTATGTGTGTGTGTGTGTCTGCTCCATGCTCTTTGTGCGGTGTCGAATCATGCGGTGTCCAACCGTGCGGTGTCGAATCGTGCGGTGTCGAATCGTGCGGTGTCGAATCGTGCGGTGTCGAATCGTGCGGTGTCGAATCGTGCGTGTCGAATCGTGCGGTGTCCAATCGTGCGGTGTCCAATCGTGCGGTGTCCAACCGTGCGGTGTCCAATTGTGCGGTGTCCAATCGTGCGGTGTCCAATCGTGCGGTTTCGAATCGTGCGGTGTTGAATCTTGCGTGTCGAATCGTGCGGTGTCCAATCGTGCGGTGTCCAACCGTGCGGTGTCCAATTGTTCGGTGTCCAATCATGCGGTGTCCAACCGTGCGGTGTCGAATCGTGCGGTGTCGAATCGTGCTGTGTCCAATCGTGCGGTGTCCAATGCTGCCGTGTCCAATCGTGCAATGTACGTGTCCAATCGTGCAGTGTCCAATGCTGCCGTGTCCAATCGTGCAATGTGCGTGTCCAATCGTACAGTGTCGAATCGTGCGGTGTCGAATCGTGCGGTGTCCAATCGAGCGGTGTCCAATAAAACGTGTCCAATAATGCGTGTCCAATCGAGCGGTGTCGAATAGTTACGTGTCCAAAAGGAGGTCACCCCTCTTTACTCATGGTCTTGCTTTCTCCGTCACACTTGACAATTGTGATAGACAGCTCGGAAAGATAAGCGGACCCAAGAATCGAGAGCGAGCCGGACAGTAATAGATGCGAGCGAAACAGTAATAGATGCAAGCGAGACAATAATAGGAACGAGGGAGACAGTACTAGATGCGAGCGAGAGGAAAATAATAGTGTGAAAGAAAGATCCGATTCTCGAGTTCGAGTCCTCGTTGCTCGTGTTATTTCTATCTCATTCGCTCTTGTTATTTTGCTCGTTCTTATTACCTTCTCGCTTCTTCACGTAACTCTTGCATCACTTTTGTACATACGTCCATACATACACACACCCACACCCACACCCACACACATCCACACACACACACACACACACACACACACACACATATATACAGGGTTTAGCAAAAGTGTGGAAACCCCTTAATATTTCGAAAAATACGCATTTAAAAAAAAATGTTTCATACAAAAGTTATAGGGTTTTATGTGGCGCATTACACAGCAACATTATTATGACCTCGAATAGCGTTGTCAAGGTTATGTGAAGGTCACCTCCAACTTTTTAAATGGGACACCCTATATGCTTTTGCATATTCTTGTAGCTTATCTCGAGAGCTTTCCAAAACACTATAATTAAGTTAGTTTTCATTAAGTACTTTCCGAGTTATGAGGCTTGAAATCATTTCTTAATTTTGCATAAACCATAAAATATCTAGTAAAATATTCATTTTTCGATTATCTTACCTTAATACTTTTATGTACAAAATAATGAGAGGAATCAATTGGTGTAAAGAAAAAACAGTTGTTTTTAAGAAAAAATATGTAATTTGCAATTAACAATTCCATATTTTTTCTTAAAAACAACTGTATGTTTTCTTTACACCAATTGATTACTCTCATTATTTTGTACATAAAAGTATTAAGGTAAGATAATCGAAAAATAAATATTTTACAAGATATTTTATGGTTTATATAAAATTAAGAAATGATTTCAAGCCTCATAACTCGGAAAGTACTTAATGAAAACTAACTTAATTATAGTGTTTTGAAAAGCTCTCGAGATAAGCTACAAGAACATGCAAAAGCATATAGGGTGTCCCATTTAAAAGGTTGGAGGTGACCTTCACATAACCTTGACAACGCTATTCGAGGTCATAATAATGTTGCTGTGTAATGCGCCACATAAAACCCTATAACTTTTGTATGAAACATTTTTTTTTTAAATGCGTATTTTTCGAAATATTAAGGGGTTTCCACACTTTTGCTAAACCCTGTATACTAATTTTACATATGCTTTTATGATAGAGTGAAAAGAATAAACTTTTTTACATTTATACTTATATATGTATATAGTTATAAATGTAGAAAAGTTTATTCTTTTCCCTCTTTCATAAAAGTATATGTATAATATAAAATAAACCCTTGAAATTTGAAATATTTTCTACATTAACATCTTGTAAATACACTGTTCACACATATCGTATAAAATAATCCGAAAACAATGATGCAATATAACTGCCTTTATAAAATATATTAGAAACAGAACAAAAGTTAACTGCATTTTAAAAGAGAGATTGCTAGGTAAAAATGGCAAAGTTAAAATATTAGATGTAATGTAATATTACCTATATGCGCGTCTAACAGATCACTATCGATTATTTCTTGATAGCCGAGGGTGTCGTCAAAAGTATCGGCTTGCAAATCTGCAATAAAAATATATTCTCCTTTTCCCTTTTTTACAAAATATATATTGCAAAGCACTATATTATATAGCATAAATTTTAAAACAAACCAAAGCTCTCCTCGGGCATGTGCGACACGCTGCTAAGTGTCTGCAAAAATTCGTTCAACGAAAGCCTACAGTAATAAAAAATATACACATATAAAAAATTACAATAAAGTGACATTACACGTATATGTAACAGTACACGTAAAAACTTGCGATATAACTTAAAAAATATATATATTTATATATATCGTAAAGTTTAAAGCAGATGCCTTTAAAGCAGATTAAAGAATATTTAATTACCTTCCTAAGCTCAAAGAGGTTTGTGCTTCCATAATGTGCTTGTCGGGCATTATATTATGTTGGACGCGTATTCTTTTTACGCTACGTCCCTCCGCGAATCTCCCAATATTTATTTCTTGATCGATAATTATTTCACCTAAATTATCTGTAAAAAGGAAAAAGATTATATTTTGTAGAAACACATTTATACAATGTGCAGAATATTTACAAGTTGCGATAATAAGCAATACATACGAAGATATCTCCAAATATTTGGATGTATTCCACCAAGTTTATGAGAAAGTACGTAATGAAAACTTTCCAAAGAATTGTTCGTACGTATAGGCGTACCAAAAACAGAAACTTTTTTTTTAATGGAAGCCAAACACGCCTTGAATAAACAATGAATTGTAATACAGCGGGATACTCTGTCGCTATCAGATCAGCCTCTTCTTGAATTATTTGCAATCCTTCCTCAAATGCATTGACCGGTGCCAATGGCAAAGCCATGGTAAGACCAAGTACCTTTCTAGGGGCTGTCGTTAGCCCTAAAGATTTCCAACGTCTTAGTACCGCCTGCGTAATATATAATATTGAATCATATTTAACAAGTAGATAGTAAGTTACACCATAATAGAAAACTTTATTTAAATTCACAAAATTACTAGAGATTCCTTGTTATTCTAGATACGTACCTGATTAAAATGAAACCAACAACCAGTTATACGTGCTTCTGGAAAAATCTCTCTTGCAACTATCAGTGCCGCACGTTCATAATCACACATAACAAACTGTACCCCTTGCAATGCATTCGGATGGAGTTCTTTCACCCTTCGCCAAATCGCATTATACACGTCCATCGTGCGTTTCTCACACAATGCAAAAAGGATAGGTATATCCTAATGAATAAAAAGCAAAAAAATATATAACATGAAAACGTCTTATCAACATTCATAAGGAGATCTCAAAAGCTATTAAGACAATATAATACGCACGCACGCGCGCGCGCACGCACGCACGCACACACACAGGCACACACACACACACACGTATATACAGAGTGTTTCATTTTAATCCGACCAGTCGAATATCTCGAAAACCAAGCCCGGGAGAGAAAAATATTTCAGACAAAAGTTGTTTGGTTTCGAGGGGGCCATAAGATGGTGACAATGATTTGACCTTGAACAGTCATTTGAAGGTCACATAAAGGTCACCTTAAATTTCTTAAATGGAATACCCTATATATTTTTGCACATTCTTGTAGCTGACATCGAGAGCTTTCCAAAACACTATAATTAAGTACCTTTTCGTTAAGTACTTTTTGAGTTATGAGGCTTGAAATAATTTCTTAATTCTACATAAACCGTAAAATATCTAGTAAAATATTCATTTTTCGATTATCTTACCTTAATACTTTTACGTACAAAATAATGAGAGGAATCAATTGGTGTAAAGAAAACACATAGTTATTTTTAAGAAAAAATATGGAATTGTTAATTGCAAATTACATATTTTTTCTTTAAAACAACTTTTCTTACTCCCGATAAATAGTAAATAAATAAATTAATGAATGAAATTAATTTACTTACATTTAATGTTCGATAGTGTACCAGTTATTGAATACAAGAAATAAAGGACAATAAATGAAATTTGATTAGTTTAGCTATTCAGGATAAATCTTTCACGATAAATTTAGCTATTCAGGATAAATTCAGGATAAATTTCATTCATTGTCCTTTATTTCTTGTACCTAAAATTCTTATTCATTTTACACACAGAAAACTTATCTAATTTTTACTTTGGTATAAAAACACAATTTTTCGTCAACCTTGATTTAAAATATGGCTGATTATTCAGCGGCTGAAAGGGTCAATATCCTATTGATTCTTGGTGAGTGTCGGCGTAATTATCGACAAGCTGCTGCCCTGTATCGAAATCGATATCCCCATAGAAGACATCCAAGTCACACAACAATTCTTGACATTTACCGTAGAGCTCAACAAGGTCAACTAGCACGGGTTAGAGAATGTCGTAATTACGATGAAAATGATCTTCGTGTAATGGTCGTTCTGGCAATGGTTCATTTAAATCCCCACATCAGTACCCGTGAAATTCAAAGGCAAAGTGGCATACCTATGGCTACTGCTTGGAGAAGTCAACGTTATCATCCATATCATATCACTTTAACTCAGGATGTCACACCTGTTGATATGAGATTACGGTTACAGTTTTGCCAATGGGCACGACAAATGATTGCCAATGATCCGAACTTTTTTCGATACGTAGTGTTTTCAGATGAAGCAAAATTCAAAAACAATGGAGAGCTTAACCGACACAATTGTCACTATTGGTCGGACGTTAATCCGCATTGGCACAGGCAGATAGATAATCAAAATCGTTGGAGCATTCATGTGTGGTGTGGGATTGTAAATGGTCACCTCATAGGCCCTTACTTTTTCGAAGGAAATGTAAATGGGCATAATTTTTTACAGTTTCTGAGGGACTATCTTCCAGTACTTCTCGAAGAAGTAGATTTGTACACGAGATTGAGAATGTGGATTCAATTAGATGGAGCTCCTCCACACTTTGCTCGAATTGTTCGACAACATCTTAATCAAAATTACCGTGACCGCTGGATTGGACGTACCGGACGTGGAGATTTTGGTGTTCGATGGCCATCAAGATCTCCAGATATGACATCACCCGACTTTTACTTGTGGGGATATTTGAAAGATGTCGTTTATGAACACGCACCAACAACTAGAGAAGATATGATGCACAGAATTCGAACCGCTTGTGAAAACATCCCAAGGGCTGTATTACACAGAACAGTAGAGCAATTTCAGCAGCGAATAGAATTATGTATTCAACAAAATGGTGGTGTCTTTGAGCACCTACGTTGAATTCTGGAGGGAAGTGAGAGGCAAGGGGACTCACTGTAATCAAGCACCCCGAAAAGTGAGAGGCAAGGGGACTCACTCTAATCAAGCACCCCAAAGGGGACATAATCCTATTACGTCCACGTCGTTGTCCCTGGATAATGCTAAAGATAGGATAAAAAATGTGACTTTAAAATAACCTTGGATATCGATGATAAGGTCAAAGACGTCAAAAATAATCGCCGTGACCTTCAAATAACCTTGAAAAATTGTTTTAAAGAAAAAATATGTAATTTGCAATTAACAATTCCATATTTTTTCTTAAAAATAACTATGTGTTTTCTTTACACCAATTGATTCCTCTCATTATTTTGTACGTAAAAGTATTAAGGTAAGATAATCGAAAAATGAATATTTTACTAGATATTTTACGGTTTATGTAGAATTAAGAAATTATTTCAAGCCTCATAACTCAAAAAGTACTTAACGAAAAGGTACTTAATTATAGTGTTTTGGAAAGCTCTCGATGTCAGCTACAAGAATGTGCAAAAATATATAGGGTATTCCATTTAAGAAATTTAAGGTGACCTTTATGTGACCTTCAAATGACTGTTCAAGGTCAAATCATTGTCACCATCTTATGGCCCCCTCGAAACCAAACAACTTTTGTCTGAAATATTTTTCTCTCCCGGGCTTGGTTTTCGAGATATTCGACTGGTCGGATTAAAATGAAACACCCTGTATATATATGTATATAAATAAATAAAAAATGTGTGTTTTTTATTCTTTCTTAAATACTGTATTATCTGATTTAATTTTATCAAGTTTTTATTTAGTTCTTTCCCGTTAACCTATCTATATATTTTGTATATTCTCTAAAGTCTTAGTTTTCATTAATCTTTTCTATTCTATCGATAGCATCGATTGTCGCCGAATCAGAGCCGGATCCAGAACCATTATTGGATGACAATATTACAAGAACGAACGACTTACTTCCACGTCGTCGCGGGAGACCTCGTGGACGCAATCTGCAGAGAGGTATACGATAATTTGTATCTTATATAGAGTATATATAAATACATATGTATATATCTTATGAAATATGTATATATGTGTACATATATATATATATATATATATATATATATATATATATATGTAATTATGGATAGATATTTTATAAGATATATATATATATATTTTTTTTTGGAAACAAATAAAAGATCTCATTTTCTATTATTCTTTTTTATTTAATTGCATAGCATCGACTGTCGCCGAATCAGAGCCGGATTCAGAACCAGTATTCGATTACAATATTACAAGAACGAACGATTTACCTCCACGTAGTCGCGGGAGACCTCGTGGACGCAATCTGCAGAGAGGAGGTATACAATAATTTGTATCTTATGGAGTATATATAAATAGTGTAGTTCGAAAAGTTCTCGGCCTGATACAGAGATGTCGCTAAGAATATCAAATGGCTATGATTTTTCTCAAGTTTGATTCCTCAGAGGGCGTACCGCACAGTTTCAGACAGATTCGTTCGCTAGTTTGTTTACTGTGCTCGAGTAAAACAGACAAGGTTTGATACTTCTCCAAAAATGGATAAAATTGAATATCGCGCAGTCATAAAATATTTCGTTTTAAAAGGATTAACGGCAACAGAAATATAAAACGAGCTGGATTCCACTTTGGGAGACTCTTCTCCATCATTTTCAACAGTGAAGAAATGGGCTGCTGAATTTAAACGTGGCCGTTCATCCATCTTTGATGATGAACGTTCGGGTCGCCCGAAAACCGCCACGAATGAGGAAATCATCCAAAAAATCCACAATAGCGTGTTAAATGATCGACGAGTAAAAGTGCGTGAGCTTTCTAACATTGCAAACATCTCAATAGATCGTGTTCACAACATCTTACATGAACATTTGCATATGAAAAAGCTCTCAGCGCGATGGGTGCCGCGTTTGTTAACGGTCGATCAGAAACGCATTCGAATGAACATTTCTCAAGAGTGCTTGGACATGTTTAAACGCAATTCAACCGAATTTCTGCGACGATTTATCACTGTGGATGAAACATGGATTCATCATTACACGCCAGAGACGAAACAACAATCAAAACAATGGGTGGAAGCGGGTGGAAGTGCTCCAAAAAAGGCAAAAACAGTTCCATCAGCCGGAAAGGTGATAGCGACTGTTTTTTGGGATTCGCAAGGTGTGGTGCTCATAGATTATCTAGAAAAAGGCAAAACCATCAATGGAGAGTATTATGCAGCATTGCTGGAGCAACTGAACGATGCTATTAAGACCAAACGTCCTCATTTGGCAAAGAAAAAAGTGCTTTTTCATCACGACAATGCACCCGCTCACACGTCTTTAATTGCAGTTGCAAAGCTCCATGAATTGCGTTTCGAATTGTTACCACACACACCGTACTTACCAGATTTAGCTCCCAGTGACTTTTTTTTGTTTCCGAATATGAAAAAATGGCTCGCTGGAAAAAAATTCACGTCAAATGCGGAGGTCATCGCTGAGACGGATGCTTATTTTGGAGGCTTAAGCAAATCGTATTATACTGAGGGTATAAAAAAATTAGAACATCGTTGGTCTAAATGTATTGAGTTGAAAGGAGACTATGTTGAAAAATAAAAAAGATTTTTGCTAGAAATCATATGTTTTCTTTGTCAGGCCGAGAACTTTTCGAACTACCCTCGTACATATATATCTTATGAAATATATATATATATGTAATTATGGATAGATATCTTATAAGATATATATATATTTTTCTTTTGAAACAAATAAAAGATCTCATTTTCTATTATTCTTTTTTATTTAATTGCATAGCATCGACTGTCGCCGAATCATTATTCGATTACAATGTTACAAGGACGAACGATTTACCTCCACGTAGTCGCAGGAGACCTCGTAGTCGCGGGAGACCTCGTGGACACGATCGCAATCTACAGAGATGTAAGATACTTTGTATCTTTTATAGAGTGTAGATATAAAATACGTATCTATATTCTTATAAAATATGTATTTATAGATATTTTATAAGATATGGATCTATATTATATAATATATAAAAGAAGAAAATTATATAAAATGATTTTTGATTGATTAGAAAAACTATGTGTATTAAAGCATATTTAGTTTGTAATAAGAGATTTTTAACCAGTACAGTTTTTTTATGACCGATCGAAATGTATACACATATTTTTCACACATTCTTTTTTAAATATTGTTCTCTCTCTCTCTCTCTGTATTTGTGTTTGTACGTTTACACATTTATATATCAAAATAAGAGCAAAATATCGACCTATTTTATCTATTATAAAAAGAAATAGCATATAACGTCAAGTTGGTAACATATATATACAAATAGGTATATATATATATGTATGTGCGTGTGTATGTATGTATAGGTATATGTATTATTTCAATGTTATTCGCATGCATGCGTATATACAATATGCTCGCACACACGCGTTATGACATATGCACATATGCGATAAAAACAAACTTATCATAGAAATTGTCATTGAAAAATATAGTAGAAATTGGCATTATGTATTACTATATATGGATATTATGCATTAATATACACGGTGAGTCATTTTAATCTATAATCCCAATTATCTCGTTGGCAAAGCATGACAGAGAAAAAATTTTCCCACAAAAGTTGTTTGTTTCTTTGGGGGCCATAAGATGGCACCATTGGTTTGACCTTAAAGAGTCATTTGAAGGTCACGTGAAGGTCACCTTCAATTTCTTAAATGGAACCTACATTTTCTCATTACATATTCTTGTAGCTTATCTCGAGAGCTTTCCAAAACACTATAATTAAGTACCTTTTCATTAAGTACTTTTCGAGTTATGAGGCTTGAAATAATTTCTTAATTTTACATAAACCGTAAAATATCTTGTAAAATATTCATTTTTCGATTATCTTACCTTAATACTTTTACGTACAAAATAATGAGAGGAATCAATTGGTGTAAAGAAAACACATAATTGTTTCGAAAAAAAAAATGTAATTGTTAATTGCAAATTACATTTCTTCTTTCGAAATAATTATGTGTTTTCTTTACACCAATTGATTCCTCTCATTATTTTGTACGTAAAAGTATTAAGGTAAGACAATCGAAAAATGAATATTTTACAAGATATTTTACGGTTTATGTAAAATTAAGAAATTATTTCAAGCCTCATAACTCGAAAAGTACTTAATGAAAAAATACTTAATTATAGTGTTTTGGAAAGCTCTCGAGATAAGCTACAAGAATATGTAATGAGAAAATGTAGGTTCTATTTAAGAAATTGAAGGTGACCTTCACGTGACCTTCAAATGACTCTTCAAGGTCAAACCAATGGTGCCATCTTATGGCCCCCAAAGAAATAAACAACTTTTGTGGGAAAATTTTTTCTCTGTCATGCTTTGCCAACGAGATAATTGGGATTATAGATTAAAATGACTCACCGTGTATATATTCATATTGTTTTCATAATTGCATCAGAAAATCTACGTACGCTTACTCTGGATGACGAATTTGCATTTACAAATAGAAGTAGAAGGAGTCGTGGCAGGCTCCCTAACCGTCGCGGACGACGCGGTAGATTTGCGAGACTGTCACGGATTGAAGAAACCGCAGGTAAAACATGTTATTACATTTCTTACTCTATTAAACTTTCGTATTATATTTATAAGATAGTGCAAAATTAAGCTAATTTTTCGTATCATAAAAGTCGTAAAGATGTGAACATCAGATTGATAATTAGATTGCCGTGATGATATTGATAAATAATACATATATATGTTTTACCAACTTGAAATCATGCTATTTCTTTCGAAATTTGATCATATCATAAAGAAATGTTGGTTAATATTATCATTTCAGTACGTAGAAGCACTGAACAAGAAAATGAAGAAACGGAAGTGGTTGCGAGCGAATCCGACGATAATGAGATGATGCATAATGAAAGTTGGTATACATTCGTATTATATTTATAAGATAGTACAAAATTAAGCTAATTTTTCGTATCACAAAAGTCGCAAAGATGTGAACATCAGATTGATAATTAGATTGCAGTGATGATATTGTTAAAAAATACATATATATGTTTTATCAACTTGAAATCATGCTGTCTTTCGAAAATTTATCATGTAAAGAAATGTTGGTTAATATTATCATTATTTCAGGACCTACAAGCATTGAACAAGATAATGAAGAAACGGAAGTGATTGCGAACGAATCCGACGATAATGAGATGATGCATAATGAAAGTTGGTATACACATTCTATACATATTTTTGTTCGCGATTAATATCATTATCGATTAAGCTTTATCTTATATATTCTACTTCTATATCTTATTCTATTTTATTCTTATCTACTTTACAGATCTCGAAGATATTTTTCGTACACCAGAAGACGATTTTGGTACTATTAGTTTAAGCGATAGCGAACAGACCGATCTTCCTTTTTTTCCTACTACTCCGACAGATACAATAGTATCGGGGGCGCGCGCCAGTGGTACGTGCTGCGCATGCTTAAACTCTACTGCTGAATATATATTTATTCCATGTGGACATTTGTGTATCTGCAATAATTGCCAAGAACAACTGGAAGATCAAAAATGTCCGCTATGTAGAAAGGAATACAGTGTGTGTATTCGCGCTATAACTACTTAAATATATGATTTTATATACATATATAATGTTAGCGCCATACTACGCATGTTCACGATTCGCGATTCGTGGATAGTATAAAGAAATCTGTTTGGTCGAAATTGTCGAATATTCTATCAACACTAATTTATTATTTGAATTATAAACGAATCGCGAATACGAGCATAGTCTGGCACTAACATAAAATAATAAGGACAAAATAATGAATATAAATTATCATATAATCATAAAATATAATATAATTATAAAAATATTCGCAGCATAAGAAAATGAGAGAGAGAGAGAGAGGGCGCCTATATATGAAACAAATATATATAATTATATTTCTATATATTATAAAATCACTAATAAATGACTACCGTTTAGATAGAACTTTTTTCCGTTCATATTTTCCGTTCATTTTTTCCGTTCATATTTTCCTTTCATTCATCAAAATCAAAACAAAATTTATACAAACTATACACACGTGCATACAAATTTATTTAAACCATTGCATTTTTACTGATCATAAACAAGTACCTTATATTGTCACTCTAAGAAGAACGTGTTTAGTTTAATTTATTCATACACCAGAAAATGATTTTGGCACTAAGAAGATGAATTAGCCTAAGCGATAACAAACAGACCGATCTACCTGTTTGTCCTATTACTGTTCTGACAGATACATTAGTCTCTCTCTCTCTCTCTCTCTCTCTCTATATATATATATATATATATATATGTATATATGTATATATCTATATATGTATATATATATATATATATATATATATATATATATACAGGGTGATTCTGAACAGACGTTTGTCTTTAAAAAGATAAATTGTCGAGTCTATTCTAAGACGATTTTCCCTTTACCAAAATTGTCTACGAGGCTTAGTTTTTAAATTATTAAATAAAATAGTTCGCGAATTACGGAACGAGTACAAGAGGTAGACAGGGACGGCGCAACTCACCGTCCGATACAGGCGATCATGTGGGGCGCGCGACGCGATCAGCTGATTGCTGCACACGATGAGTGTAACAATCAGTGTGTGTGTGCGTGTGTGTGGGGTGTATTTATGCACGCGTATCCACACATGCACCGTACTCTCTCTCTTTCTCTCTCTCTCTCTTTCTCCCTCTTTCTCTCACTCTCTCACTCACTCACTCACTCACTTATTCTTACCTTAATAATGAGATTCTTCATACTGCTGATAAATAGCAGTGCCCAGTGTGTTGCACGATAATAATCGTCGTCGACGAGACGTCGTTTCTTCAACACGCAGTCTGACACAAATAAGCGAAGTTTTTTCTTTCATCACTTTCGACACTTTTACAAATTTACTCGCGCACTTAATCACTCACGATTGATAAAAGGAGGAATTTACCAACGGTTACGGTACGAATTTAATAAACGGTTAACGCATTTAATTATTAATTACACACTCGATTAAAGAAACGCGTTAACAGAACGCGATACTCGCAAAGCGCGCGACGCGACGACCGACGACAAGCAGGTCAGGTTAGTACTAGCGCGTAATGCTACACGTTTATGTTTGGCAGCGCTAGAGGCGCTAGTATTAACCTGACCTGCTTGTCGTCGGTCTAAAGAAAACATAGTTGTTTTGAAGAAAAAATATGTAATTTGCAATTAACAATTCCATATTTTTTCTTAAAAACAACTATGTGTTTTCTTTACACCAATTGATTCCTCTCATTATTTTGTACGTAAAAGTATTAAGGTAAGATAATCGAAAAATGAATATTTTACAAGATATTTTACGGTTTATGTAAAATTAAGAAATTATTTCAAGCCTCATAACTCAAAAAGTACTTAACGAAAAGGTACTTAATTATAGTGTTTTGGAAAGCTCTCGAGATAAGCTACAAGAGTGTGCAAAAATATATAGGGTGTTCCATTTAAAAAAATTGAAGTGACCTTCACGTGATCTTCAAATAACTCTTCAAGGTCAAACCAATGATACCATCTTATGGCCCCCTCGAAACCATAAAACTTTTGTCTGAAACATTTTTCTCTAAAATGCTTTGTTTCCGAAATAATTGCGTGCGTTAATTAAAATGGCTCACCCTGTATACATTTATATAATCTATATTTTTAATAAACTTGCTATTTTATTCTATGCACATCTTTTTTTTCAAATTGCTAAAGAAAACGGTTTTTAATAAGAAGTATTTATATAACATACGTACTGTATTTTTATAACGTATATGAACAGTATATAATTGGATAATCTGTGGATTGCGGGGAACTACCTGTAAATAATAAATAATAATAAATAGTAAAATATAATTTTTGTTATTACATGAGTTATTATTTTTAAAATAATAAAAAATATAAAATATTAATACATTTGAAAACCAAAACAAGTATCTTACAGAAAATGTTCCATCAACAAAAATTTCTGTAGTTGTCTTCAAGGCATTAACGAGTGCATCACTTGAAAATATAACAGCCATGCTACCATCCTGTGCAACTACACTTCCCTTATAAAAGTTGTTAATCCAATCATATTTATTTAAATTAGCAATCAAGGCTTGAAAGGTGTGCGGTATAGCAGGTCTTTGTTTAATTCGTTCTCGAGCATTACACTTTTTATAGAAGTATACGATATATATGTAGCTACTTCTGGATTTCTATACGATAATTTAATGTTATTGAATTTGAGCACATTAAAAATTAACTTTATAATTACATTTATAATAGTACAAAACAACATACGTTCGACAAACGTTATCAAAAATTTCTTTCATTGGTGTAAGCGATTCTCGTGACAAACGTAACATTTCATCTCGCATCTTAGATTTTTCAAACCTATTGCGATCTGGTGGATGTTGATGTAAAGTTTGCACATGTACTTTTCCGTCAATTATCTTTGCAACGCCAGGACAACCTGTTGAGCGACGACTTGAACATCGATATGTATTCTTTATCCGCTTATCAATATTATATATATATCCATCATATATATAAATGAAAGTTCCTTTTTGTCTACCGCTAACCACTTCCATGTTATACTGAAATATAATAATGATAAATTTTCAAAAATTGAACTCCACAAAAAATTGCGTCTTTATAATAATTAATGAAACATACAAATTAATAATATATACTCGTGTTAACCCTTAAATGCGCAGTTTTGTATGCATATATATGTTAAATGTGTTAAAATGCTCCTGCCCAGGACACGGAAATGTTTGCTACGCGGGAAAAAACAACGCCATTGTCAATGGCTGCGTTCAGCAGAGTAGATCAGTGAGCGCTTAGTGATTCTTTAATCAGAGAGAAGCCTGAGAGGGGCCATGCTGCCGTTTTTCGTACGACGCTTTTTCTTCGCCGTACACTAGCGTCACGTACATCCATTTTACGGCCCCCTGGAACTACGCGGTCACATCCACTTTCGATGACGATAAAACAGTTATGGATGTTGCATAGACATGAACCAACTGGTTCATGTCTATGCTACATCTATAACTGTCTCGAGAGCTTTCCAAAACACTTATGACAAAGTATTTTTTATTAAGTATTTTTCGAGTTATGAGACTTGAAAGTTGTAGTATTTTGACATAAAATACATATCTCGTAAAATATTCATTTCTCGATAATCTCATCTTAATACTTTTATGTGCAGAATAACGAAAAGAATCAATTAGTATAAAGAAAACACATAGTTGTCTTAAATGAAAAAATATGAATTTGCAACGAGCAGTTACGTATTTTTTATTTAACACAACTGTGTGTTTTCTTTACACTAATTGATTCTTCTTAGCACAGAAGCATCTTAGCACAGAAAATAAAATTTTTACATTTTGCATTTTATCGATCCGAAAATAATTTTAATGGATTAATGAGATTTTTGCGATTAAAATGACATCAAGCACGATATAAATCGGATAATTTTTAATTAATATATAATTAAAATATTAATTATTAATCTTGTTAAATGTTATCCGATTTATATCGTGTTTAGTGTCATTTTAATCACGAAAATCTCATTAACTCATTACAATTATTTTCGGACCGATAATATGCGAAATATAAAAGTTCGATTTTCTAGTGCAAGATGAAATTCAATACAGAAGACTGGGATCAAGGGGGAAGCTTCGTGAGCGAGACTTCGGAACTGTTTGATGTCCGTCATCTCGCTTCCCCCGATATCGTCCATACATTGCGTCGGTGTTACGCGACGACGTTGCAGTTACGACGTTCTGTTGCAAGTGTGTACGAGCCTTTAGACGTTCTCGCTTTCGCTTTCGACGACTCTCAAGCATCGGTGAACGTTCCTTATCTGTCAAATATTAAAATCGAATAAAATCAAAACTAAAGTTTTCATTTCGCATTTTCTCGATTTGAAAATGGTTTTAATAGGTAAATGAAATTTGTACGATTAAATTGACACCAAACACGACATAAATCGTATAATTTTTAGATTAATAATCAAAATTTTCATTACATATTAATTAAAAATAATTCGATTTATGTCGTGTTTGGTGTCATTTTAATCGTACAAATTTCATTTACCTATTAAAACCATTTTTAAATCGAGAAAATGCGAAATGAAAACTTTAGTTTTGATTTTATTCGATTTTAATATTTGACAGATAAGGAACGTTCACCGATGCTCGAGAGTCGTCGAAAGCGAAAGCGAGAACGTCTAAGGAGTAAGCGAGATGACGGACATTAAACAGTTCCGAAGTCTCGCTCACGAGGCTTTCCCCTTGTCCCCAGCCTTCTGTATTGAATTTCATTTTACCGTAGAAAATAAAATGTTTACATTTTGCATTTTATCGGTGCGAAAATAATTGTAATGGATTAGTGAGATTTTTGTGATTAAAAAGACACGAAACACGATATGAATCGTATAATTTTTAATTAATATATAATTAAAATATTAATTATTAATCTTGTTAAATATTATCTGATTTATATCGTGTTTGGTGTCATTTTAATCACAAAAATCTTATTAACTCATTACAATTATTTTCGGATCAATAATATGCAAAATGTAAAAATTTATTTCTGTGGAGAAATGAAATTCGATACAAAGGATTAGAGATAAGGAAGCCTCGCGAGCGAGTCTTCGGAACTGTTTGATGTCGGTCATCTCGCTTGCTCTTTGCTCGTTCTTGCTTTCGCTTTCGACGACTCTCGAGCATTGGAGAACGTTTCTTATCTGTAAAATAAAAAATCAATGACCATATCGCGCTATTTTTCGGATATTATTATGTACATATAATTATATAAAATTACATATATGTGTTATCAGATTTTCTAATATCCAATTATGTATTAGTTACATCTGACCATATTAACCCATTTTTTCTCGGGTTTTCATTTTATTGATGTATAATTTGTTTTAATCGTTGCTAATGTAGCTTTTGTCAGTGAACAAAAGCAAAATGATATTTGTGTCAACTTATTGCTAAACTGCAAGCAGCAGTTTCAAGAGACACGGTAGTGTCTTGTGCTAAGTCCGCGCAGCAACAAGACGCGCTCCGTGTCTCTTTACGCGAGTCGGATAGTTGAGCGTACTTGATATTTTTATTTCTCATATATCCGCTGAACGGATCGAGTTTTTACTAGATTCAATCGATAGCTTGGGTCTAAATTATATAATAAAAGTGTTTTTGTTTTTGCGCTACGTGCTCTAGAAACGGAGCTATTACGACGCAAAGTCGAAATAGGAAAATTTTTCATTAAGAAACGTCTCCTTGGTCAACGCTCAAGTCCCCAATGCGCAAGCGTACAAAGTTGTACGGTTGACGCATTCAACATAAGATTGCGCTAGCGGCGTTCCGTGATGTTAGGGCTACTATTACACACAAATTGCATAAGCTGCATATGCATAGCATAAGATCGTATGGACCAACGAGTATATATATTTATAATATACATCGAGTATATATATAAATAATATATACAGGGTGAATTTTAATGGTTGTGTCAATCTTTTTATCATGTGGGAGATTACCGACCGCAATTGTAATAAATTGATCGGTACATAGATGTCAGATAATTGGATCGGCCGTATCGAAGGCCGGGATATAATGTGTACAATTAAAGCGTTAAAAGCTGAAATTATGTGTGTATGGATTTATTTTTATTATTAAAGCTACGTATTTATTATTATTATTATTATTATTATTATTATTATTATTATTATTATTATTATTATTATTATTATTAAAGCTACGTATACATATTCGATATATTAAAGCAGTAAGAATACATATTTAAAAATTTAGTTCAAATTTAACACTTTAATGTTAGGCAAATAAGCAAATAAAAAGCTGTGATCAAATTATGGATTTATTATTATACATATTTGATATATTAAAGCAGAAGAAATACATATTTAAAAATTCAGTTCAACACTTTAACGTTTTATCTAAAACTTTATTTCAAATTCCGCATTTATTTTTATGATAAATTTTTATTATTGTTTTATACGCTAAAGATATGTAGCATTTCTTCCTTTTTGAAATAAAATTACGCAATTGTTCCATGAGAAATACATTCTTATGAAACAATTGCGTAATTTTAATTTAAGAAGGAAGAAAATTTTTTGCTGCGTATTTTTAGCATATAAACAATAATAAAAATTTACCATAAAAATAAATGCAGAATTTGAAATAAAGTTTTACATGAAACATTAAAGTGTTAAATTTGAACTAAATTTTTAAATATGTATTCTTACTGCTTTAATATATCGAATATGTATACGTAGCTTTAATAATAATAATAATAATAATAATAATAATAATAATAATAATAAATACGTAGCTTTAATAATAAAAATAAATCCATATTCATGATCATTGCGCGTTTTTGGTGCACTTGTAATGGACTTATTCATCATGTGGATACGAAAACGAAAAGAAAAAGGATGTGTTGAATGCAATAAGGTTATTATTACTTATGACCATAGACATAGCAAGATATGCCTATAGCTGCGGTCGGGAAGACGCTCTGTATATTTAATCATGTTTAATGTATGTATAGTACAAAAAGAAGTGATATCTCTACAAAAATTACCCTTTTAAAAAAAGGTAAAAAAAGGTGCTAAGTCCGCGTAAGAACTGTTATGTGTTTGCAAAATAATGGTTATTATAACCCTCAAAAACTATAAAAAACCTATTTCAAAAATAGTACCATTTCAATCTACAAAATTATTTTAATCTACAAAATAGTTATTTTATACCGTAAAAAAACTAAGTTATTTTAGTTATACATTTTACTTACCTTACAAAAGTAATGATATCAATAAAATTGTGCTAAGTAAAAATAAAAATTTATAAAAATAAAACAAAAAACTGTATCAAAATGTTACAAAATACTATCAAATCCAAACAAAAAATAATATCGAAAAGTTGTGCTATTTGAAGATAAAAACAATAATATTTTAATAAAAAGTTAGACATCATGTGTTTAATTTTTCACAAAAATATATTACAAAATTGCGCCAACAAAATAAAAACTTTTAATATAAAATATATATTTTTCTTAAATTTCTAGTATTAAAAGAAAAATATTAAATAAAAATAAAGTTGAAAAATTTAATTAAAAAAAGAAAAACAGAAAATATTAAAAATAAAATTAAAACTTATCAAAAAGATAAAAATTAGAAATTAATAGAAAAAAAATACAAATTTATATAAAAATTAAAAATTAAAATAAAAATTAGAAAATAAAATTAAAAATTATTAAGAAAATAAAAATTAGAAATTAATAGAAAAAAAATTTATATAAAAATTAAAATAAAATTTTAGTTAAAAGACTTAGCGCTGCTATATCACTCTTTTTTGTACTATACTTATATTAAACATGACTAAATATATAAGCAAAGAACCCTATATTTTATTAAAATATGACGGTCATTTCTAGATCGTATAGCAGCGCTAAGTCTTTTAACTAAAATTTTTTTTAATTTTTATATAAATTTTTTTTCTATTAATTTCTAATTTTTATTTTCTTAATAATTTTTAATTTTATTTTCTAATTTTTATTTTAATTTTTAATTTTTATATAAATTTGTATTTTTTTTCTATTAATTTCTAATTTTTATCTTTTTGATAAGTTTTAATTTTATTTTTAATATTTTCTGTTTTTCTTTTTTTAATTAAATTTTTCAACTTTATTTTTATTTAATATTTTTCTTTTAATACTAGAAATTTAAGAAAAATATATATTTTATATTAAAAGTTTTTATTTTGTTGGCGCAATTTTGTAATATATTTTTGTAAAAAATTAAACACATGATGTCTAACTTTTTATTAAAATATTATTGTTTTTATCTTCAAATAGCACAACTTTTCGATATTATTTTTTGTTTGGATTTGATAGTATTTTGTAACTTTTTTGATACAGTTTTTTGTTTTATTTTTATAAATTTTTATTTTTACTTAGCACAATTTTATTGATATCATTACTTTTGTAAGGTAAGTAAAATGTATAACTAAAATAACTTAGTTTTTTTACGGTATAAAATAACTATTTTGTAGATTAAAATAATTTTGTAAATTGAAATGGTACTATTTTTGAAATAGGTTTTTTATAGTTTTTGAGGGTTATAATAACCATTATTTTGCAAACACATAACAGTTTTTACGCGGACTTAGCACCTTTTTTTACCTTTTTTTAAAAGGGTAATTTTTGTAGAGATATATATATACAGGGTGTCCCAGGTATCTTCCGTCCAAAAAAAAGGCAGATTCTCTGGCCAATTTAAAAACGATTTTTCCTCAGCGAAAATGTCGCGGCACTAATAGTTTTCGAGTTATGAACGATTGAAAATAAAGGGTTTTTCGCAAACTAAGGCTTATGGGAATAAAATATTAATAAAGTCATTCATTAAATTTTAGGTAGAGTTTACTTTAATAGAATTTTAATTTAAGGCTTAGTTAGAAAGATACATGATGACAAAAATTGGGAATATGCAAAAAATAATGATCTCCCTCGACATTTTCGCTGAGGAAAAATCGTTTTTAAATTGGTCAGAGAATCTGCCTTTTTTTTTGGACGGAAGATACCTGGGACACCCTGTATATATATATATATATATATATATATATATACAGGGAAACATATTACTCATATATATATATATATATGAGTAATATGTTTCTCTTACCTCTTAGAAAGTTTTAAACAAAGATCTACGTACGCCGTCCATATTAAATGTTTCGAAAGTTCTTTGCTAACTATATATATATATATATATATATATATATATATATATATACTTCACTGTATTTTGTAATAAACTAAGATTCTCAATAAAGAAGTATAAGAGATAAGTAAAATTAATAAAAAAACTTTAAAGAGTTAAAAATACATATCTTTGAAATTTTAAACAAAAGCAGTTTGGCTAACATGTAAAATTTCTTTTCTCTTCTTTTTGTTACTGCTTATGCAGATAGAAACGCAACATTTTTCTATTTTTTTATTTTTAATGTACAGATTTAATTAATAAAATCAATCGTTGAGTTCTTACATTCACAGACAGAGGAGAGAATAAATCAGCATTTATACTGTTTTACGTCCTCAAAAATATCTTAAAAATTATCATTCTTTCTTACACAAGCATTAATCTTATTTATCTTTTTATCTTATTTTATTTTCTTTCATTCAGTTTCTTTCTAACAGTACTGTTGTGAGTGACGAAAATTATAATTGAATCCTTTTTTAATGTCTAAAAAAATCTTAAAATGCCTATCATTCTTCTGTTCTCTAATCTCCGTGAAATTTTCATGATTCATGAATTCAAGAATCCGTCCCCTGGAACTTGATCAATAGGGCGCGGATGTTCGGGCGATTTCTCGAGTCGCGCGCGGAGCACCGCTGCGTGCGAGTGCGCGCTGAAGTGGGATAGCAACATTTCTTGAGGAGACCCGATTCATTCGTCAATTCATTGATCAAAATCAACTTTTTACTTTTCAAGAAAATATTCTTAAAAAGTATTAATAGATATTCTGCATTAGAGCGGCATTAATATTATAGATCAATATATTGTAGATCAAAGTGTTGTCTAAATTTCAAAGTCATGACAGTCATTTATTGGTCATTCATTTGTATCATGATGATCATAAATATGATAACCAATAGATCATAATGTGATTATGACTCCACTCATATCACTTGGCATGTGTGAAATTAATATGCATAAAAATGTTATAGTAGTGAAATCTACATATATAATAAAGTCCTTTAAATAATAATATAATTATTAGTAGACAATGTTATTATATATAAATGTATTTTATGAACATTGTTTCACGGAATTTCACTCTTATCTTACGTAACATTTAATTCTACATTTTCTGCCAATTAATTTCTTATACGTGTCAGAGTTGAATTTATAAATATAAAGTTATAAAACTTAATTTTATATAGTTAAAGACAAGAAATATTAATTTTATTATGCTTTTAAAAAAGCTTTCTTCAATACTTTCCATTTGAGATTTTTAATTATTTCATTTGATTCTGCTCTTAATAATAATCAATATAATGTATAGTTTTCATCTTTTTCATGAACTTTAGAAATAAATAATTATCCCTTGGCTAATATAATTTATAATTGTTGCTTTTAAATTTAATATGCAGGTATCCTGAAGAAGCCATAACATTGTCATATGCTACAGTAAGATGTACATTGTACCGCGAGCGAATTAAACTTCGCCCAAGTTTGCCAAAAGACATGGAGACTCTGGCTGCGAGTTTATTAACATATGTACCTCTTGAAGGATTTTATAAAGGCAGTGTTACTTGTAAAAATGGAAAAATAGCATTAATATTTACAACTGATATACTCTTACATGAATTAGAAAAGTCAACGGAACTTTATGTAGATGGAACATTTAATGTAAGCTCATGTGTAGTAGATTATATACTTATTTTTCTATATTTTTAGATTATTTTTCAGTTGGCCACATAAATCGATATAGGAATTATTTTGTGTTTATTGCTCTTTGGATTATAAATAAACACAGAATGATACTTGTGTCGACCTGTCTTATAGCTGAAAAATAATCTTAGCTAAAATAATGTAATATGTGATATAAATGAGATTCTTTCTGTTTTCAGATTATTCCATGTGTGCCACTAATGAGTCAAATGTATACTATTCATATCCGACACATAAACGTAGTAAGTATAATATTGTAACCATACAGCATTGTAGAAAATTTTGTTATCATTAGAATGAAAAATCATAAGTACAATGTATATACAGGGTGTCCTAGACCACCCGTACACCCCTTTTCTTTCAAAAACTAAGCATTTTAGAGAAAAACGTTTTCGACAAAAATTGTATGGTTTTGAGGGGAACATAAGATGGTGTCATTGGTTTGACCTTGGATGGCATCGTTAAGGTGAGGTTAAGGACACCTTTAATTTCTTAAATGGAACCACCTATTTTTTATTGCATATTCTTATAGCTTATGTCGAGAGCTTTTCAAAACACTATAATTAAGTTAGTTTTCATTAAGTACTTTCCGAGTTATGAGGCTTGAAATCATTTCTTAATTTTACATAAACCATAAAATATCTTGTAAAATATTTACTTTTCGATTATCTTACCTTAATACTTTTATGTACAAAATAATGAGAGTAATCAATTGGTGTAAAGAAAACATACAGTTGTTTTTAAGAAAAAATATGGAATTGTTAATTGCAAATTACATATTTTTTCTTAAAAACAACTATGTTTTTTCTTTACACCAATTGATTCCTCTCATTATTTTGTACATAAAAGTATTAAGATAAGATAATCGAAAAATGAATATTTTACAAGATATTTTACGGTTTATGTAAAATTAAGAAATTATTTCAAGCCTCATAACTCAAAAAGTACTTAACGAAAAGGTACTTAATTATAGTGTTTTGGAAAGCTCTCGAGATAAGCTACAAGAATATGCAATGACAAATAGTAGGTTCCATTTAAGAAATTGAAGGTGACCTTCATGTGACCTTCAAATAACTCTTCAAGGTCAAACCAATGATATCATCTTATGGTCCCCTCGAAACTATAAAACTTTTGTCTGAAACATTTTTCTCTAAAATGCTTTGTTTCCGAAATAATTGCGTGCGTTAATTAAAATGGCTCACCCTGTATATATATATATATATATATATATATATATACATACAGGGTGTTTAATATGACGGTTTGCACGATTTTTTAGATATTTCGGACAATTTAAGAAAAATTTATATAGTGAATTAATTAATGTTTTTTTGAGGAAGCTATCACATGCAATAAAAAAAATTGGACAAAATTTTTTCATAAAAAATCAATGTCACTTTTAATTTTTTAAACAGCATCCCCAATTTTTTAAACGATATGCAATTTTTTTCAAATTATAGAAGATGAATTAAACGTACTATCAGTATAACTTTTATTTATATTGAATGTCAAGTTTGTATCATTATTTTAAACACTTATAAGCTCTAATTAAAGAAATGTTAATTACATTTCCTTAAACATCTAAAAAAATAGTAGACAAGTAAGAGAATGTATCAAATAAAAGTTTTTTAAATTAATTAATAGAATTACTAGAATTAATAGAAAACGATGATATAATAAAAAATAGAATACAATAAAATTTTAAATAAAATTTTTATTTAAAAAATTGAAAGTGATTTCTACATGATTTTGACACTTACATCTAGAATCAAACAAATATTACTATGTCATGTGCCTTTTGCAATTTTCCAATTTTTATTTTTATTTTTTGGTGTAATGCGTGTTTTCAGAGATAATAGCTTGTAACATTTTAAATATCTCCTATTCTGCATATATATACAATACCCTTCATTAATTCGTCCCTAGGCGCGGCAAGGTAAACGATAGAATTCTATCGTGAAAAAAATAAGTAAATAAACAGCATTATTCCATGTTATAAAAACATATACTATATAGAATTTTATTGTTTCCTTTATCGCGCCTAGGAACGAATTTATGAAGGGTATTGTACATGAAAAGGAGGTGCATCAAAAAGTTATTTTTTTGAGTTGATACATGCTTATAAACCTCTGCTTTTACTTTTTGAGTAACAATAATACTCGACAATATTTGAGAAATAATAATACTTTGACAATTTGTTATATCAATAATTCAGATTTTATATTATTATTGTCTCCTATATGGAATAATTTAAATATTATTTTATCTTAATAATACACTGGTCAACAGGACTATCACTACCTTATTTATATATTACAGTATTTTATATCAAAATTTCGTACACACACACACACACACACACACGTGTGCGCACGCATAAATGCAACTTAAATAACTTCGATATACCGCCGTAATTCCATGAAAAATAACCATATAAATCACATCATTTTTTAATTTGCAAGGAAAAGCTTATATTTTATGATGGTTATCATATTTGCGAAAAAAATTCTTTCCAACCCACACAGAGCATTAAATTATACATTTTTTGTTGGAAATGTAACATGTCCTTAGTTTTGAAAAAACGGCAGGAGGAAGGAAAAATAAATTCAAAATCTAGTAAATACTTTTTTATATGCATACCTTACTTTTTAGAATGAAAAAGAGTTTTTAAATATAATTTTTCACGGAATTATATTTATCTGAAGTTGTGCGAAATTTTCATATGAATTTACTTTAGCGATAATTTTGTTGCAGTTATTATATTTATAAATATATATATTTTCTTTTTTAAGGGTGTTGCTACGATTTTCATTCTGTGTGAATGTCGTTCTAGTGGTATGTATAAAGCTTTATGGAAAAAAATTGTAGAATTAGTACCAACACTTGAAAAAAATGTTAAGTTTTTAATGAGCGATTATGAAATGGCTGCCATGAAAGTGATGAGCGAACAATTTCTGACAGCAGAGGCACATGGATGTTGGTTTCACTTTAATCAGGTATGGTAGTTTATTAAATTATTATTAATAAATAAAAATCATATACATATATATATATATATATATATATGTATATATATATATATATATACACATTATATATTTTATTATATTACAAATTGCAAGTTCGATTGTGGTTGGGATAACCAATTGGATTAACTAATCACAGCAAAGCAATTTGCTGGCCGGCTGCTCTGATTGGTCAATCAAACCGCAACCGAGCCCGCAATCTATAGTGTAATCCAAGCTTTAGAGGTTACGGCAAAAAATACACGAACATACTTTTACAGGCACTTTCGCGTTATTGGAGACAATTAGGATTAACAGATGCACCAAGAAATGTTTTGTCTATGGCTATGACCAATGGCATTAATTCCTTCTGATTGTTTTGAAAAAGCATTTTCTCTCATACAACTGGAAGCTAATCAGATTTCTACTGAATATCCTGCTATTTGTGATTTTTTAAATTATATACATAAAACTTGGCTACCATTAGCATCAAAAGTTAATGTGAATGTGTACGCGTACACACACACACACACACACACACACACTGATTGTTACAGTCGTCGCGAATAGCAATTAGCTGATCGCGGCGAGTGCTTCACGTAATCGCCTATATCGCGCTGTCCCTGTCTACCTCTTGTACTCGTTCCGTAAGTAGTTAACTATTTTCCTTTATAGTTTAAAAACTAAGCTCCGGGCAAAATTTTGCAAGAGGAAAATTCGTCTTAGAATTCATTCAAGAATTTGATATTTTAAAGACAAACGTTTGTTCAGAATCACCCTGTATATATAACGTGTTTTCATTTTTATACTTCTTTATAAATGGTATGTTAAATTGTACTTTTTATCATTTGCAGGATAAGTCTTCAATGCTTTTTACATATGTTCAGTGACGGATGTGAAAATTTCTTTTTGAAAGATAAATTAATTTCCAAAGGTATGTCTCTACTCTCAATAGCATAGTAAATAATATTTAAAATAATAGTCAAGTTAACATTTTAATACAAAATTAATACAAATATAATAATCTACAAATATTTATAAACGATGCATTCGGTCGAAAAATGTTTACAAATCATAAAATTATTGAATACATGATGGATGGTATATTTAGTATATGGTATATTTAAAATATATAAAATATTTTCAAATCAGATATAATTTTGTGCGAATTTAAGTGAATATCTATTTTAAATCCTGATGTTAGTTTATTTCTTGCAATACATAGACTAGGAATCCTAGTCTATGTTATTAAAATATTAAATACATTTTTCAATTAAATATGAATCTTAAATATTTCGTTTTGCAACGGTTATTAATACGGAATAAGAATTTTTTGTTTCTCATTTTTCACAACTTTTTCTTATAAAAATTCTATTTATTATAAAAATTAATATTAATTTTATTTATTTCAGTCATTGAAGATGACGGTCAAGTATGTACATCTGATGGACAAGATGTGGCTTCCAAAACAAAATCAATTATTGGGGAGTACAAATTAGTTCGGTCCGTTTTCAAAAGATGGCTCTGGCTGTTATGGATGTTTCATAGTGACAGCTGATTTCGGTGGTTTCAGAGAGGTTAGACATCTGTCAATAATATTCAGTTTATATCGCTTTGAGTTTCATACAAAAACCCTGTTTCTTACTGTGTTGAATATGTCAAATTTTGTGTTAACTAAGCAGCATTTGCGGAAGGTTTTAGTTTTCTGCTTTAATTGGAAGAAAAGTGCAGCTGAAGCGCATCGAATGCTTGTAGAAGTTTATGGTGACAATGCTCCAACTGATAAATCATGTAGGGAATGGTTTCGACGTTTCAAGAATGGTGATTTCAGCGTTGAAGACAAGCCTCGCTCTGGACAGCCAAAAAAATTCGAAGACAAAGAATTGGAGGCATTACTCGATGAAGATCCGGAAGATAGACTACAATTGATTCGTTTGAGCCGTGCATTACGAGAAAAACGGCCGGAATACGAGCAGACATGACAAAGTTATTCTTCTGCATGATAACGCTCGGCCTCATGTCGCAAAAGTCGTAAAAAATTATTTGGAAACGCTCAAGTGGGATATTTTACCGCACCCGCCGTATTCGCCGGACATTGCTCCTTCTGATTACTGGTTGTTCCGACGGATGCAGCACGATTTGGCAGGTCACCGGTTCACTTCTTTCGCAGAAATCGAAAATTGGCTCCTAACTTGGATCGCCTCAAAAGACGAGACATTTTTTCGAGATGGAATTCGAAAATTGCCTGAGAGGTGGGAAAAAGTAGTAGCCAGCGATGGACAATACTTTGATTAATCTGTTCATTCATTTTGTTCTGAAATAAATTTTTGACCACAAAAAAACGGACCGAACTAATTTGTACTCCCAATACATCGTGTAATAGTACTACCAGTAATATTAATGCAAACATAGTAAAGAGAAAAGATACAATACAAGAAGAATTACTTAATTATGAAGATGAGAACGATGCATGTAAAATGTTATTTGTAAATGGTTCAAAAAGAATCCAACAAACGAAAAGACCAAAAATAAAAAGAAGAAAAAACCTGTTAGTTACCGATAAAGGTAATGCATTTTATTGTTATTTATAAATTTCACATCCTTTAAATCTAGTAATATTACGTAGTACTCATTATTGAGTTATTTAAAATCACTTTCTTGATTTTCAATAATACACATAGCTTTTATATAAAAAAAACTCGGATTATACTCGGATATCTAGATACGTAAAATATTTCTGAATCTTATTTTCTTTTGTATTTATGACTAGTAAATTCAGTCTTTGTATATATAAAAAAAAGTATATTAAAAAGAATAAGTTTCTAAATATTATTCATATTCTTGAATTACTTTTTAAAAAAATAAATTTGACTTTTTATAATTTATTCTACTATGATATTTAAAATTTTTTATTATATACTAATTATTGCATATTGCATTATCTCTTATTAATAGAAAACCCTTACAATGAAGATGGAAATAAAATTTATGGAAACATGGATGAGCGGAATATTGCAGCGATGGAGTTACCAAAATTGGTTTTACATAGAATTGATCAAAAATTGAAGAAAAATGGACGCCAGGCATTACAAGAGTTAGAAAATTCAAACTCACAAATTTAATAAAAACAATTTGAATATTCCTACTTCTTCCTACGAAGATTAAATACAGCAATACGCAAGGTAATCTTATTATTATTTAGCGATACACAGCTACTGTAAATTATAGAGTCAAAATTAATTTTCTTCATACATATATAAACAATATTATAAATTTTACTTCCTCTTTTTTTCACAGATGTTGCATTCATATATGAGGTGCCGGATGATGATTATGGATATTGGTATTCGGATAACAATAATGCCTTTGAAGAACTTCCATTCCACCCTGTAAATTGGGATCTTTAAAACAGTCAAAATGTATCAAAAGAGAAGCCTTCCGAAGACATTTGCATGCTGTGTTTTACCAATGAGCGAACGCACATTTTTGTACCCTGTGCTCATCTTGCCTGTTGCAGTGAATGCATCGAACGTTTGGAACATAATCGATGTCCGGTATGCAATACTATTTATGAAAAATACCTTAAAGTTAGAAAACCATAAGAAGCTGTTTGCTTTAAGCAATCTTTTAAAGACGCAATCTGAAAATTTTTAACATAAGACAATATTTTTTAGATTGTTCTGTTTCTATTATAATATTCATATTTGTTATTATATTTACATAATTCATTTATATAAAAAGTATAAATAAATTCAGAAATATGAATATTACAATAGAATATCAATAAAAGATAAATTATAATTAATAATATGTAATAGAATATCAATTACACTTACACAATTATACTTATATAATTTATCTTTATAAGCACAGTTATTGTGGCAGTGTCCACATGAGTTTAAATTTGTTACTTTTGATAATATGTAATTGTTATCAAATAGTCTAAAAAAAAAAGACCAAAGCTAATATTATAAATGTGAATTTGTTGTACCTTCTCAATGCAAAGAATGCATATATTTTTATTTCAAGTTATGTTTGAAATTTTTATTTTTTTTAGCTGTAAATTAATAAAGAGTAGAAGACAGTTTTCTTGTCATCTCTTATTTTATTTTTATAATGATTAGTTTATTAATGATTAACATAATTAGTACCTTTTAAAATGTTTAAGTAGTTTATAAAATCGTTTATACGTAATATATGTAGCTACTTGTAATTAAATATGTAGATTATACCGTGTATGCAAGAGGTATATGATACTAAAGATACAATTTGATAGTTTTCTTATATATATAAATATATATACAGGGCGATCCTGAAAAACGATCCGTCTATAAAATGACATATTCCTGACACCATTCTAAGACAATTTTTCCTTTACCAAAATTTGATTTGAAGCGTAGCTTTTGAATTATGAGCAAAAATAGTTAGTAAATCACGCGTCGGGTACAGAAGGCAGGCAGGAGCGGCGCGGCGTGCCGCGAGCGCGGGCGCAGCTGACCGCCCGACGGGTGATCATCACCGCATGAGTCGCTAACTATTTTATCTTATAACATAAAATTATGCTTTAAATAAAATTTTGGTAAAGAAGAAAATGTCTTAGAATTACGTCAGAAATACGTGTTGCTTAAAATAACGTTATTTTAATAATGAAAAGTTGTTCCGGATCGCCGGCCGTCCGACGTTGCAATCAGCTGATTGCTACACGCGATGTGTGTATGGCGGAGTGTGTGCGTAAGAGAGAGAGAGAAAGAGAGAGAGAGAGGGAGGGTAGGAGGGACAGACATTCATACACACGCACGCACTTTTTTTCTCGCTCTCTTTCTCTCTTTTACGCAACACTCATACACTCTCTCATTCAGTCTCTCACTCACACTCTCTCGGTCACTCACTCACTCACTCACCTGCTTACTCACTTGCTCACTCACCTTGTAGCAGCGTAGCGAATCTTCATGCTATGTATTGTTGTTATCTGCTGCACGGTTATGATTGCTAGAGATGCGCGACACATCGAAATTTTTTCGATTATTAGTCTCACACTCGATTGACACAATACAGATTACGCGATAACGAGTTTACTGTTTATTCACTCACTATCGATTTATCGATACCAAAAATTACTTTCAAAGAAACGCGAATGCAAACAGCACATGACTCGACGCGAAGCGACGGACGGCGGAGACTGCGCGACTACAAGAGTTATGTTGCCAGAAACGCGACACGCGACATCTAACAAACGACATCTAACAAACGACATCTAACAAACGACATCTAACAAACTTGCGCGTGGCGCGTGATTGACGCGAGATAAGACGAACGATCGGCTAAAACCTTCGCATTGCGAATGCGGTAGAAAACATGAAACGTATAATGACATACTTAAAAAATTAATTATTTATTATAAATAATAACTATTTCTAATTATAATAAATAATTATTATTTTAAAAAGCATGTGTTATACGTTATTACGTTTTCGAAATTATTGCATTCACGATGCGAAGATTTAAGTCAATCGCAAGAATAATGTAATTAAAATTACATTTGGAAAAATTTATTTTTATTCTGCTCACAATGAAATGTTCCAACGTGAAAATGTATTGGTCGCTCTGAAAAGAGCGGATTGACTAAAAAAAATTTTTAAGCACATGCTCAAAATGCCCGCCATCCATCCTAATGCAAGCTCTCATGCGTTTTAATAAGTTTCTTTCGACGTTTTCCATTATTACTTCGTCAATATTCCAAATAGCGAATCGTAATCTTGTCTCCAGATCTTCAATATCTTCGGGAAGCGTTTTATAAATTACTTCCTTGCAGTATCCCCATAAGAAAAAATCTAGAGGATTGAGATCCGGAGATCTTGCGGGCCAACGTATCGGGCCGTACCGACCCATCCAGCGTCCGGGAAAGTTCTCGTTTAAGTAATTCGTAACGATCCTGGCGTTGTGTGGCCCAGCACCGTCTTGTTGGAAGATAATATCGTTTCTTTCAAATAATGGCACATCTTCTAAGAAATGTGGTAGATTTTCTGTTAATAAATCGACGTAGGTTCTTCCAGTTAAAATATCTGGAAGAATAACTGGACCAAGTATTTCAGTGCCCATTATTCCAGCCCATTATTCTAGAGAAAGATAGGGATGTATGTGGGAGGAGGTCGGACGTGTCTTTACGCCCATTTGATCAACGAGCGACAGAATCCATCCGTGGCAACGGCATTGACGCATATCCTGTGGAGAGAGCATTCACACATTTTTCAGCCTAACGAATAATTGCTAGAAAACAATATTCGCAGACTAGAAAAATATGTGAGGCGCAAGTGGCTGGATCGGGAATCGAACCCGAGTCTTTCGCTTTCCGGGCAACTGCTCTAGACCACTGAGCTATCCAGACCTCACACCTAATGCTGCTTTTTAACACAGTGATATGCAACTCCAGAGCGATGTTGGTATCTCACTCGATGGATGCAATGCCGATTGCCACGGAGGATCCCTGAAAGGTCGCTCGCTGACCAAATAAGTGCCGGTGGAGGTATTCGCGTGCATGCTGGCTTCCATTAAGGCTTCCTTAACATTAATCTTCCAACGAGTTTGAAAATTTCGAAATCGCGTGACTCTGGGATTTTCTTCGCTCCAAAAGTGCATATTATGCACATTAAAAATTCCTTCTTGTGTGAATGGCGATTCATCGCTGAATATCACACGAGAGGAATATCTGGGATCTCGATCGACGTTTCGCAGAAAATTTTCGCAAAACGTTCGTCTTGCAGGGTAATCTGCAGGTCGTAAATGACGCGTGTATAATGAAACGCGTGCAACTTTTCTTCTTTTAATATTCTTTGTACGGTTGTATAGGATAAATCATGTTCTCGAGCAACTACCCGAATACTTGTTTCGAGATTATCCTCGAAAGTACGTATGACTCTCTCCGTGTTCCGTACATTTCTAACATCGCGATTTCTCCCAGCGTCGTGTTTGTTCGGCAGGACACTGTCAGTATCATACAGTCTTTGAGCTGCTCCAAGTATGACGTGACCCGATGAATGTCTTCGGTTTGGATATAATTCGGCGTATCTTCTTGCAGCAGGGTTTTGCTGCCCGTGACACTCGCCAAGTGCCATCAGCATGTCATAATATTCTTGACTTGTGTACGCTGCCATATCTTCTTCGCGCTTATTGATAATCGCTGATAATCGCAGGCTTATTGATTGCATCATCATCCGTCGTGCGTCTAATTTATACGATCTTCGCTGGGGGTCTATGCCCCTCCTCGCCTCCCGCGACCAATCGCGAATGTCGTGGACGCTAATTAGTGATTGGTCGCGGGAGACGAGGAGGGGCATAGACCCCCAGCGAAGATCGTATAAATTAGACGCACGATCGATGATGCAATTAACGCATGAGAGCTTGCATTAGGATGGATGGCGGGCGATTTCGAAATTTTCAAACTCGTTGGAAGATTAATGTTAAGGAAGCCTTAATGGAAGCCAGCATGCACGCGAATACCTCCACCGGCACTTATTTGGTCAGCGAGCGACCTTTCAGGGATCCTCCGTGGCAATCGGCATTGCATCCATCGAGTGAGATACCAACATCGCTCTGGAGTTGCATATCACTGTGTTAAAAAGCAGCATTAGGTGTGAGGTCTGGATAGCTCAGTGGTCTAGAGCAGTTGCCCGGAAAGCGAAAGACTCGGGTTCGATTCCCGATCCAGCCACTTGCGCCTCACATATTTTTCTAGTCTGCGAATATTGTTTTCTAGCAATTATTCGTTAGGCTGAAAAATGTGTGAATGCTCTCTCCACAGGATATGCGTCAATGCCGTTGCCACGGATGGATTCTGTCGCTCGTTGATCAAATGGGCGTAAAGACACGTCCGACCTCCTCCTACATACATCCCTATCTTTCTCTGGAATAATGGGCTGGAATAATGGGCACTGAAATACTTGGTCCAGTTATTCTTCCAGATATTTTAACTGGAAGAACCTACGTCGATTTATTAACAGAAAATCTACCACATTTCTTAGAAGATGTGCCATTATTTGAAAGAAACGATATTATCTTCCAACAAGACGGTGCTGGGCCACACAACGCCAGGATCGTTACGAATTACTTAAACGAGAACTTTCCCGGACGCTGGATGGGTCGGTACGGCCCGATACGTTGGCCCGCAAGATCTCCGGATCTCAATCCTCTAGATTTTTTCTTATGGGGATACTGCAAGGAAGTAATTTATAAAACACTTCCCGAAGATATTGAAGATCTGGAGACAAGATTACGATTCGCTATTTGGAATATTGACGAAGAAATAATGGAAAATGTCGAAAGAAACTTATTAAAACGCATGAGAGCTTGCATTAGGATGGATGGCGGGCATTTTGAGCATGTGCTTAAAAATTTTTTTTAGTCAATCCGCTCTTTTCAGAGCGACCAATACATTTTCACGTTGGAACATTTCATTGTGAGCAGAATAAAAATAAATTTTTCCAAATGTAATTTTAATTACATTATTCTTGCGATTGACTTAAATCTTCGCATCGTGAATGCAATAATTTCGAAAACGTAATAACGTATAACACATGCTTTTTAAAATAATAATTATTTATTATAATTAGAAATAGTTATTATTTATAATAAATAATTAATTTTTTAAGTATGTCATTATACGTTTCATGTTTTCTACCGCATTCGCAATGCGAAGGTTTTAGCCGATCGTTCGTCTTATCTCGCGTCAATCACGCGCCACGCGCAAGTTTGTTAGATGTCGTTTGTTAGATGTCGTTTGTTAGATGTCGCGTGTCGCGTTTCTGGCAACATAACTCTTGTAGTCGCGCAGTCTCCGCCGTCCGTCGCTTCGCGTCGAGTCATGTGCTGTTTGCATTCGCGTTTCTTTGAAAGTAATTTTTGGTATCGATAAATCGATAGTGAGTGAATAAACAGTAAACTCGTTATCGCGTAATCTGTATTGTGTCAATCGAGTGTGAGACTAATAATCGAAAAAATTTCGATGTGTCGCGCATCTCTAGCAATCATAACCGTGCAGCAGATAACAACAATACATAGCATGAAGATTCGCTACGCTGCTACAAGGTGAGTGAGCAAGTGAGTAAGCAGGTGAGTGAGTGAGTGAGTGACCGAGAGAGTGTGAGTGAGAGACTGAATGAGAGAGTGTATGAGTGTTGCGTAAAAGAGAGAAAGAGAGCGAGAAAAAAAGTGCGTGCGTGTGTATGAATGTCTGTCCCTCCTACCCTCCCTCTCTCTCTCTCTTTCTCTCTCTCTCCCTCCCTCTCTCTCTCTCTCTCTCTCTCTCTCTCTTACGCACACACTCCGCCATACACACATCGCGTGTAGCAATCAGCTGATTGCAACGTCGGACGGCCGGCGATCCGGAACAACTTTTCATTATTAAAATAACGTTATTTTAAGGAACACGTATTTCTGACGTAATTCTAAGACATTTTCTTCTTTACCAAAATTTTATTTAAAGCATAATTTTATGTTATAAGATAAAACAGTTAGCGACTCATGCGGTGGTAATCATCCGTCGGGCGGTCAGCGATCACGCCCGACGCGTGATTTACTAACTATTTTTGCTCATAATTCAAAAACTACGCTTCAAATCAAATTTTGGTAAAGGAAAAATTGTCTTAGAATGGTGTCAGGAATACGTCATTTTACAGACGGAAGGTTTTTCGAGATCGCCCTGTATACAATAATAGAATATATAAAATATGTAATATATAGAATATATAATATATATAATAATAGAATATAACAGAGTTAATGTAATAGAAGATAGAATGACAGAAAAAATCACGGCATGAAGTTATAAGAATGTAAGTACATAAATATATATGAAACTGCACATGTAATATGTAAAATTCTGAAATGCAATATTAATGCAATGTTAAGAAAAGCTGAAAGTTAAAATCACACACAATGAATGTTAATGAACAAACTTAACATTATAATAAAACGCAATTTGTCACGGACGAACTCCGCGCTCGCCGGCGGATAATCGCAGCCGGGATCAGGATTCGGTTTTCGGTTAGGCAAGCTCAAAGATCACGCTCGGGGTTTTCGTCAGAAAATAAAAGCGAGGTTTTATTCGTGTTAAATAGATATACAGAAAAGAAATGTATAACTGGCCGAACGTATGCGTGTGCGGTATGACGGTACGATGCAGCGTGTATACGGTCGCGATGCACAAGTAACCCGTGCTTTAATATCTTTCGCGGGTTCGCACGTTGGAATGCGCGTATACCGCGTGTGTTTACAAATGTCGCGTCAATGACCGTTTGACGTAGCGTGGCTCGCGTTTTTGTCGCTCGTCTGGGCTTTCGGTCTAGCCCCGTTTTTACGCAGATGATAAGCGTACGGTTCTTGGAAATTCGCGAGTATTTCCCTAACGGAGATAAGAAATTCCGGGAACGCCGTGCCGACGAGAATGCCTCGTCCGAGGTAGCTCTCCTCTCTACCCCGAGGTGTATGCACCGGGCGTTTAGGCGGTCGGATGTTAGACCGATATCGAGATCTCTCGATCGAACCGGAGTGCACTTTGATTCGGTTTCTCTCGGTCGGAAGAATGCTCAGATGGAAGGAGCCTGTGTCAAGAATCGAGAGTGCTCGATGGAGGAAGAGTTCTCTCTACCTCCGGATCTTGAAAGGCTAATTCTTTGGAGCGGTCTAGGTTTCGGATCGTTTCACTTGCGTGAGCGGATAGGAAAAATAGGTACTTAATTTGCCGAATGCGGCCTTTTTATACCGGCTAATTACCCGCGTCGGCGCGCGGCGGTATTACCCCTTCCGAACGGGTTTCGGAAAAACGGTACGGTCGGGCCCGTTCGGAGGGGTTCGGGAAGTTCGCCGAACGCGGGCTTTCGCCGGTCGACGGTTCGGGCCGCATCGGCGACGCTCGGTCGTTTACGGCTAATTTAGCCTAACGGCTTAAAGCCGTATACGGTACGTGTTAAAAATGTGAGCGCACCGCGCCCCTGCCTCTGCTCGGCGGGTGTTCTGCCGGGCGGCAGCTTCCGGCGGATCGCATGCCGGGAATAAAGTAACGTGCAGGGGGTGCATCGTTACAAATTAATAAGCAAAATAAACATTAATAAAAATATTTAATATATAAAACGCAAGCAACATAAATTTTAACCATAAAAATAAGACTGTATAGATTCGAATATAGTTAAATATAACAAATTTATAAATGTGAAACATAAAAGTTTCCTATTCTTTCTACTAATACTTTTGCATGCTTTATTATGTTGAGATAGTGTAAAATAAATACGCGCATGCGTAAAAATAACTTTATCAAAAAAATTGTAGGAAAATCTGGGCATGGCGGTTCAAAAACTATATTCTGTGCCAACTGAAAAAGATAATTGCCAATATTTCTCTTAAAACAATTATTTTCAAAATTTTTTACAAATAATTTTTCTAATTGTATATAAAAACAGAAATTATTACTTGGCATGTGTAAATTCCGTATAAATTATTTTCATCGCTAGAATAAGCTCGAAAAGAACAATATAGAGCAGTATCGCCTAAGACAGTCTTATTTTCATTTACATATACCATACATGCATTACATAAATGAATTTCTGTACATCTTTTAATTAAAAATTCACATACATATGTAAATGCATTTTTTTCTGGCAGATCCATGGAGTAATAATCATGACTTGGGATATCTAAAATTTTACATGGCAAAGATGTAGTAAAATTTGGAGTATGATTAGCACAACTTGCTTTTTTAATGAAAGTTAACATTTGGTCATTATCTTGAGCACAATTTTGATTTTCTGAGTGCTGTAAATATTTCATACTAAGTAATTTTTTAAAGGCACGTACAAATTGAATTGGAATTGGATTCAAAGAATTACCACCTTGTTGCCTAATAGTACCAAAGAAATTTTCGACACAATCTTGATTAATTCTTCGTGTTTGAAGATAAGGAAAATTTAAATGTTTTAATGTATTCCATAATTGAATTATACTTGAAATTGTAATCTGCCAGCATTCAAAACATTTAATTTTTACAGTTGCATGTGAACCGTTAGTATTAATAATATTTATATGCTTAAACAAATTTAACATTTCTTTTAGGAATCTAATTTGTTTTTCGCTACCCGTGAAAACTTTTCCATATTCTTTTGGATTATTTAATGCAGATGAATTTAATATAGCAAATAATTTATCTAATTTTTCAATAAAATCTATTGTGCCAAGTGCTTCATTTGAAAGAAAACCATAAGACATTTGCGTGCACATTCCTGCAGCTACCCGATTACTAAATACTTGAACAGCATATTTAACTTTCATTCGTTGAAAGGAATTCGGTTCAAGATGACATTTAGTTAAATTAGGAGCCATTTTTATCCATTGTTTACAATCTTTGTTATAAAAATCAACTACATGACTCCATGAAGCAATTTTATTATCAAATTGAAAGTTATATTTTAATAAATTATTACGGGTAGCTTTTATTAAATGAGGAGTATCAAAAATATAAATTACTTCCTCCTCATTAACTAAAAAAGTTGATTTTTCTCTCGAAATTCCTAATTCACGGGATAACTGTATAAAATTAGATCCCATATCTGTTAATGCATGCACAACAGCACCACAATTTCGCAACTTAATAATAATATTAAATATAATATTTTTTAAAACGACACTTTGACATGATGTTTCTACAAAACAAAAACAAACGGGAAATTTCCAATTTCCAGCAATGCTTCGTGCCATTATGACTAAAGTACCTTTCGCAGGCTGATGTGATTTTTCAATACCTGTATCTTGAAAGCCAATTATATCATCCTGCGATATATTATAAAATAAGTGAGCTTTCAAACTCATCTCATCAACGCACAATACACAATGTCTTTCCATTGGTGATAATGATTGCATTATTATACTTAATACTTCAAAAATTTTATCATTTATTCCAGGTACTATATTCCAAGATTGTGTAAATAATTGAAGAGGACGAACAGAAGGCAAAGCGAAACTTTTCAGCAATTCTCTATAAGTACGCGGACTTGAAAAAAATAATGATAATGCAAATTGCTTGAAATCGGAATCATCTCCTTCCACGTTTGTTTTTAGTCAAAGCATCGATCTGTGCAGACAATAATTGTACAAAATGTCCCGAAAATAGCTTACCACCTAATCGTAGAATATTGTTGGCATCGCTGGTTCCTTCGTTGATTTCTTGATTTTCCGTTTGGCTCTTCTTCTGTTTTTCTCTTTTCAGTCGAAGCCGTCGAACCATTTGCCGCAACTTGTTGTTCTGCTTCTTCAATTTTAAAACTTGCATGCGTAGTTTTCTTTTGCGAGGACTATCATCCAATGATTTCTTCTTCCCCGTACGCATGGTGTTAGATGTGCTTCTGCAAAATACACAAATGTATTTATATGTAATGTAAATTAGACATTGAAGAAAAAGAATTTGGCAAAAAATCCTTTGTGATATATATATATATATATATATATATATATATATGTATGTATGTATGTATATCGCAAAACTAATATTTTATGATAAAGAAAAACTTACTGTTTATCTTTGTCATCCATTTGGTCTTCTGTTTGGATGTCCATTTCCTTTGTTTGAACATTACTGAAAAATTTTATACAATTGGATTATTACAATATGTTATTTTCACTTGAAATAACAAGAATATTGTTTTTGATTATCATTACCTTTTGCTTCCTTCTTGTACTGCTGCTGTCTTTTCCACTTCTTCCATTTCATTTCTTGTTGCTTCTTGTTGCTTCTCCAATGTTGTAACACTTGCTCCTTTTGTCCTTCCTTCTATTTCTGTATTTCTATAAAAGCAATATATATTATAATACTCTCTCTCTCTCTCTCTCTTTCTATATATATATACTATATATATATATATATACATACATATTTATATATATATGTATGTATATATATATATATATAGTATATATATGTATATATATATGTATATATGTATATATATGTATATATATATATATATATACATGGTGGCCCATTTTAATACATCCAGTCGAATATCTCGAAAACCAAGCCCGGGAGAGAAAAATGTTTCAGACAAAAGTTGTTTGGTTTCGAGGGAGCCATAAGATGGTACCATTGGTTTGACCTTAAAGAGTCATTTGAAGGTCACGTGAAGGTCACTTCAATTTTTTTAAATGGAACACCCTATATATTTTTGCACATTCTTGTAGCTTATCTCGAGAGCTTTCCAAAACACTATAATTAAGTACCTTTTCGTTAAGTACTTTTTGAGTTATGAGGCTTGAAATAATTTCTTAATTTTACATAAACCGTAAAATATCTTGTAAAATATTCATTTTTCGATTATCTTACCTTAATACTTTTATGTACAAAATAATGAGAGGAATCAATTGGTGTAAAGAAAACACATAGTTGTTTTTAAGAAAAAATATGGAATTGTTAATTGCAAATTACATATTTTTTCTTCAAAACAACTATGTGTTTTCTTTACACCAGTTGATTCCTCTCATTATTTTGTACGTAAATGTATTAAGGTAAGATAATCGAAAAATGAATATTTTACAAGATATTTTACGGTTTATGTAAAATTAAGAAATTATTTCAAGCCTCATAACTCAAAAAGTACTTAACGAAAAGGTACTTAATTATAGTGTTTCGGAAAGCTCTCGAGATAAGCTACAAGAATATGCAATGACAAATAGTAGATTCCATTTAAGAAATTGAAGGTGACCTTCATGTGACCTTCAAATAACTCTTCAAGGTCAAACCAATGATACCATCTTATGGCCCCCTCGAAACCAAACAACTTTTGTCTGAAACATTTTTCTCTCCCGGGCTTGATTTTCGAGTTATTCTCCATTAAAGGTTAAAATGGTCCACCTGTATATAGAATATATGTATGTACAATTAATATATAAATATATTAAAAATTATATTTATAAGTATTAATATGTAAATATATTATAAATTATATATGAGTATTATGAGTATATATCTTTTCTGCTATCAGTTATATATGACATATAAAATGGTTAATTAATATTCACATCATGTCATATATACTATTTTTTATATATATTTGCATTATATATTTTGTATTATATTTTTCACAATTTCTTTATGTACATATATTCAAGTTTTATTGAATTTAATTTATATTACATATTATAATGTGTTAGAAAGAGAACGAAAACCAAAGGAGAGAATGAGAGGAAAGTACAGATGGCAGTACTAGTATACTCGCTGACTTCGCGCATGCGCATTTCATTTTATGCTACACAAACTTCAAAGGTGCCGACAGGGAGTTGCGCTACTGTATATACTGTGTTAATACTTTTATGTACAAAATAATGAGAGGAATCGATTGGTGTAAAGAAAACAACTATGTATTTTCTTTATACCAATCGATTCCTCTCATTATTTTGTACATAAAAGTATTAAGGTAAGATAATCGAAAAATGAATATCTTGCTAGATATTTTATGGTTTATGTAAAATTAAGAAATGATTTCAAGCCTCATAACTCGGAAAGTACTTAATGAAAACTAACTTAATTATAGTGTTTTAGAAAGCTCTCGAGATGAGCTACAAGAATATATAATAGAAAATAGGGGGTTCCATTTAAAAAAATTAAGTTGATCTTGAAATCTTCTTAATGCCTTTATCTATAAAAATATCGTTTGTACCATACGATGTCCTCCTCTGTGTCAAACATCTTTTGGTATAAAAATTTTTTCATAGCTCTTCAACTTTAGCTAATATTCACATCGGTCACTTTATATGAATCACCCTGTATATTTAAACAGGGTGTATCTGAAATGATGCACTAAACTTTAGGAGTGTATTCTAGAGTCAAAATAAGACTTTTTTCTTATGAACATGGGTCCGCAAATGAACCCCCCCCCCCGAGCTAAGATTTGAAAATGTGTGAAATTGATCAAACACCCGTAACGCAAATTTATTTATCTCTCAAGAGAGGGTGATCGTCAGGGAGGTAACGTCAAAATCTTTTTCTTTCTGAAATACAGCCAATTTTTAATATTTTTTCCAAACTTCAGGGCCTCTAGCTCGGAGGGGGGTTCATTTGCGGACCCATGTTCATAGGAAAAAAAAGTCTTATTTTGACCTCTAGAATACGCTCCTAAAGTTTAGTGCATCATTTCAGATATACCCTGTATATGTTTGAAACGATACGATCGGAATTCGCGGTCACCTTTCTCGACGCTCCGGATCGGATCGTCAGGATTCGAAAGAAGAGGAAAATCAAACTTGGTGCGATCATTTACGGTTCTACTTAAATAAAGATTTATTCTTCCAAGATTAATTACAGTGTACAAGTGTGTATGCGTGTGTATGAATGTCAGTGTACCTGTTGACGCTGTGAGTGTATGAGAACTAATACTAGGTGAAGTGAGAAAATAATCAGTTTCTATATAGCTAACGGATTAGAACTATGACAACGGCAAATACGGCGCGTGCGTGCGGTATCTTGCAAGTACGCGGGAATACGGAGCTTATCTCTACGGAAATGGAAGTTACTAGCGCGTACGAACGATATCGGAACGATCACGGGAACACGTACTTATTTCTACGGAGAATCTAAAAAAATCTTACAGGTACTCAGGACGGACATGGATACACGGAACCTAGGACTAGCGTACTGTCGACGGGACTCAGTGTCAGGACTGCTCAGAGACGCCGGAGACATCCCATTGAGCCGAGAAACACCTCGACTCGGACAGGTACAGGAAACCGGATACCCGATAAATCGGGAGACATAGTTTCCGACTGGTTCAGGAAACCGGAGACACCCGGTGGATCGAAAAACACCTCGACCGGAATTGGTATTGGAAAACCGGAGACACCCGGTGGATCGAGGAACACTTCGACCGGAGTTGGTACGGGAAACCGGAGACACCCGGTGGATCGAGGAACACTTCGACCGGAGCTGGTACGGGAAACCGGAGACACCCCGTGCATCGAGGAACACCTCGATCAGGACTGGTATCAGGAAGCCGGAGACACTCGGCAGGAGTCGAGAAACACTTCGAACTGGACTGAAGACCGAAACCGGAGACACCCAGTTGAGCCGAGAAACACCTCGGCCAGGGCGAGATCTAGTCGGAATCTCACCCCGATGCGCTGGTCGTGCCGGCTAATATACTCGGCCGGGGGATTCTCCTACCTGTCGGGTCGCTCAGGTAGGGATACGACTGCGAGAGACGAATAGTCGGATGAACGAGTGAGCGAGACAGCATGCGCAAGCTGTAAGAGCAAGCGAGAAAGCGAGCGTATACGGTTGCGAGCGAGATAGCTGGTACGTGTCAGGAAATCAGCGGGTAAGATAGAGAAGCAACGCGTTTTTAGAAAAATACAAATATATTTATTAGAAGCGTTAGAAATTAGTAACGGTGCGGACGCATCGTTACATGTTCATGCAAGGTGCAGGTAGATGGAATATAATGTTTGAGGATCTCAGCTGGTTTTCTTAAAGTTTTATTTCTGTTCGAGAATCATAAAATTATTTCAAATAATATTCTATAATACGAGAATTCAAATTTAACGGGCATCAAAAATCTTCTCGAGCTTTCGATCCTTCACAAAAACGCGACCGTTCCCGTTATCTCGCACTTTTTCATCGATCAAGAAACGCTGATCATAAACATTAACAATAACAACATCAACCGTCGACAAAATCAGCGTAACATACGGGCATGCGCGCCCATACGTCACGATCAGCTGATTGCTAATCAGCACTCCTCGCAAAACCGCATTTTGATAAACCGCTTCAATAAATCGCAGTACTCAGTCGCTCGATAATCTGAAAACACATTAGCTTTTCAGCCTTGTATATATATACATATTTCTTTTATTAAATTATAATTGTGGTGTCGTCTAATAATAAAAATCAAAAACACAAAAAAATTACGTGTCGTGGATCGTCTTCATTACTAATCGTGTGGAGTCCCTTTGTTTTAATAAACTATCTGTGGTCATCACCGTCCGTCGCGCACGCAAATTCCTCGCTGTCGCGGCAGTTCGAATTCACTCGCGAACAATTTCTCTTTTATTATTATTTTCTGTTTTCAGCATTAATACACGTTAACACAGTATACATACGTTCCTATCGATTTATTTTAAATGAAACGTCATTGAAAAGATTTAATTAGGAAGTCCCCGACAGAACTATGGATGCCTGGAGACAATGGAAATTCAAAAAGCGGAACAATGCTGGTAGTGAAATGTATGAATTAGAGGAAGAATATTTACGGAGTCTTCGGCACAATTAAGGGTGCCTAAAGACGACGGAAGCTTAGGGGAATAGGTATAAAATTCTTAGTACGGCACCGCTTGGATGCTGCATGCCAAGTATAAGGAGAGAAAGACATTTGAGTACTAATAACAACGTTAGAAGACTTGTGCAAAGTTCAAGTATCGCTTGGTATATCTAATTAAACGTCGATGAAGGGATTTAATTTAGGATGTTGGATGTCCTCGGTACAACTAAGGGTATCTGGAGACGATGGAACTTTTAGGAGATAGAAATTTTAGTATTGTACAGTGAGGACGCTGTGCGATAAGTATAATGATGGAACGACGGTCAAATGATAATGGCGATATTTGGAATTTTAACGACTACTCGTAGTGACGCTGGTCGAAAATAAAAATATATATTTATGATAAAGCTTACACACACACACACACACACACACACACACAGGAATAGGAAGAAGGAATACTGCCAGCGACGTGCTAATGCTTGACAGTAAATTTTATTTAATTCTCAGTGTTGTGTGTTTCAGGAAACGCTGGGATGTGAGAGATAAACATCATCCCATAAATATAAAGGAAGAGATAAATTAAGTTGAAGCATAAAAGAATCTTGTACGTATCGCTCAGATGTTGATTTTCTGCCGATCTCGATCGCTTTCATCTACGTTTGAGCGCAAGATCTGGGGATCTCCAAAATTTGACACAATGAGTATACATAAATTACAACTTTATTTGAATTTAACTCAATGATATAGTGGAATGATACAAGATATTAACTTTTGTTACAGTAAAACACACAATGAATAATCGAGAATTAAGATTAATGTGACAAGAGTTGATCAGGATTAACACTGTGACTGTCACTAGTAATAAATGCTAATAATGAACTAATACTGACCTCATGATGCACTAATAATGATCTCCGCGCCTAAGATTCACATTATAATTAATAATAGCAAGTAAAATTGAATTATAAATAAGTGAATCGAATATCTATTCTTTATTCCAGAGATATAGTAAAGAAATAAGATGGGCGAATCGCAACAAAATTTAGGAATTTGAAGATAGCGGGACGTCACACAAGTAAACAATAGTAAACAATAGGCAGAACTAATGCCCATGTTCGACTTGCATCTAGAATCCGAAATAATTTTATTTATACTTGAAAAACGTCGAAGCAGTACTTTAGCAGTAAGAAAAAGTTCTGAGCATCGATTTTTAATTGAAAAAAATTCAAATTTCAGATAAACAAAATCTAGATGAGTCGATTAAACGAGTGCGACCCGTTTGACCGCGTTAATATTGACCACGGTGATATTGACCACCCTGATATTGACCACGTTGCGATTGACCACAGTCCCGATTGACCACAGTCCCGATTGACCACGGTGATATTGACCACGTTGCGATTGACCACAGTCCCGATTGACCACAGTCCCGATTAACCATAGTCCCGATTGACCACAGTCCCGATTGACCACGGTGATATTGACCACATATGTACACACACACATACACACACGCGAGGGGTGCAAGGGGGGCCTTCGGCCGAAGGCCCCCCTCCCGCAACCACCCTTTTTTTTGGTAACCCTGGGGAAATGCTTTATGCATACCCCCGCCCTCTGGGGATGGACGGGGGTTATGCGGGACTCCCGGCCATGATCGCCAGTTTACCCGCTAAAACCCCAGGGGTGGCCTTCTGCGCGTCTGGAGGGGCAGGCGGGGACCCGGAACTAGCTGATGCAATTCATCGGCATCCCCGACTGGTCTCCCCTCCGCGCTTGGGACCCAGCGGTCTTTCAGTGTTGACCGCCAGGTCTCCATCCCGGAGGAAGGGCATTGCCCCTCCCCCTCCTTCCTGACTGTGGGCGGGTGGGGCCACGCCACCCGCCCACCTTCCTCGTGGACCCGCCTGGTCGCCTCGGGCCCCCGCCCTCGGCGACCGGGTCCAGAGGGAATCGCACGGAGGGGCGCTCACGCGCGCCCCTCCATGCATTTGGGGGGGGGGATTCTCGGTCCCCCCCATCAACTACTAACTCCGCCCTTTGTTTTCGTGCTAGAGGGAGCCGTAGCTCCCTCACATCTCCCAACGCCGCTCTTATGACGCAGTGAGGAGGGGGAAGGGACTAGTCCTCTTCTCGCCTCCTCGCCATTCCTCTTGGGTGCAGTCTGTGCTCGCGCGGGGGAGGAGTCTACGGGGGAGGCATTACATTGCCCCCTCCACGTCTCATCTCCCCTGTGTTGAATGGGGGGTTGTTGCCCCCCTTGACGCGAGCCTCTGGCTCCTCCTGATTGCTGGGGCTGGAGAGGATGGAGGGGGGTGTTGGTACATCCCCCTCGTCCTCCTCGGGCTCCCCCTCCTCGTCGTCGCTGCTATTCGCGACCGCTGCCGCCACCCCACTGGTGCTGGCGGTGCTGCCAATTCCCGACGGCGGATGCGTTCCGCCGTCTCTTTTTGGAGCACCACCCCCTCGCAGAAGATGACGACAACCCTCCACACCTCCTCACTGCCAACCATCTTGGCTACTAAGACCGGCAGTGAGAGGTCCTCCCCGGCCACTATCCTGAGTGCACGGCGCTGTTCGCTCCACGCCTCGCAGTGTTCGAGGGTGTGCTGCGCCGTGTCACACAGGATGGGGCAGTGGTGGCACGCCGTGGTGAGCTTCCGATTGATTTGACGCAGGTACTTCCCGAAGCAGCCATGCCCGGTCAGCACCTGCGTCAATCGGAATGTAACCTCCCCCTGAGCCCTGTCGATCCACTCGGAAAGACAGGGCCGGACGGCCTCGACGGTTCTCTGACCCGCCGTGCGCGGGTCGGAGAGGTGCCTCCCGCAACCACCCTGCCGGTAGGTAAGGTGGACAATCGCAACGTGGTCAATATCACCATGGTCAATATCACCGTGGTCAATCGGGACTGTGGTCAATCGGGATTGTAGTCAATCGCAACGTGGTCAATATCAACGTGGTCAATATCACCGTGGTCAATATCACCGTGGTCAATCGGGACTGCGGTCAATCGGGACTGCGGTCAATTGGGACTGTGGTCAATATCATCGTGGTCAATATCAACGTTGTCAATATCATCGTGGTCAATGTTAACGTGGGGCGCTCCCTGATTCAGCACATTAAAAAATATAAGGAAACATGTATAATGAAAGTTTCATCGCCACAGTCAAAATCATGTTATATTACTCATCTCCTTTTTTTAACGTAAATTTTCTTATAACTTCATACTTGTACATCTCAGCAAAAGAAATCGTTCGGCAGCAATCGAAAATGAAAGATGAAGACTAAACGTTGTCATTGGCAGAAATATTTCAAAAAAATAGGTTCCGTAATGCATAATAAATTCATGAAATTGGCCGAAAAAGTCATTTTTTTGAACTATTTAATCACAAATTACTTAAAAACCTGACGTGCTGAGGAAATTCTGCAGTCAGATTCGTTTTTAGCGTCAAAAAATCAAATGGCCTTCACTTAGATACAGTACAATTGGACATAATGCAAATGGACACAGTGCAAATAGACACGAAACTTTGCACACGGTACAATTGGACACAGTGCATTTGGACACAATAATTTTGGACACAGTAGCTTTTGGACAGAAGAAAATTCATTTGGACACCGTTCAATTGCACACCGTTCAGTTGCACATCGTTAAGTTGCACACCGCTCAGTTGCACACCGTTCAGTTGCACACCGCTCAGTTGCACACCCCACAGTTGCACACCGCTAAGTGGCACATCGTTAAGTTGCACACCATTCAGTTGCACACCGCTCAGTTGCACACCGTTTGCTTGGATATGTTACAGAGGCGAATAGTTTACTTGAAAAAATTAGAAATGTGATTTTATTAATGTGATTAGATTTTTGCTGCATATTTTATTTTTTAGAATTTTATTGCATAAATCTTCGCCTTACTAGATACTTGATAAGTCTACATTATACTAAAAATGATAGATACTGAAAAGATTAACGAGGCCCCTACGCAAGGTAGAGTGTATAATAAATCGCAAATGAAAGCGTCCTACTTTGCGTATAAGTTTTGTTAATCTTTTCGATATTTTTAATATATATATTTATTTCTATAATAGATGCTAGCTTTATGAAAGACGGGGCAAGGGGAGGAGGGAGCGCCCCATTTGACCACGTTAATATTGACCACGATGATATTGACCACGGTGATATTGACTACGTTGCGATTGACCACAGTCCCGATTGACCACGGTGATATTGACCACGTTGCGATTGTCTACCTTACCTACCGACGGGGTGGTTGCGGGAGGGGGGCCGAAGGCCCCCTTGCACCCCCCGCGCGTGTGTGTGTATACATATGTGGTCAATCGGGACTGTGGTCAATATCACCGTGGTCAATCGGGACTGTGATCAATCGGGAATATGGTCAATCGGGACTGTGGTCAATCGGGACTGTGGTCAATCGCAACGTGGTCAATATCACTGTGGTCAATATTAACGTGGTCAAACGGTTCCCACTCGAAGAAACGGGAAGATAATAAGAATGAGCGAAATAACAATAAGAGCGAACGAGATACAAATAGCATAAGCAACGAGAATTCGAACTCGAGAATCGGATTTTTCTTGCACACTATTATTTTCCTTTCGAGTGCATCTATTACTGTCTGGTTCGCTCCTATTATTGTCTCGCTCGCATCTATTACTGTCTCGCTCGCTCCTATTGTTGTCTTGCTCGTTCTTGTTACTGTTTCGCTCGCTCTCGATTTTTGGATCCGCTTATCTTTCCGAGCTGTTTATCATTGTTAAGTGCGACAGAGAAGGCAAGACCATGAGTAGAGCGAGCGAGATGACCTATCATCAAAGAGTTCCGAAGTCTCTTACAATCGGTTTCTTCGCTTCCTCTATCCATTCGCAATTCACGAAAATGTAAACATTTTACAAAATAAAAATTGAAACTTATTTTTAATTTCATCGGTTTGAAAGTAATTTTAATCAATAAATGAGATTTTTGCGATTAAAATGATATCAAACACGGCGTAAATCGGGTAATTTTTAATTAGTCTGATCATAAAAATTTTATAATTATATATTTAACTAAATTTATGCGACTTATATCGTGTTTGACATTATTTTAATCGTAACATTCTCATTATTCTATTAAAATTACTTTCAAATGAATAAAAAATGCATTTTATTTTCTGACATATATTCATGAATATTATAAATAAAGTCTCATGTGAGAGATTTCGCAATGTTCGAGAACTTTTTCGTTATTTATAATAATTTACGACTTTATATTACGACATAAAATAAAAACTAAAACTTTTATATTTTATTTGATCTTTTTTGATAAAAAGGGATTAATGTAATTTTTGCGTTTAAAATGATATCGAACACAATATAATTCAGATAACTTTTACTTACTGTTATATAAGTAAAAGAATGTATCTAATTGAAAATTATTCGAATGAAATGTTGGGTTGTTTAATGTGATTTTAGTCGTAAAAGTCATATTAATTCTAAAATTCTAAAATTATGTTCAGTAAGATAAATTAAGTAATGTAAACATTTTAGTTTCTAATACATTTTCAATGTTATCAATTGTGATGTTCACATGACGTCTCCTGGTCTAAATATGGTCAATATAATTGCGTTTTGCCATACACCCAAGAGCGTACCGGCATATCGCACTAGGCGCTTACCGCACGGTGCGCGATACGCGCACGGTAGCGCGAACGTCAAGGGGATTCTCCCGAGCTGAATCGCAGGCCGGCCGACAGATGGCAATGAGAGCGAACCTCTTCGCGAAAGTGAAGTCCGCCAGCTCATTATATAAGGCCAGGCGTAACGACGGAACATCGAGTCACGACTCAGCTAAGAGTGAGCATGCTCTTGACATAAGTCGTAGATTCCGCTTCTTGTTGGAGCCTCAATGCTCCCAAAATCATACAGTGAAGCCGTATTCCGGCAAGCTTTTTGGACAGGAGCCTCCACGCTCTTGCAAGGATTCCGCAGAGGCGCATTCCACGACCGCTAATTTCGCCTCGATCACTCGGGCCAGCGAAGCAGCCGTGTGAGGATTACAAGCCTTCCAAGAAGCAGGTCACCTTGCAATTGCTACCCTGGAAGCTCATCACATTGGAGCTGGACCAGCCAAGTCTGACCAGACCACCGAGATTCCTACTCGACCGGTGGGACATCGGAATTCGACGCTATATCTCGCCAACAGCCGCTGGGAACTACCCGGCGTTACTATCTCCGCTGCCTTTATCACCTTGAGGGTAGAGAGAGATAGGCGTACAAACAACACGCAATTTAATACACCGGGGCACGTAGGCGCAGCCGACGACCCAGGAGCAGGCTGTCTAATCAGACAGCGATTGGAAAACGAACTCCACGTCAATTTCAACCCAGACGAAAGCGCCACCAGTGGACCAGAATAACAACAGCCTGGAGTCATTAAAAGTGACCAAGACGTTTCCGCCAATAACATATCGCAACAAATATGTGGTGGCTGTGGTAGACTATAGTATATATTATGAAAATATTTTAATTAATGTTCTGTGATACACATAAAATATCATAACTGAGCATACGTGAGAGCGCATATAATTTTAAAGAAGAGCTGATATATTGTTTGAATATTCGCGCCATTGGCCGTTGAGCTATGTAGTTCCTAGTAGTTCGTTATTTATAATATTTATATACCTAGGTGGGGTGTCATCACTTGTGAAATAATTTATTTATTTATTTTCGATAAATGACTGCAATAATCTTTAAAGTAACGATGGAGCAATGCGAAGCAATTAAGAAGCAATCGTTTCATGTTGGATATATTTGCGATAGACTATGGGAAATATGTTTTTCCAAGAAAATGATTGGTTTTTTGCTAATATATTATAAAATATTAATAACACAAATGGAGCGATTGAATATTCCGATAAAGAAATCGAGGAGCAATTATTCTACCAAAATGTCAATAGAAAATGTTGATTAAACCTCTTTGATATATGGATTTAACCAATAGAGCTGATATAATATGTTTGAATATTCGCACCATTGGTCGTTGAGCTTTGCAGTTCTGAGAGATGGCCGATAAGTGGCGACGTCATTTGTGAAATTATTTTTTTCGTCAATTTTCGATTTAAAAAATGCAATAATTATTAAACTAATGATGGAGCAATACGAAGCAATTAAGGAGCAATCGTTTTATGTTGGATATAATTGCCGAAAACTATTAAAACATATAGTTCCGAGGCGGCTGATAGGTGGCGACGTCATCACTTGTGAAATGATTTATTTGTTAATTTTCGATAAAAAAAATGCAATAAATCATTAAAATAACGATGGCGCAATGCGAAGCAATTAAGGAGCAATCGTCTGGTTTTATACCGAATATAATTGCCGAAAATCATTAGAAATATGTTTTTTAGTGAAAATTATAAATTTTACGTTTTTTGTAAATATTAAAAAATCTATTAATTTTAAAAGGGGAGCAATTGTAGATTCGGACGGAGCAATTAAGGAGCAATCGTTTGAGCTATAGTTTATTAAAAAATATGAACTTCCAGTGCTAACTTATTTCCGGTTCCAGCATCCTCTTAATGTTTTTATTTTAACGCTGTCGATTTCAATTGGCTGACCCGAGCGTGGTGTATCTTCAATAGAAAAATCTCCAGAATGAAATTTCGCAAACCACTTCTGGCACACGCGTTCTTTCATAGCATTCTCGCCGTATACTGCACATATCTTTTTACATGTTTCTGTTGCGTGTTTGCCTTTTTTAAAATAAAAAAGCGTAATGTGCCGAAAATACTCATTTTTGTTATTCATTTTTAAATGTCGCCAAACTTACAAAACACAATCACTTCGGGCTTTTTTTCAAATGCACGTTGAAATGTCATCTATCAAATAATTATGCGCTTTCAAGACTTAAATTGAAGATAGTTCTTTCAGAGCACCTGTAGCCATCTATTGGCAAAACCGCATAGACTTATTGGCCAATATTATTGTCTGGCTACGCGGGTTTAAAATTATTTTATTGCAAGGATGGAGTAACATGCTTTTATTTGTATTTCACTTGTTTCGTAATCGCATTTAGTTGTTGGTTTTTTAAGAAAGTCTAATCCTAAAACTCCTTTATGCTCTATGGCTGTATCGTCTTTTATGGTAAAATGCATGTTTCACTTTATGCTATTAATTTTTATTGTAACATACATTTTTCCTAATGTGTATACTTTATGTCTGCTTATTCCTATGAGTGCAATTTTCTTTTCATATATTAATATTGCTGTATTGGTATAGCATGAAAGCACATTCTCTCCCGCTTTTGCGGTTAGAGGCTGTATGTACGTGGGCAGTTTGATAAGTCAGTGACTTTTACCAGAGATAGCACTCAAATCGCAGTTTAATTTTATTTTTGATATTTGCCATCTTTTTAAAGTATATACAAAGTTTCAAGTAGATCACTCAAATAGAAATTTTTTGACAGAGTTATAAAGCGGTTAAGTTTGTGTTCTTTTGCTAAAATGGAAAAAATGGAAAAAAGTCAGTGAACCACTTGTGAACCATTCCATGCGACGGAGCAGAGTCCCCATAATATTTTTTAAACTTTTCTTCAGTTTCCTTAATGGTTTTTCCACGCAAAAAGTAATGTTTTATTATTAGCACACGGAATTCACTTTTTTCCATTTTAGCAAAAGAACACAAACTTAACCGCTTTATAACGCTGCCAAAAAATTTCTATTTGACAGATCTACTTGAAACTTTGTGCGTATACTTTAAAAAGATGGCAAATATCAGAAATAAAATTAAAGTGCGATTTGAGTGCTATCTCTGGTAAAACTCACTGATTTATCAAACTGCCCTCGTATACGGCGTGATAATGCGTAAGCACATTCCCTCCCCATTACGCGGGGAGTAAACTGTCGAATTGCTATAAGTACGGCAGTGTCGTGTTGGCAGGCTTTCGCTCACCTTTGTGTCTAATAAATAAGAGGTTATTAATTAATTACCATTCGCGCTCATTTAATCTTTACCCCGGTTATCACAACTGGCGACGAGGATAAAAATTAATTAAATAAAGTTAACAATAAATAAAAACAAAACAAAAATGATCAGTGTTCGGTATAATAAATGAGTGAACTGGTATTGTGACAGTCAATCGACGCCGATATTAAGAAAGGCAAAACATCGTGAATTAATGCATTAGATAAGCAGCAGTTGTTATCCGCGTGCCAAAAATACAGTATATCGGCCGACAATAATTTTACAGTTGATCAATTGCGGAAAGTATTACAAAAATTGGTAAAAAGCACTGTTGAAAAATTAAACCAAGGAGAAGTGAACGAAAACCCGCAGAAAGATAAAAGTGAAGTTCTAATAGATAACCTAAGTAAAAAAGAGCAAACCAAACCGAGCAATATGTCGATTACAAGTCAAATCGACCAATTTAAAGAAGGAGAAAACTGGTCGTCGTTTGCGACTCAACTGGATGCATTTATTATGTTAAATGACGTGCCGGATACCAAGCGCGTTACTTCTGACACGAATATCAACGCGTTTTCAGTGAGTTAAAAGCCGCGTGTGAAGAGAACTTACTGACAATGCCGTATGAAGACTTAAAGACAAAAATGCAACAGTTGTATGAACCCGTGAAAAACAAATGCCTAGCAAGATTCGCCTTTCGAGAAAGAACGCGAAAACAGAACGAATCAATAAGTGATTTTATTCTAGCGCTACAAAGTATGGCACAACAGTGTAATTTTGCTAAAAACGAAGTAAATAAGCAAATTAAAGATCAACTCATAACAGGGGTGAATAATAAAAACATTCGTTACGAACTCTTAAAAGAGTCGAGTAAATCACTGAAAGAATTAATCGAGGTAGCAAAAATGGTCGATATCGCGGATACAAAAGCAGCAGAGCTAAATAGAGGAGAAACATCCAAAGCAACAGGATTCTATCGTATCGATACTTCGAGAAATCGTCATGCCGGTGGTTCGCAAGCACAAACACCAAGCACGCAGAAATTTCGGCAGCGTCAGCGAGACGAGGGCCAGGCAGATGGTAACAGAAGACAACAACATAACAGAGCCGGCGCGTATTCATGTTTTTGCTGCGGAAAATCAAATCACGTGAAGTCTTAATGTTCCCTACGATTCAAATTTTGTAGTGAATGCGGTCAGGGATGCGTTCAAATTTCCAACCCAACGACTCGGGTTAAAGATGTTTAGAGTTACGACTCTAACTCGATCAATTTACTCCGAGTAAGGCTGTGGTCCTGAACAGTCCGAGTTACTTTTCGTGTTAAATAAAGCGGAGATACAGAAATGAATGATCGAAGAAATATTATTTTTTCGGCTATTTATACGAGTGAACAACTGTTCAGAATATTGTTCAGTGAGACGCAGGAAAGTAGTGACGAGGAGGAAGAATTGGCCGAGACATTTTTATTGGAAGCCCATCTAAGACTACGTGGCCCGTCAAAGAAAGTTGTGCGAATTGAAGGTTATGTGGAAAACACAGTTCCAAGATTTAACACGAGACAATTTCGTGAAAATTACCGAATGTTGCCTAGCACATTTGAAATATTAGAAAATCGTCTTGGACCTATTTTGGCAGGGAATAGTAATAAATGCATACCTATTCGTACGCAATTGCTTGCTTCACTGTGGTTATTAACAACACCAGATTCCTTTAGGTAATGTATTTATATAAAAAATTGTAAATGAATTTAATAACGTAACAATTTATACTTAATACTGATTGTACTGTCTTTATACTAGGTCTGTAGGTCTGAAACATAATCTCGCAAAATCATCTCTGAATGCTAGTGTCCAACGAGTTGTTGCAGCTCTCAGTGATATAGCAATAAATATCATTAAGTGGCCAACAGGAGATCACCTTGAGACTGTGAAACAAAAGTTCCAGCGTCTTTCCAATATGCCAAATGTAATTGGTGCGATTGATGGCTGCAATATAAGCATTGAGGCTTCTAAAGTTGTTTTATTATTGTCTTATATATTATAATATGTATTGTCACAGTTTCTAATTTTGTAATAAGTTTGTAATAAGTATATTTTTTTATTTTGTGTTGTAGGAACATCCACTGCATTATAAAACAAGGAAGAAAGATTATGCTGTGGTTCTTCAAGCAGTGTGTGATTCAGAGCTTAGATATATTGATTGTTTTGCTGGTTACTCTGGTTCAATAGGTGATCGACGTATTTTTTGGAACTCTGAATTATATCTAGATGCAGAGCGTAATATGAATGCTCTCTTCCCAAATGGTGAATACATCATAGCTGATAAAGCCTATCCCGTATTGCCTTGATGTATTCCTCCCTACATTGACAACGGTCGCCTAACACGAATAAGTTTATTTAGAATTATCCTCGAGTCAGATGAAATAGAGCTCTCTCTCTCTCTCTCTCTCTCTCTCTCTCTCTCTCTTTCTTTGTATTTACAAGTATTTTTTAACTACTAACAAGTACTTTTTAACTAACTCGTGAATGTTCTTTTTCAGGCACAGAAGCGCTTCAATTCAGTATTGTCGCTGTCAAGACAAGTCGTTGAACGTTCTTTTGCACTGCTGAAGGGAAGATTTCGACGACTCAAGCATTTGGATATGAAAAGAACGGACTTAATTTCAAGTTTGATTCTTGCTTGTTGTGTGCTACACAACATTTGTCTGGATGGGCTTGAAGAAAATCAGGCAGAAGAAGATGATATTGACGATTTCATTATAGAAGGTCTTGAAGTTGTAAAGCAACAAGTACGTGAAAATTATGATGATGAAAACAACGTAAATTTACAATTTTATATCTAATCTCGCAACTAAAATGCAACCTTTGTACGATTGTTTAAAGAAAAATAATGGAGTCAGATGGACCAAAGCTTGCGATGAAGCGTTTAAAAAAATAAAAAATGAATTAGCATCTGAAAAATTTTTAATACACTACGATCCGTTAAAACCATTAGTTTTAACATGTGATGCCTCATCTCACGGGGTGGCTGCGGTAGTATCCCACTGTATAAATGGAAATGATTATCCGATTCATTACGCGAGTCGTACTTTAAATGCGAGTGAAAAAAATTACTCACAATTAGACCGAGAAGGTTTAGCAATTATTTTTGGGGCGAAAACATTTTACGAGTATTTGTTCGGCCGAGAATTTTTATTACAAACCGATAATTCTGCTTTGACTCGTATCTTCAATCCAGAGAAGGAGATACCGCAGATAGCAGCCGCGCGCATACAAAGATGGTTTATATTTTTATCAGCTTTTCGATATAAAATTAAACATATAAAGGGATCGGATAACTATGCCGACTGGCTTAGCCGCATGCCGTTAAAAACTGACAAAACCATTGGCAAGGATAGAGCTTTTTTAGAAGAAATTCCGAACGTTTATATTAATAGCATTAAGGCTTATGACTTTGTGACTCTCGATTGGAAAAACGTACAGCGGGCGACTCGTGAGGACGCACTCTTATGCAAAGTTATGCGATGGTGTTTAGATAGGTGGCCTGATAAACGACCGGAAGAGCAAGAATTTTTGACTTTTTGGAATAAAAGAGAGGCCTAATCGATTGAAAATAATTGCCTTTTATGGGGGCATAGAGTTGTTATACCCAAAAAGTTAAGACAATTAGTTATTCGCGAACTCCACTTTAGTCATTTCGGTATCAGTAAAATGAAGGCTCTCGCTCGTTCGTTTGTCTGGTGGCCTACGTTAGATTATGACTTAGAAAAAACCACACGTTCTTGTATAAAATGTTTAGAAACAAAAAAAAACCGGTAAAGATCCCTTTAACACCATGGATGTGGCCTATCACTCCGTGGCATAGAATACACGCGGACTTCCTGGGTCCGATCGCGGGAAAAACGGTTCTTTTGTTAATTGATAATCATTCGAAGTGGCCGGAGGTTTATATTATGCCGAATATGAGCGAAAGCAGCACTACGGCGGCATTTCAGGAAGTTTTCACACGTTACGGTTATCCAGCTCATCTAGTGACTGATAATTTTCAAACGTTTATGGGAAAAGAATATCAAAGTTTATTTAAAAGTGCGGGAATCCGGTATAGTACTACTCCGTCGCACTGCCCCGCGACGAATGGAGCTGCGGAAAACTTAGTAGATACATTTAAACGGAAAATAGCTTGTATGTTAAATAGCGGATTAAATTTGGGGGAAGCGATAAAGCAATTTTTGTTTGATTACAGATGTACCCTTCATAGCGCAACAAATCAAACAGCTGCCAAATTAATGATAGGTCGCGAACTTCGAAATAGATTTTCTTTGTTAAGGCCGAGAGAGACCGAACATACTATGTATGCGCATCAAAATAGACAAATAAAATCTCATGTCGGCTCTAGGCACGTAAATTTCGAAGTCGTTGATCCTGTTATGGTCACCGATTACCGTAACCCGAATAAAGTAAATTAGGTAAAAGGGAGAATTGTGCGCGAAATAATACCGAATGTAACTTATTGTGTAGCAATCGACTCCGACACAGTTTGGAAGCGACATTGTAATCAGATGCGAGCTTGCGGCGAAGAAGCCGGAAACAATTTAAATAATCAATCGATGGCAAGAAATGTTCAACCCGCGGAGAATAAAGCAGACGAAAACGCAGACATTGTATTACGTCGATCTGAACGTATTAAAAACAGAACTGCTACAGAAGCTTAAATTTTCGTAAATGTATTTTAGAATAAGCGGGGGAGGATGCTGTATTGGTATAGCATGAAAGCACATTCTCTCCCGCTTTCGCGGTTAGAGGCTGTATGTATACGGCGTGATAATGCCTAAGCACATTTCCTCCCCACTACGCGGGGAGTAAATCGAATTGCTATAAGCACGGTAGTGTCATGTTGGCAGGCTTTCGCTCACCTTTGTGTCTAATAAATAAGAAGTTATTAATTAATTACCATTCGCGCTCATTTAATCCTTACCCCGGTTACTACAAATGTATCGTCTTTTAAATGTTTCAATTTCATTAACAAAATTGTTGATCTGGTATCGTATAGCATGTTTATCTTTTCGCCTGTTACTTCGCGAATTGGTAAAGTCACTTGTAGTAATTCATCCTTGAACGGTGCATGCATATCTTTAACATGCGTTACTCTAGGGCCGGTCGCGGTGGGATCGTCCCAATTGCGCACATTCCCGATTGGACACAATGATATTTCTCTATCGGACGCAGATCCGATCGGACGCAGCCCCGATCGGACGCAGTCCCGATCGGACACTGTGCTTTTAATGCGAAACGAGGTCTATTATTGTACGACTTCACATAGGTTTGTGTCTGATCGGGACTGTGTCCGATCGGGAATGTGCGCAACCGGGACTCACTCGTCGCGGTTGCATTTTCTTCGTTTCCTCCTGCTCCTCTTCGCTATTGCTTGCAGAGTCGGTACTCTTTTTCCGCTGTCGATGCGAAGTCTTTTGTTCTCGCGTATTTTCTTTATAATTATTTTTATTAACTTGTTTTTATTATTTTTGCTTTATTATTTTTAATATTAGTTTTTGGTCGTTCGTTTAAACAGTATTTATCGGCTGTGTCCGGATTTTTTACAATATTTGCAAAATTTATTCACAGTGTTTATTCGCGTAGATTTTTCCGGTTTGGGTAGTGTATATTTATTACTACGGCAATTGCGTCAGTAATGTCCAGATTTTCCGTATTTATAGCACTGTATAATTGTGTCTCGAGTTGGTCGTGTGTTTAGCGTCGGGTTTATTTTTATTAGAGAAACCAGGTGCTTGTGTGATAGACGGTCCTATAAGCTTTTCTTCCGCGCTCGCGCCATTTATCGCTTCTTGGAGCGTAGTATATCGTTGTGATCGCACGAACATTTTTAATTCATCGCGTGATCCGATTTGGAAATTTATTAGAGCTTGTTTTTTAATTGTTTCTTGTATCGCTTGTTTGAATGAAGAAAGTCGTTCTTCTCCTTTCATCATAGATTCATAACTTCATCGCTAATGTATCAACACATTGGATGTGTGATTTCGTTTGATTTTTTGTTTTAGCGAATTAAACTCTATTTGCAAATGTGTTGTGCTTTACTTCGCTTGGTGGCACGTTTCAAATTGTTGTTTTAATTCTTCGGACGTTTGTATATCTTGCGTCTCGAAGTCTTGCATGGTTTTGCCTTTTAATTTAGTATATGAAATTGCTTGCATCAACGATTCTTCGTCTACGAGATTAATATTTTGTACCGCGTATGTATATGCGTTTAAAAATTCTTGTAATTTATGTTGCGATGATCCGTCAAATTCGAAAATCATTGATCGCCCTTCTCTTAATGATAGATAGTGCGGGGCTGCGCTATGTCTATTTCTAATTTCATGTCCGTACGTCGTATGGGATATCGTTTGGATTCGCTCGTATTCCGTTAAAGTTTCCTTGATTGATACGCACATTTTGCACTTGTTCGCGTCTCATTTCGTCTTGCATTTCTCGGAAATTATGTACGAGTTTGGCTAATAATATATTACTAGTGCCTTCTCATCCTATCAGGTGACCTGCGTCTTCGTAATTCGCGGCTACATTTTGTTCGGCCTGTTGCGCTCGCAAGAGTTCGATTTCTCTATCAACGACTTCGTTATCCATATTTCTTTCGGGATTTGGCTCGAAGAGACTAATATCGACGAATATTGATCCTCTAAATTTCTTCGCACGCTATTTCGTATATCGCGAGTAGTTTCTTTCGCAACTTGTAACGGTGTTACAAGACCAAGTCTATTTGTCAATCGTGCTGATACGCTCAAAAATCGCGGGCTTGAATCGAACTCAGTTTAACGGTTCCGACATTTAAATTAAATTTCGACTTACAGTAGTAGTACGGTGAATCGCATGGTCGCTTATCGGTTTGCTCGATTGCTAACACTGCTAGTAGATACGTCGGATCGTTGTCCGTCGGTGACGCGCTGTCCGTCGCGATGCGTTGCCTATATGAATGTCGCGATCGACGTTGGTCCTTGGACGCTGGTGCTTCTTCTCGGCTTTCAGCTGCTTGACCGTGATCCCCTATCGCTTGTTGGCTTTGGCTGCGTTCCGTAAAGCACATATGCGCGCATATGCATGCATATGCGCGCAGGATGTCGTTTAGGCATCGTGCATATGTACGCATGTGCGCGCATATGTGCTTTACGGAACGCAACTCTTGGAAAGAAATGCATGCATAACTGCTTCAAGTCCGGGATAAGAGTGGCTAATGCGCTTGACGTCTTCGCTGTTTGAATTGAAGCGGTATTTTTGTGATATTGAAAAAAATATGGATTTAGTAAATTTTGATGTTTATGTAAATGAAGATTTAACCATAACAATACAAACCGATCGAAAATCGGCCGAAAGAGCTTTTACAGGTTAGTTTTCTATTGAAAAATTTTTTACAAAAATATATATATTTATATAGAAAAATATTTATATAGAAATTTATATCGAAAAAAAAATTCTTTATATTTTTGTTTTTTAGATAATGCCTATTTACAAGAAATAACCAATCAAGAACTGAATAAATTAAATATAAAAACAGCAAATGAAATAAAACAAAGTGAATCGAGTGAAAATAATGTTAAACAATCACAATGTGAAAATGAAGGTATGAGCATGCAAAGGAGATTTCTGTTATTAATATTGCATAATTTTAAATTCATACCTTATATTCTTTCAAAAATTTTTTTGATTTATAGAAAGAAGTATATCGTTATGGTCACAGAATGATACGCATCTTCTTATTACAACATACAAAGAAAAAGAAGATAACTTGAAAAATGAACGATTGAGACAAGGACAATTTTGGGAAATTATTATCAAAGAAATAAACAGAATTAAGGGGATCCTAATAGAGCTTTTTTATCGACAATGTCAAATTATTTAGGTGAAACAGAAATTAATGTATTGATTGTACAGAAAAAAAAAGCTTCTCTACGATTAAAGTATATATAGAAACAAAGTTGGGAGATATCAAATTTCAATGAAAAACGAAAAAAAATTTTTGTTAGTGCCAGTGTCGTAATTATATTTGCTAAATATAAAAGATTTGCAGTTTGTACGGACAAAATAATATATCTCCCAATATAGAAATACATAAAGGAATGTAATGAAACTTGTAGAAATAAGTTTTGAAGCCTAAAAAAAATATTTCGGTTTCACCTGCAAATATTGCATTTCGAGGATTTCTGTGCGTCAAAATCAACGTAGAGAGCAATAGATTAGTTGTTCGATTCGCGTATAGAAAGAGCTGTAATCGGTTTCTGTGACAAGGAAAGCAATAGTACTATCCTTGTCTGTCTCATGCGTGTGAGAGTAATATACCGTCTCATGTCTTTCTTTCTCTTATTGTCGTACGGTTATGCTATCCTTTTCTCGCTTGCTTATTATATATCGCCGTTACTTTTTCACAAGCTTGTTTGCATTTGCGATCACTTTTTCATGCAAGGAAAATCACAAAAATGTTGCAATTGTTTAGTTGAGCTTGCGAAAATGCAACAGAGCGATATACTATAAGAAGTAAAAAAGAGACAGAGTGAGCATGCGACTAATTATATGAGAAAAGAAATAACATATATGTATATATTACAATGAAAACTGTTACGTAGGCTCTAGCACAATAAAAAATAAGAGATACGATTTCTTATTTATTTAAAAAATGTCAACTAAATAGTATTAGGTGCGCAACTAAGTTCTCGCTGTTTTTTTTATGAAAATGCAACTTTATTGTGAAAAAATGGTTACAAATGAATCATTCAAAGTATTGCCCATCGCTAGCTACAACTTTTTCCCCATCTTTCTGGCAGAGCTCGAATACCGTTACGGTAAAAGTGTTCATCTTTTGAGGCTATCCACGAATCAAGCCATTTTTTGATGTCTTCATATGAGCGGAACTGCTGATCAGCCAGACCATGTGCCATCGAACGGAACAAGTAATAATCGGACGGCGCAATATCTGGGGAATATGGCGGGTGGGGTAGGACTTCCCATTTGAGCGTTTCCAGGTAGGTTTTAACGGGTTTGGCAACGTGAGGCCGAGCGTTGTCATGCTGTAGAATCACTTTTTCGTGCCTCTGCTCGTATTGTGGCCGTTTTTCGCGCAGTGCTCGGCTCAATCGCATCAATTGAAGTCGATACCGTTCCCCAGTGATGGTTTCGTTCGGTTTCAACAGCTCATAATAAATAACACCGACCTGGTCCCACCAAATACACAGCATAACCTTCGCAGCGTGAATATTCGGCCGAGCCGACGACGTAGAAGCATGACCGGGCAGTCCCCATGACTTTCTTTTCTTTGGGTTGCTGTAATGAATCCATTTTTCATCACTCGTCACGATGCGATGAAGAAAACCCTTCCTTTTTTGCCGCTGGAGCAGTTGTTCACAGGCGAAAAAACGACGCTCAACGTCCCTTGGCTTCAAATCATAAGGAACCCAAGTTCCTTGCTTTTGAATCATTTCCAACGCATGCAATCGCTTGGAAATGGCTTGGCGGGTAACTCCTAATGCTGATGAAAGCTCTTGTTGCGTTTGGCATGGATCCTCATCGAGCAATGCCTCCAATTCAGCGTCTTCGAAGGTTTTTGGCCTTCCTTCACGCGGACGGTCGTCAACATCGAAATCACCGTCTTTGAAGCGACGGAACCAATCACGGCACGTTGTTTCACTTAGAGCAGCATCTCTGTAAACTTTGTGGAGCTCTCGATGCGCTTCAGCCGCCGTTTTCTTCGAATGAAAGAAGAAAATCAACACTTCCCGCAAATGACGATTATTTAGCACAAAATCAGACATTTTCACACAACCAAAAGTATATGACGCCAAAACAAAATCACTACTGTGTCAAAACGGTTTGTTTACCATATGTCTAAGCTTGGTTCATGACGTTTTGGATATGTCGAAATCGACCAACACTTATTGGTGGCGCAATCTATTGACAAACAGCGGGAACTTAGTTGCGCACCTAATATAATATAAAAATAAAAAAATATAATAAAATAAAAATAAAAAAGTAGACAAAAAAATTTTTTAATTAAAAAAAATTGAAAATCTGAAAAAGAATTAAAAATGGAAAAAATGAAATTATAATATTTGTTTTATATATTTATTGTTATACAAATTTCAAGTTAGGTATGTAGGTTTTTATGTATGTATTTATATATCTGTATGAGTTGGACTCTGTTCTATTTGTGAAAAATAATTAATATATTTGAGAGCAATCGAGGAATATCCCTAGTTAACAATAATGTAACATAACTTAGAACTTAGCTACTTACAACAATACTGACGGCTTACAGCTTTTATAATTCTAGACGCAGATCTTACAAAGAAAGAGTAAACAGACCGCACAAGCTTCCAATGTAATAATACAAATCTGTATAAATTGGTTTTTCCTCATTTTCCCACTTATTATATTCATATACCTTAAATAAAATTATATGTTTACATAAACTTTTTGTTTACCAGTTATAATATAAACAAAATATTGAATAAATACGAACTAAAGGATTAGTGACAATAGTTTTTTCAAGCATATTCTGATAAAATAATATTAATAAAATAATTAAAATCTACCCAAAATATAATGACAATACTCTCCATTGCTGTTATCAAAAATAAAAAATAACATGAATTATCAATAAAAAATGACATATATGCTCTCATTACATCTATGTTCTCGCTAATCGCGCGCGACCTGTATATATATTATATATAAAATTAAAAAAGTAGTAAAGCTCTCTTTAATTAATAAAATAAAGTGATTAAAACAGGCATAGAGAGCTGAAAACCATTGTTAGTCGCAAAAAACATATATTAATAAATATCATTTACAATATAAGAACATTGATAGGTTGAAAATTCAACTTTAATAATACATAGATGTTTAAACAATTTAATAGCGTTTAATAGCGGACGTTTCGACTTATTTTTAAGTCATCTTTAGATTTTTGCAATTATAATAAAACCAAACATGACATAAATCGAATAATTTTTAATAAAAAAATAATAAAAAGTTTTATTACAAATATTATAAATTAATCTAATTATGTTATATTTGATATTATTTTAAATAGATTATATGACTGTTTACTTGTAAATAAAATAATTTGTTTCGAAAATATGGTTTGTCCACAAACTTTTATAATTATAATATAATTTGTGATTAGCAAACTTATTAAAAATAAACACGACTGATAAAATCGTTAAAATTGTTATATCTTGTTGAATTATAAAATTTCTATTTGTCCAAATATGCTATGTATAAAAGCGTTATGTTAGATAATGTGATATACAATTGTTATAAATTAAAAAAACGAGTTTTTATTTTTTTTGATACTCGTTCTCATAATTATAAGAAACTTTATTATAAGAAACTAAGTAAACTGTAAAATGGCTTTAGTTTTTTAAAATACAAAATCATATTTTTATTTTTATTTTTATTTTTGTTATATTTTTATAGCGTTTGGCATATTACTTGACTAAAGGTAAAGTACGTAATACTATCGAACTTGAAGCAATACTTACTTTTTTAATATTATCAAAGTATTATAACCCTAGCATTAGCTATCTTCCCTGATTGTTACGGAAAAGTCATTATAGTGTATTATAATATTTGTTTATTTTATTATGAAACATAAGTTGTACAATATGGAAAGAACAAAAAGTAAATGTTTTATTTTAGAACATTTTATATAATTAGAAAATTTGCCATAACGTGAGATTATCGTACCCATGCTGCTTTTAGTTTTTTATGTTTATATCCCCTTATAAATTTCTCAGTTACTTATTAGAAACCTACAAGTTAATTTCAATTGTTGCATCATGTCGGGTATATATTCTATGTCTACATAATTTTGTGATTTTCTTCACAACGAAAAAAAAACGTGCAATTCTAGCATTCATTTTTTAGTTTACCGATTTTTCACAAGTTTTGACAGTTTGAAACACTCTCTACAGTTTCTTGATAATTATGAGAGCAAGTACAAAAAAAAAAAAGATCGTATAAATTTGCAAATTTATGATTGTGTCACATTATGTATTCAGTTTTTACACATATTTTTGTACAAAAGATATTTTTACTGTAAGAAATTTACAAAAATTCTAACACAAAAATGTAAAAATAATTGAAATGAAATACCGAAAAATCTATATCAAAATTTTATATTTTTTATTGCAGGAAAGAGAGAGAGAGAGAGAGAGAGAGAGAGAGAGAGACAAAAAGAGAAACGTGTCAGTTTACGCGAGATATCAGTACGTATGTACTGTACTTATGTTCCGCGGAGCGTACACGTCCCTGCACGCGATCATATGTTTTACTGTGAGTGCGCGGGTAATTACTCGAGCGTGCACAGACGCGAAGTAAGAACTGTTGTGCGTATAATAGTGTACATACAGTGTGATTTTAGTGTTTATTGATTTAATTTAGAAGTTTCATAGTTTTAGTGACTAGTGTATTGTCGAAAATGGTACGAAAGTATGACGAGAAACATCCTCCTCCCTACCGACGCAGAGTTTCCTTCAAGAAAGGTTGGATGAAAAGGTTAGTATTTCTATATATAAAAATATAGAAATTGTTTTATCTTGTTGTTACACGCACGCACGCACGCACGCACGCACGCACGCATTACATATGCATATATATATGTAACATGTGTGTGTGTGTGTGTGTGTGTGTGTGTGTGTGTGTGTGTGTATATGTATATCGTTTTCGAATGATACAGATTATCACTCAAAAAGCGAGCCAATTTCCGAATAAATTTATATTCCATCGAAAATGAATTTATAAGTATAATATATAAATAATATTTAAATTAAATAAATTATGTAGAGACAGACTTACGTCCCCTTTCACATTTTATTTTCCTTTTATAAAGGACAAAAATCTGAAGATGTACTTGTACTTCAAGCTTTTCTCTTTTTCTTTCTCTCAATACAAAAGATTTGTTATAAAATCCCAAGACAGATTTATGACATTATTCAAAGAGATGTGAAATTTATATCAATTGAAAACGATACATATTTTATAATTTTTTTACCATAATTTTATTATAATTTATAATTTATGTATATGTAATTTTTATAATTATTTAATAATTTCTTTTATTTGCCATTTATGTAATTCATAAAAATGAAAAGTATTATGAAAATATTTTCAAAAATTGTTTTAAAAAAATTAATTCTAAAAAACAATAGAGATGAAATTGTTAAAATTTATGTTCAAATATTAGGTTGATGTTTTAAAAGTTCGTCCTGTTTTTGTCGCTTGGTGTCCTCGCGTCGGAAAAAAACTGTTATCACAACTTCAATCATATTATATATAAATTTTACTAGAAAGTACATAAATTAAAAAGAAATTGTCTTTATTACTTGCATTGTATCAATTTCGTAAAATTTTGAAAACAACAAAGAAGGTATAAAAATAATTTTTGATATATTGTTTTTTTATTTCTGTAAAGACACGAACGCGATGCAAAAGAAGATTATACTGTACATGATGAGGATGCTGAAGACTTCCATCTCATAAATAATTTAGGCAATTTTATGAAAAAAAAATTAATGTTACAAACATACACCACATTCTAGGCGGCCGACTAAAGCTGACAATGACGAAATATTACCTCTAATCTAATCTCATAGAAATAATTAATTGATGTTCAGTATTTCTCCGATCTTTCGAAAATTGTTTGATATCGGTCGATTTCAATAAACACAAAGATTTCGTCGTTGTTAGCTTTAGTCGGCCGCTCAGAACGTGGTGCATTGCTAATATAAGATTTTTTTCACAAAATTACTCAAACCAAATGACAGATGTATATTACAATCGTCAACAACATAATATACAGTATACATATCTTCTTTAGAGTTTGCATTGTGTTCCTGCCTTTCTAGAAATAAAGAAGCATAAGATTTCAAAAATGCTCCTTATTGTCTGTCATTTTCAAAATTTATGAAGGTCAATGTAAGAAATCAAAATAACTAATTTTTTTAACACTTGTTGAGATGTCATTATAAATAATATGATTGCAGTTAGTTAGTCTTTCGACGCAAAGTCACCAAGCGACAAATACAACAAACTTTTCCCATGTGTATAGTAAATATTTGTCGTGTGTGTGTGTGTGTGTGTGTGTGTGTGTGTGTGTGTGTGTGTAAATCGGGCATTTCATACCAAATCAACTTATTTTTGACGATGATTTTTTATTTGCTTCAAAAGGAGATTAAAATAATTTTAATTTTTTAATCTTATTTGTTGCGATTTTTTCCGAAAATACACATTCTTTTGTTAATTTCTTAGGTGACTCCGATTCAACAAGAGTTCTACAAATAGAATTTTCGATTTTTTAACGATAGGATACACGAAGAAAAAAAAGTAAAAAATGATTAAATAAATAACTAAAATAAATTCCTACAATTATAAAAAATAATAAAACAAATGTTTTTATGTAATAATTTCTAATATAGTTGATTTAATTGCATAGCTTATTTTTATCACAGTTGTCTAAGAAGTTAACATTATTTTAGAAAAAAAATAACGAAAATTAGTCCTAAAAAATAAAAAATATTATAATTTTTTTCCTTATTGTTACAATTAAAAAATAAAGTGTATACTATCTTTTTCTAAACTCTTTCATTTAAAACAAAGAAGTAAAATTAAAAAATAATAATTTTTTAAAAACAAATCGCAAATAATGGTCTTAAAAAATCAAAATTATTTGAGTTCTCTCTTGTTTGTCTAAAATGTCATAACTTCTTTTTGTAATTAAAGGTTTTATAAATCAAAAAATTACAAATTGATGAAAATGCATTCTATAATAAAAATTTATTTTTAGTTTTTTTTACATAAATATTATAAATTTTATAATTTAATTTTTTTAATTTATAAATAGAAAAATCAGAAAAAATAGAGATGAAAATCTTATAAACATAGTGCAAGCTATTTCAATAAGTATATAAACAAAAAATCAAACAATTAAAAAGTCGCAAAAACAAAAAAATAAAGCAAATGAAAAATAAAAAAAAAATTATCGAGTTGGTATGGAATGCTCCATATATATATATATATATATATATATATATATATATATATATATATATATATATATATATATATATGGAGCATTCCATACCAACTCGATAATTTTTTTTATATATATATATATAAAAAAAAAATATATATATATATATATATATACATATATGTATGATTGTTTTATATATGTACATTCAGGATGGTGGTTCCAAATGTAACAAGTCAATAACTTTAAAAATATTAGTCTAATCAAAGTTGTTTTTCCACAAGAAAAAAAAACAGATTGTGAAACATTTTTTTGAAAAATGCGTTTATCTAAAGTTATAAACATAAAGTAAAATGTGTCCTTCTGAATGAAAAAACCATAAAGATAATTATGTAATTAATTATTAAGAATTGTAAACAATTTATAATTTAGAAAATAATAAAAATTATGAAATTTTATTGAATGTATAATTTGATGAGGTACTGATAAAATCATAATGAGATAATACTTATAGATGTTCTAATTTTTAATTTATTAAATCTTCCAATTTTTTTAAATTTTTTATTTTTCTCATTTTACAAATGATTTAATTATTCATCATTATTTGAATACATTCTACTTTATGTTTATAACTTTTAATAGAGGCATTTTTCAAACAAATGTCCCACGTTATTTTGTTTTTTCCGTAAGATCCAAATGTGTAACGTTTTTTGAGAAAAATATTTTTAGAATTATTTGCTTGTCACACTTTACGAAAGCCATCCTGTATAACATATATATATGTATATAATTTTCTGTGTATGTCACAATTATATATCTTATTACTTATTTATATACCTCGACAAAACTCTCTGAAACAAAGTTATCTTTTTCATTTTTATATTTTTAACTAAAAATTGGCTATGTGTATTTTGTAGTTAATATTTTGCAGTGTAATCTATCTCAGTGAACTGGCTGTTTTAAAAATATTTGACATCAGATGCGGTTTGCATGTGCGCTCTGAATTAGAAAATAAGTAACAGAAACGATTTATTCGTGAGCTGGTTGTTTCACACCAGATGCGGTTTGCATGTGCGCTCTGAATTAGAAAATAAGTAACCCCAGAAACGATTTATTCGTGAGCTGGTTGTTTCACACCAGATGCGGTTTGCATGTGCGCTCTGAATTAGAAAATAAGTAACCCCAGAAACGATTTATTCGTGAGCTGGTTGTTTCACACCAGATGCGGTTTGCATGTGCGCTCTGAATTAGAAAATAAGTAACCCCAGAAACGATTTATTCGTGAACTGGTTGTTTCACACCAGATGCGGTTTGCATGTGCGCTCTGAATTAGAAAATAAGTAACCCCAGAAATGATTTATTCGTCAGCTGGTTGTTTCACACCAGATGCGATTTGCATGTGCGCTCTGATTAATATTTTTTAAATATATATTATATTTATTATGCAATAGTTAATTTTTAGCAATAGTTAATTTTTTAAAAAAATTATACGTTGTTCAGAGTTTTTTTTTAGGTATATAAATAAGTAATAAAATATATATTTGTGACACATGTTATTTTTGCTGCAATATTTTACACAATACTAATCTTTATTTTTCTTTTGCAGGCGGCGGTTATTGAAACAGGCTGCAGATATAAAAAATGACTCAGATATTAATTATGAATCTATCGATTTTGAAAAGTCGGTTAATTTATTTTCCGATACGATGGATTCAAAATTGCTATGTTACGAGTCAAATACAGGTATGTGTAATTTGCATGAACAAAATATTAAACTTTTCGAAGATAACGAAGAGTTAATTGACTCGAGAAGCGTTGAGGATATTAGCGATGAATCCGTCGATTTAAAAAAATCCGAAGAATTATTTTCCGAAACGACGAATTCGAATATCCAATCAATGCATTTTCAGAAGTCAAATATTGACATGTATAATATAGAAAATGTTCAACTTTGTGAAGATGACAACAATTTTGTTATCAAAAATGGCCGTCTGGATATGAATCATATCCAGGAAAGCACGCTTGCAGACCGTCGCTTAGTTGACGTAGGTACTCAAACTGATGAATCCAGAATTCGAGAATCAGTAGAATCACTGCCTGCTGCGGAATCATTGCTTAATGTAACGCATACAAAAAAAGATTCCCGAATTGTGTGTGAGTGGCAAAGAAATAAAGAAAAAAATAACAGCACGTGCAATGAAAATGTGGATTCGGAACATTCAGATGATAGCGTGCCCTATTTTGTTATTGAAAAAACTCCTCTGGATGTAAATTGTATCAAGAATAATTTATTTGAAGGCCGTCGCATTTTCGACTTTTCTTTTATATGGACTGAACTGCACAGAATCTTTGACAACCATGCACTACAGTGCCCGTTTTACGATTTGTATCTCGTAAACTTTTTAAAATGTGGGTTAAAGACCAAGTTGTTTTTCAAGTGTAATTTGTGCAATAAAGAAGCTAGCATCTGGTCAGAACCCACAGGGCCGGAATTGATGGACATTAATACGGCTGCTGTAGCAGGAACTATTACAGTGGGAACTGGTTATGCCCAGCTGGAAAAGCAGCTTGCAGCCATGAATATTCCTAGCATGTCCGAGCCAATGTACATCAAAAGTAGAGACAAGTTAGTCGACGAGTTTGTAAACACATCCATAGAAAATATGAAAACGGCTGGTGAAAATGAAAAAAAGCTCGCTCTTGATAACAACGAAGTTATAAACGGTATTCCGTATATAACAGTTGTAGCGGATGGTAGTTGGATGAAAAGATCATACGGCACCACCTACGACTCTCCTGCCGGTATTGGAGCCATAATTGGTTACCGCACGAGAAATGTTCTCTACGTCGGCGTTAAAAATAAATATTGCATAATATGTGATATGGCAGAGCGAAGAGGTGTCGAGCCAAAAGCTCACAAATGCTATAAAAATTTTGATCGCAACGTAAGCTCCACAAAAATGGAGAGCGATGCCGTCGCGGAAGGCTTTAATTGTAGCCTCGAAATGCATGGCCTGATTTTTAGAATGCTTGTTGCTGACGGAGACAGTAGCGTATACCAGAGTATTAAAAATAGCAATCCATACGGAGAACATATGGTAACAGTAAACAAAATAGAATGCACGAATCATCTGTTGCGTAATTTATGTAAAAAGTTGAAAACTGTAGCAGAGAAAACTCGGCCAAAAACATTAAGACAGCCTGGCTTTGTACAGGTGCGAAATGTTGTAAAAAACAACATTTTAAAAATACGGAAGGAAATAACTGAGGCAGCCGTTCTACGAAGACAAGAACGGCAACCTCAACATCGTCAGGCTATCGAATTACAAAAAGATATTTTAAACATTCCTAGGCATGTTTTTGGCGATCACAAGCAATGCAAAGAACGTGGCAAAGAGACTTGTGATGAAGGAGAAGAAAATTATGTAGATTCCTTAAAATCACATGGCCTCTATTTAGAAATAGAAGAAGCTGTCGAGTATATAAGTGGTTACTCTGACAGCTTATTGTTAAATTATACGAATAACATTGCAGAGTCATTCAATTCGTCGGTCTGCGCACTAATTGGCGCTAAATGTATTCTTGTTTGTAAAAAAGGCGGCTACAATGCTAAAGTTGCGGGAGCAGTTTTACAATTTAATACGCAACAAGTACTTACAGAAATACATAAAAGCATGAATAAGATTGTTCCATCTATTGTCGATAATTTGGAGAAGCGACGAAGAGAAAAACTGGAAAAAAATAAAAAATATCGACAAATAGAAGGAAGGTCAACAAAATTCAAACAAGAATCGGGAATAGATTGTTATTATGGTCCGCAATCGCAAAAACCGGATCTACCATCCGATGTATTCGAGCAACTGCGACAAAATCATTTAGAAAAGTTGTCCGAAAATGCGATAAATTGGCAAAAAATTGAACGCGATACCACAGACCAAAATAAATCAGAAATATGGTTACAATTGAGACGCAAAATGTTAACGGCATCCAACTTTGGAACCGTATGTCGTATGAGACCGACAACGTCTTGCGCGTTGGTTGTGAAAAATATTTTATATCCTCCTGCTATTGATACCGCGGCAATGAAATATGGTCGCGAAAAGGAAAAAGTTGCGAAAAAAGAATTAGCCGAAATATTAAAAAAAGAGATTAAACCTTGTGGATTATTCATTGATATTAAAAATCCATACTTAGGTGCTTCTCCTGATGGACTTATAGATGAAGATGGTCTGGTAGAAATAAAATGTCCTTTCTTAGCTGAACGTTTAACAGCGGAAGAGGCTATAAAGATGCCTCAACTAAAAAGCATCTTTGATAAGAAAAATTCTGATAAAATGAATCGGAATCATAAATTTTTCTATCAAGTTCAAGGCCAATTAAATATTACGCAGCGAGCTTATTGTATTTTTGCTGTATGGACGCCAAATAGCTTTAAAGCAATACGTGTTAATAGAGACAATGATTTTTGGATTAATGAAATGCTGCCCTCTTTAACACGTTTCTATTATGAATGCATGCTGCCAGAAATTTTGGATAGTCGGCATAATAGACATATGCCTATTAGAGATCCAGATTATATTTTAAAAGCAAAAGAAGCTCAAGAAGTTGCGAAAAAGTTAAATAGTCCACAATGTAATATGAAAGACGAAAATATTATAGAAGAAAAGCAATGTTCCGAATCCAATATTTTACCAATGGAAGCAACTATTATTCCTGTTACTGTTCTGAGTACGAAAGAAGATGACGATTGCATCATTGTTAGTTACTCACAAAATAAAGAAGAGCTAACAGAAGAAAGAATGGATGAACAAATATATATATCGATAAACGCGTCATAAAGTTGAATGTACTACAGAAAATTATATTACCAGTAGATAGTCAAATAGACGATGAATCATTGGATCTATTCCTACGCGTCATAAGAGAAAAATCTCGTTTTGAAACACAAAGTGTGTTATATTTGGAATATTCTCATCTAATTGAAGCAAGTCGTAGCGAAAGCATACAAATTATTGGAGGAAATTGCAGTAATCACTGGCGATGTATATTTTTTGACGGCACCAAGCTTCGAGTGTACGACAGTTTACCTGGTACTACATACGATAAATTGGTGCCTAAAGAAAAAAATTACATTCATCGTCGTTATCCACAAATAAGTGCAAATAATATAATATTTGAAAAGGTTCAAGAACAACCTGATAACACATCTTGTGGAATTTATGCTGCAGCTTTCGCTACAACCATAGCTTTAGGAGGAGATCCTTGCAAACAGAAATATTCCAAACACGTGAAATTCATGAGAGAACATTTCTTTCATATAGTAATAGAAAAAAATCTGTCGCCTTTCCCACATTGGTAAAAATTCCAATGAATTTCTATGAAAAAAGACGCCTCAATGCAAATGACTCGTTTGCAATTAGTCAGAGAGATGAAAAAAATACATATTGTAGCTGCATTCTCATGGGAATGGGCGACAGAGAGGCTCATTCTATTATCGATATGTCAAAGATATTCCATGAATATCGCTTTTGAGACAAAATGTTTCATAAATATGAATATGTATAATACTTATAATTTTTATACATATATGTAAAATGATAAATTATTCGTCCAAAAGTTGCATATAATTGTATATATTTTTAGTTTTCGAAATTATATTGATTTTGCAAATATCTAAATGCAAATATCCGTTTGACATGAACGGTCGCAGGAGCAATAAAGGCACTTGCCTACTCGCTGGAAAATGGAAAAAAAACAAAATCTTTCTCTATTTACACCTACCTTGTCGAGGTGAGAAAGCTTTAATACTAGAAGGTGTATAAATATTAAAACAGATATTTAATAAATCTGGAAGTAACATTTTTTATCTGCCTTCCCATATTTGACAAAAAATCTGCAGATGCTCCTAGCTTTTAATTATATATATAAAATAATATATACACAGCTTGTTACACATACATGTAAACACACAAATGTGTGTGTGTATGTGTAATAAGCTGAGTATATATATATTATTTTATATATATAAATTAAAATGGGACACCCTGTATACACGCGCGCATATACACAAACACGTGTTTGTATATGTATGTGTAATAAGCTGTGTATACAGGGTGACCCATTTTAACTTAGGCAGCCAAATAACTCGAAAAATAAGCAAGATAGAGAAAAATGTTTTAGACAAAAGTTGTATGGTTTCGAGGGGGCCATAAGATGGTCATTGGTTTGACCTTGAAGAGTCATTTGAAGGTCACGTGAAGGTCACTTCAATTTTTTTAAATGGAACATCCTATATATTTTTGTACATTCTTGTAGCTCATCTCGAGAGCTTTCCAAAACACTATAATTAAGTACCTTTCCGTTAAGTACTTTTTGAGTTATGATGTTTGAAATAATTTCTTAATTTTACATAAACCGTAAAATATCTTGTAAAATATTCATTTTTCGATTATCTTACCTTAATAGTTTTATGTACAAAATAATGAGAGGAATCAATTGGTGTAAAGAAAACACATAGTTGTTTCGAAGAAAACACATAGTTGTTTCGAAGAAAAAATGTAATTTGCAATTAACAATTCCATATTTTTTCTTAAAAACAACTATGTGTTTTCTTTACACCAATTGATTCCTCTCATTATTTTGTACATAAAAGTATTAAGGTAAGATAATCGAAAAATGAATATTTTACAAGATATTTTACGGTTTATGTAAAATTAAGAAATTATTTCAAGCATCATAACTCAAAAAGTACTTAACGGAAAGGTACTTAATTATAGTGTTTTGGAAAGCTCTCGAAATAAGCTATAAGAATGTACAAAAATATATAGGGTATTCCATTTAAAAAAATTGAAGTGACCTTCACGTGACCTTCAAATGACTCTTCAAGGTCAAACCAATGATACCATCTTATGGCCCCCTCGAAACCATACAACTTTTGTCTAAAACATTTTTCTCTATCTTGCTTATTTTTCGAGTTATTTGGCTGCCTAAGTTAAAATGGGTCACCCTGTATATTATTTTATATATATAAATTAAAATGGGACACTCTGTATACATGCGCGCACACACACACCCACACACACACACACACGTGTGTATATGTATGTGTAACAAACTGTGTGTCGCACCTAATATACGTATGAAAATATATATACATCTATATAAACAATAAAATTGTGTTCAATTTATGTAACCAGACACATAGTTTACTGTCATCGACGCTTATATACGTTTAAATATGTGTATAAGATGATAATCAGTAAAAAATATGTGATGTCTGATTTCAACATATTGGATGCATTCAGAAAGACGCTGTTAGCACTGACAGTCATTCTATCTTTATCACTCATTGAACGAAGATAGAATGACTCTGTTAGCGCTAATAGCGTCTCCCCGAACGTACTCTTGAACACAATGAGAAATTATTTTTGACGACGTCTATTTGAATTATGTATGTCGGTAAATGGCGGAATTAAAATTGTGGGTAATTTATCGACAATTTTAATTTCGCTGAAATGAGGGCGCTATCCCGTCGGAGTTCGTCCATGCGTTTAGGATCCCCTTAACCCTAATATAAAAAAAACTGCAATTCAGTGCAGCAATAAAATGTCTTGTTTAAAACACACTTATAAAAACATCAAAGATCACAACAATAAATCTGGAAACAATAGAAAGGCTTGATCATTTTACGAGGTATGAGATATTTAAAAATTCAAGATATTTAAAAATTCATTAATTTTTACTAAAGCTAAACTAAAAATTATTATATTTGTTGAACATTTTTTAATAGGAAATGGATGAAATTTTTGGCAATCGAGCATGGATAACTCCTAAAAGCCTAGCTTCTGAAGCTGGTCCAAATTCATCTAATTCAACATCATCATCGCCAATTCCTACAAAACTGCCAAAGAAAAAAAGAGGTATTGTTAGAGGAATTAATAAGCGAAAATAAAATTTATCATAAAGAAAAAAAAACAAGAAAAAAAAATTGAAATGTTTAATAAATTTAGAGAAGAAAGACTTCAAATGCATAATGAAAAAATTAGTATAAAACAAAAATTATTGGACGTAATGACAAAACTATATTCAGGAAAGAAATAAGAATAATTCATCTGAAGTTACCTTAAGTAGATAGATAGATAGATAGATAATAGTTTATTGCTGCCCCTTAGGGATTACAAGGCGCTTTTACAAGGAGCGTTCCCGAACCTTTAACAAATCTAGACCACTTTTCCCCCCCGACCTGGCCCTTGTGCGACCATTACAGACTACAATACCCTCACCCACCCTACGCATCCTCCCCCTCCTTGACCTCCCTCCCTTGTCCCCCCTATCACCCGCCTGACTCCTGACCCTCCTTCTCCCGCCTCTGTTTCCTTTTCGTGGTTGATTGCTTCCTCTCCACTTCTCCCTCTTCTCTCTTTTCTCCTGTCCCTTGTTTCCTCCGTCCTGTCTCTCTTCCTCCCTCGTATTTATTCTTTCCGCTCTCATCCTCTCCTTTCCCTTTTCCTTCCTGCACCGGACGTAACTGTACAGACTAGACAGAACAAAGTTAATCCAAAATACAGCGGCTATCTCTCTCCCCTCATCTTCTATACCCTCTTCTCCTCCACTCTCCCTTTCTCTCTCTACCTCCCTTCCCTCCTTTTCCCCACCTACCTCTTCCCTCCGCTTTCCCTCCCCCCGCTTCTTTTCCTTCTCCTCTTCAACCTTTGCCTTCCCCTTTTCTTCCACCTCATCTACTCCTCCTCTGTCATCCTCCTTCTCACTCCACTTGTTCCTACTCTCTGTTCTCCCTTTCCCTATCCTTATCTCCTCCACCTTCCTGTCTTCCCCCCGTCCCTTCTTTTTCCCGCCTACCTCTTCCATCCGCTTCTTCTCCCCCCGTTTCCTTTCCTTCCCTTCCCCGTCCCCTGCCTTCTCCTTTTCTTCCTCCTCATCTACTCCTCTTCTGCCACCCTCTCCCTCACTCCGCTTGCTCTTCCTCTCTCCGTCATCCGCCCCTTTTCCTTCCGCCTTCTTCTCTCTTGTCTCCTTCCTCCTCGCTATTGTATCCCTCTTCTTCATCTTTAGCTCCTCCACTTTCCTACCTTCCTCTCTTCCGCCCCCTTCCTCCTTTTCTCTCCTTTCGCCTTCTTCTTTGCCCTCCTCTCCCCTTCCCTCTCCGTCCTACCCTCCGCTCCTTCGCTCCCCCTATCGACCTCCCCTCTCTTCTCTATTCCCCTTACCATCCTCCTCAGTACCAGCACTAACTCCACTATCACCTTCCTCAGCTCCCTGACCTCCTCCGCTAACTCTCCAGCTTCCATTCTGTTGTCCGTCTTTTGTTTACTATTTGGCACTCTCGCATTCCTCATCACCTCAATCGATCTACGCATCGATCTCTCTATCTATCCCCCGCTTCTATACCCCTGGCGCCATCCATCTATCGTTCGCTTCCTTACTCCGGCCTCTGGCGCCATCTCTACTCTCCATCTCTGCCGCTTCACTCTCTCCTTCCTTCTGCTTCCCGCGCCATCTTCTCTCTTCATCTCCGTCACTCTTCCCGTCTCTCCCTCCATCCGCCATTTCCCAACTCAGCACTTTTTCCATCGGCTTTTCTCTTCCAAAAAACCCTCTAACCTTTTTCTCTCCAACTCTGCCTCCACTTCCATCCATGCCCCTGGTCTACCTCCATCTCCTCCTCCGCTCCCGACTCTCATCTCCTCTTTCAACCATCCTCGTTTCCTTCTTCCATCGGCCCATGCTTCCACACCTGTCACCTCAATAGACGTTCGCGGCCGATCTCCGAAGTTACCTTAAGTATTGATTGCTTTTCTTATAACTTTCTGTATAGATACATTTATATAACATTTTGCACTACATATTTTTTAAAAATAATTTTGATTTTTAGTTATGATTGAAACATGATTTACTTCTCATTAAAAAAATATAATTGCATTTAATTTTTAATTTATGTTGTAATAATATCTGAAGCATATATTTATTCAATTTTAAGTTTTTTCTATGTATTCTAGTCAAACAATATATTTTGATTATGTAAACATTATTATATAATAAACAAAGAATGATCTCTTTTTATTTAAATAGATTGAAATTTAGTTTGTAATGCAAGATTGTGATTATTTCATATATTATGGTATGCATAAGCTGTATTGTTAATTTTTTAGTTTAAAGTGATTTATTTCATTTTTAAGTTTATTTTGAGTTTATTTGTTAAAACTGTAGCTTGTAGCTATATAAACAGGTAAAATTATTGAATTATGATCCTTAAACAATGCAAATCTATCACTTAAAGTAGTTTTGTATTAAAGATCACAATAAAAAAATACAAGATATATAATGTTTGTAGAAAAGAAAATATTTTATTAATAAAATGATTAATAATCAAAAATTAATATTATTTATTTTAATAAGTACTGATAATATTTATAATAAAAAATTATTAGAATATTTTGTAATAATTAGCTTATTTTAAATGTATATAAGATGTAGATAAGATTTTTTATTTGAATTTTCTCCTAATAATAATACACAAAGTTCTTAAGATATAAACATATACTACATATATTTTTTATTTGATTATAATCCAGTTAAATATAAAATTGAATGTAATTAAAATCGCATTTGCAAATTATTCATTATTGCATTACGTTTTGCTTTAGCAGTTTCAATATTTGCGTTTTGCACATTTTGTCCCCACCCAAGATGTTGATTATTAATATTTTCTACATCAGCATTTATTAAATCATTATGTAAAATACAAATATTGTGCAATACACAAGCAGCAACTATATATTCAGAAATTCTTGTTATATCTACTAGAGACAATCTATCGAATATTCTTCTCCATCCTGTTTTTAACACTCCAAATGCTCTTTCAATCGCTATACGAGCTGCTGATAAACAATAATTGAAATTTATTTCTTTTCTAGTAAGATAACCATTATTTTTAAATGGCACCATTAAATTTAAATGGATGGGGTATGCAGCATCTCCTATAAGATAGCTTTCATTAGGAAAGTACAATTCTGGTGTGTGGATGTAGTCACTTATTTGTGAATTACGCAACACTCGAGCATCATGTACACTTCCCGCATGACCTACTAGTACACTTGTAAATAATAATTTTTGAGTGCAAACAGCCTGCAAAATAAGTTTCGATTATTAAAAATTATACAAAGATTTGTGTAATACAAAACTGTTAATTAATATATACATATATATATATCAAGAGATACGGTAGTGTCTCGCGCCAAGTTCATGCGAAGCATTAGCGCGGCACTCCGTGTATCTATACGCGAGTCGGACAGTTGAGAGTAACTCAGATTATCGGATTTCAATAACGGCTGAACGGATCGCATTCTTACTAGCCTTAATCGATAGAGCGAATTTGAATTGTTTTAAAAAGGTATCTTTATTTTTGCGCTTCGTGATCTATAAACGGAGATATTATAACGCAAAGTCGAAATCTGAAAATTTTCAATTAAGAAACGTCTTTATCATCATCATCATGGTCATCAACGCACATGTACACAACACATAGAAAGAGAAAACGTACATTTTCTACTCTCGAAAGAAGATTGCGCTAGCGATGCTTTGCGATATTTGCGATATTAATAACGTGTCATATCATATGTGTCATTAGTGACATGTATCATTAACCGCATTTTGAGAAGTGATAAATAATAATAAAGTGCAAGTTAAATAATAAATAATTTTTATCTTTTTCTATTTCTATTTTATTTAATTATTATTAATAATCGTATTTTGAGTAATGTCAAATTAAATAATAAATAATGATAATAATTATTAATTAATAAGTTAAATAATAATAAAGAATAAATAATAAATATATAATATAAATTATGAGAGAGAGAGAGAGAGACATAGAGAGAGAGAGAGAGGGTAAGAGAAGGAGGGAGGGAGGAAATTCAATTTTAAAGAAAGAGAGGAAGAGATAAAAACAAACTCAATATTTTAATTTATTCATTTACAAATAATTAATATTTTTAATTTTATTTTTTAATTTATTTAGATGATTAATTTTATAATAATTTAAATAATATATTATTAATTTAACACTAATTTATTAAGATTATTATTATATATAGATTAGTATTATAGATTATATAATATAGATTATATAAGATTAGTATTATTATTTTTATAATTTATAATTTTGAACTATTTTAAAATAATTTATTAATATTAATTCTTCAATTTTTTGCAACGTCAATTGGCAGCTTCTGCTTGAGATCATCACATCTGTAACAAAGTTTAAAGAAATATATATACAGGGTGGGCCATTTTAATCTATGCACTGAAATATCTCAGAATCCATAAGTTTAAGACAAAAATGTTTCAGACAAGAGTTGTATGGTTTTGAGGGGGACATAAAATGGTGCCATTAGTTTGACCTTGAAGAGTCACCTGAAGGTCACGTGAAGGTCACCTCCAACTTTTTAAATGGGACACCCTATATGCTTTTGCAGATTCTTGTAGTTTATCTCGAAAGCTTTTCAAAACACTATAATTAAGTTAGTTTTCATTAAGTACTTTTCGAGTTATGAGGCTTGAAATCATTTCTTAATTTTACATGAACCGTAAAATATCTTGTAAAATATTCATTTTTCGATTATCTTACCTTAACACTTTTATGCACAAAATAATGAGAGGAATCAATTGATGTAAAGAAAACACATAGTTGTTTCGAAGAAAAAATATGTAATTTGCAATTAACAATTACATATTTTTTCTTCGAAACAACTATGTGTTTTCTTTACACCAATTGATTCCTCTCATTATTTTGTGCATAAAAGTATTAAGGTAAGATAATCGAAAAATGAATATTTTACAAGATATGTATTTTACGGTTTATGTAAAATTAAGAAATGATTTCAAGCCTCATAACTCGAAAAGTACTTAATGAAAACTAACTTAATTATAGTGTTTTGAAAAGCTTTCGAGATAAGCTACAAGAATCTGCAAAAGCATATAGGGTGTCCCATTTAAAAAGTTGGAGGTGACCTTCACGTGACCTTCAGGTGACTCTTCAAGGTCAAACTAATGGCACCATTTTATGTCCCCCTCAAAACCATACAACTCTTGTCTGAAACATTTTTGTCTTAAACTTATGGATTTTGAGATATTTCAGTGCATAGATTAAAATGGCCCACCCTGTATATATGTATATATATATGTGTGTGTGTGTGTGTGTGTGTGTGTGTGTGTGTGTGTGTACATATATGTATATAAGTTATTAATAAATTATAAAATATTTGTATACATTACCACATATTAAAGTATAATGTAACACATCCTCTACGTCCGCGATCACGTCCACATCCTCGATTCCAACGAGCAGTTTTATGTTTTACTAAAAATTAATAATTAATAATTAATATATAATATGTTAAAGGATTATGTATTTATATATTTATGTATTTATATATTTATATTTTTATTATTTATTTTATTTACATTATTTATATTTTTATTATTATTTCTTTTATTTATATTATTTATATTTTTATTATTTCTTTTATTTATATTATTCATATTTTTTTATATTATTTTATATTATTTAGATTATTTATATTTATTTATATTTTTATAAATTTCTTTACATAATTTTCACACACATTTATTATTACTAATATTATTATCATTACTATTATATTATTAATATTGCTATCATTACTATTATTAATGTTGTTATTATTATTATTACTATTATATTTTACATTATATTATAATTTATTAATATTATTTATTACTATATTTACTTTATAATTATTATTATTTATTTATTCATTATTTATTATTAGTATTTGTTATTATTATTTATTTATTATTATATTTATTTAATTATTATTTTATTATTATTTACTCTATTAATACGTATTTTTTATATTATATATTTATACTTTTATTCGAACATTTATTTTTAGTGTTCGGCGGAGGTTGCATTTCGTATGCTTGATTTGTAGTGCCTGATTGTGGCGACTGAGCCTGTTTTAACAGCTCAGCTTGCGGAGGTTGCGGAGATTGCAAAGATTGCAGAGAAGGTTGATTTTGTCTTTGTAGCAGTTGTCCTTGTTGCTGCTGGTTTTTTATTGTTGCAGCTGCCAATTGGCGTTGCAAATCTGCCACCTCTACTTTTAATACTTCATTTTCGGTGGCGAAACTTATTTCTTCTAAATTATCTTCCTAAAAAAATTTAAATTAATATTTTTCTGTCATTCTTTTCGCGTGTGTATGTATATGTGCGTTTTGAATGTGTGTTGTGTGTGTGTGTGTGTGTGTGTGTGTGCGTGCGTGTGTGTTGCGTGCGTGCATGCGTGCGTGCGTGTGTGTTTGTGTGCGTGCGAACGTGCGTGTGTGCGTATGTGCGTGCGTGCATGTGCATTCTTTCTGCGTGGGTATGTATATGTGTGTTTGGGATGCGTGTTGTGTGTGTGTGTGCGTGCGTGCATGCGTAAATGCGTGCGTGCGTGCATGTGTAAATGTGTGCGTGCGTGCGTGAATGTATGCGTGCATACGTGCGTCGTGTGTGTGTTTGTGTGCGTGCGCGTGCGAACGTGCGTATGTGCGTGCGTGCATGTGCGTGCTTGCGTATATTTGCGTGTGTGCGTGTATATGTATGTATTTATGTGTAAAAATATAATAAAAATTCGTACATACAATTTGCATTTTATTTGTGGATGTTTCCTGCGGCTTTTTCGGCATATTTACTATTATTTTTATAATTATCTGACTTTTGAGAAAGACACAAGAACTGGTGTATTAAATTATTAAAATAAAATGTGGTAACTAGGGTAATAACTGCATTTTCACTTTTCCGCGATATTGATTAACTGTCAAGTTTGCTGTGACTTATTTCATTCGTGTTATCTGACTTTGTTTATGACTATTTAAGTGTCAATTGTGAGAGAAGATTAAAAAAGACGAGAAAGAAGAAAGAAGAGAAAAAGAGGTATAATTGTGAAAGGTATTTATTTAAAATGTATAGGATCATAAATATAGGTATGTATATGTATGTATTTGTATATAAGTAATTATAACAAATATACAAAATAAAGATAAGACAGAGAGAAATAAGAGAAAGATAGTTAAATATTGTTAATAAATATTATTGATAAATATGGATTTTGCTTTTTTTAGAGTTAAAGAGAAGTTGAAATTTGTTGAAAGAAAAGAAAGAAAAACATATAAAAGCAGAAGATTGCAAGGAAGGTTGAGAGAGATTGAAAAAGAGAAATAGAAAGGAGAAATAAAGAAAAGTATGTATTTTTATGTATAGATATGTGTATAGGGATATATATATATATATATATATATATATATGTATAGATATGTGTATATATAGGGATATATATATATATATATATATATATATATATATATATATATATATATATGATTAAGAGAGAAAGAGCGGGAGAGAGAGAATGAGATTGAAAGATACAAGAAAGAAAGATGAAAGAAAGAGAGAAAAAAATGAAATAATAAAAGAATATTGAAAATATATTACTAACATTTTTGCTTTTTATTTAGAATAAAAGAAGTTGGAAACTTGTTTATAAAAGAGAAAAGAAAAAGAAGTCAAAGAGAAAGCCAAATAAAGACTGAAAAAAAGAGGAAGGAAAAAGATTCGTAAAAAAAAGAATAGATTAAAAAGAGAAAAGGAGAAAAATTGACAGAGAAAGATTGAAAAAGGTATTTATATGTATTTATATGTATATACACATATAAATATTAACCCATTTAATTTAATTGATGTTTTCGTCATTTATGAACAAAGAATTTGATACTTGAAATTATTTGTTAGTTATCATATTGATTTATACTTAATTTTATTTGCCTGTTATTTTCTGAGAGACAGAATCAAATATCCTTTACTTTATCATAAACAATTAAATTAATATATGTTATACTTAAAAAAGATCACATATACTATATACTCTGTTTTCCTAGAGCATAGTATAATAAAATTGATTTTTAAAAATTTATTTTTTATTTTTGGTCTTAGAAATTTAAGTACTTCATAAAGACTAATTAATAAATGTTAATAATAAACCTTTAATTCGATTTATATAGCAATTTTTTATAAAATTTTGCTGCATATATAAAACTTTATTCCAGTAAAGGTGAATTAAAATGTTGTTTTACATTTATGTACTGATCAATTTATTATGCAGTCGGTAATCTCCCGCATGATAAAAAGATTGACACAAGCAATAAAATATATACATATATACATATATTTTATATGTATGTTACATATACATAATGCGCCTTTTTTTTCTTTATTTGGAGATTAAGAGATATGAGAAAGAAAAATGAAAAAAAAGAGAGAGAAAAAGAATGAAATTATAAGTGAATATTAAAAATTAATATTATTAACATTTTTACTTTTTATTTAGAGTTAAAGAAGCTGAAAACTTGCTTAAAAAAGAGAAAACAAAAAGAAGAGAAAAAAAGACAGAGAAAAAATAGAAAGAAGAAAAAAGATTCGTAAAAGAAAAAGATTTAAAAGAGAAAAAACGGAAGATTGACAGAGAAAGATTAGAAGAGGTATTTATATGTATTTATACGTATAGATATGTATAAATATGTACATGTATGTATATATAAAATACAAATGTATTTATATACATATAATACATATATACATATAATTAGTCATATATGTACAATTAGCGTATATATTAGCATTTAATATCTTTCTTTATAAAGTGAAATAATCAATATTTTAAATATGCATTTTAGAAGATTTCGTTTAAAATAAAATGAATCAAATATTTTAAATATGCACTTTTTAGAAGTTGTCGACAAAAATCATATATAAAAAAGTGTGGCTATAAGTGTAGTTCCATTCTGGATAATATTTTTGTCAATTTCAGTAATATTTATTTATTATAAAAAAAAACCCTTTGTTTAGAGTTCCTAGCTTTTCAGCCAAAGAGACTATATCTAAACCTTTATTTCTTTTTCCTATAATACATTTCATTTCCTTATAAATAACTTAACCTATATACAATCTTATACCTAAATCGTCTGGATGAGTTCGAGACTGCGTTCCGCCTTACTGTTTCGCCTTTAAGCGAGTTTCGGCGACGCAGCGTGCACATCATCATACGACTAAATTTTCTCATTCCTAATGGGTCTGGGTGGACTCGAACCCGCGTTCCGCCTACTCTTCGCCTCAGGCAAGTTTCAGCGACGCAGTGCGCACGACCATCGTCCGACCTCATATTTATTTATTATAAATAAATCATTAATGCATGATCTTATACATGCAAGATATTTCATATAGAATAATATACATAGCTTTGCGAAATTAAACGTAGCTTGCTAATTAAATGTATTGAAAAATAGCAAAATCTTCCAAAAAATAGCTTGCTAATTTGTCACGGACGATCTCCGCGCGTGCCGGTGGATAATCGCAGCCGGGATCAGGATTCGGTTGTCGGTTAGGCAAGCTTAAAGATTACGCTCGGAATTTTCGTCAAAAATAAAAGCGATACTTTATTCACGTTGAGTGTGTACAAAAGTGAAATGTATAGTTTGTCTAATAGAATGATGCGACTGCACGTTGCAGTGTGTATGTATGTAACGGCGTGTGTGTGTGTACGGTACGACGGTACGATGCAGCGGGTATGCGGTCGCGATGCACAAGTAACCCGTGCGTTATTATCTTTCGCGGGTTCGTACGCTGGAATGCGCGTATACCGCGTGTGTTTACAAACGACGCGGTCAACGACTGTTTGGCGTAGCGTGGCTCGCGTTTTTGTCGCGCGTCTGGACGTTCGGTCTAGTCCCGTTTTTTACGCAGGTGATAAGCGTACGGTTCTTGGAAATTCGCGAGTATTTCCTTGACGGAGTCCGGAAATTCCGGGAGCGCCGTGCCGACGAGAATGCCTCGTCCGAGGTAGCTCTCCTCTCTACCTCGAGGTGTATGCACCGGCGTTTAGGCGGTCGGATGGTAGATATCGAGATCTGTCGATCGAACCGGAGTGCACTCTGATTCGGTTTCTCTCGGTCGGATAATGCTCAGATGGAAGGAGCCTGGGTCAAGAATCGAGAGTGCTCGATGGAGGAAGAGTTCTCTCTACCTCCTGATCTTGATAGCTGGCTAATTCTTTGGAGCGGTCTAGGTTTCGAATCGTTTCGCTTGCGTGAGCGGATAGGAAAAATAGGTCCCTCATTTGCCGAATGCGGCCTTTTTATACCGGCTAATTACCCGCGTCGGCGCGCGGCGGTATTACCCCTTCCGAACGGGTTTCGGAAAAACGGTACGGTCGGGCCCGTTCGGAGGGGTTCGGGAGTTCGCCGACCGCGGGCTTTCGCCGGTCGGCGGTTCGGGCCGCATCGGCGACGCTCGGTCGTTTACGGCTAATTTAGCCGAACGGCTTAAAGCCGTTTAAGCGGTACGTTGAACGTTTAAAAAATGTGGGCGCACCGCGTCCCTGCCTCTGCCCGGCGGGTGTTCTGCCGGGCGGCAGCTTCCGGCGGATCGCATGCCGGGAATACAGTAACGTGCAGGGGGTGCATCGTTACAAATTAAATGTATTGAAAAATAGCAAAACCTGCCAAAAAATAGCTTGCTAATTAAATGTATTGAACAATAGCAAAATCTGCCAAAAAATAAAAATTAAAAAAAAAGTAAATATACAAATTATAATTAACAAATATGATTCAAAGATATTAATCCAATTTAAATTCTGCTGAATGTTTGCATATGTATGCTTACTTATAAAGAAGTGAAATTATTTTTTTTTAATTTTTAATTGGGTAATCACATTACTTTTTGTGACATTAAACTTTACATGAAATATCTTGCATATAAAAGCATATGCATTTTTTAATATGCATTTTTTAATGATTTATTTATCATAAATAAATACTATTTAAATTAATATCTATATTAGATGTGTAAAAAGAGTAATGTAGGATGATTACTTTTTTTAATTATCTAGAAATATTATTCAGAAGTTAAACGTATATTTATTTATACACACACAATTAGTCATATATGTACAATTAGCGTATATATTAGCATTTAATATCTTTTTTATAAAGTGAAATAATCTTTAATCAATATTTTAAATACATATTTTATAAGATTTCGTTTAAAATAAAATCAAACCAATATTTTAAATATGCACTTTTTATAAGTTTTCGACAAAAATCATATAAAAAAGTGTGGCTATAAGTGTAGTTCTATTCTAGATAATATTTTGGTATAGTTCAAACAGATACTTTTTATATTTCTATATTTACTTTTTTTACATTTTACCTTGTAAATCATTGATGATTATTAGAGATTATTGTATATTATTATTCCAGATTATTTCAGTGGTAGTAAGTGACGAAGAGCTCGGGAAGTGAGTTAATTTTTAATTTTTTATTTTTTAAAGGCTGCTTTGCGCTTGTAAAAAACGGCTGCTGCGCGCCGATATGAGGCTGCTGTGCGCCTGTAAAAAGCGGCTGCTGCGCGCCGATATAAGGCTGCTGTGCGCCTGTAAAAAGCGGCTGCTGTGCGCCGACAGAAGGCTGCTGTGCGCCGACAGAAAGCTGCTGTGCGCTTATAAGGACCTATTGTATATAAAATATTTATATAAAAAAATATATACAAAATATAATATATATAGATATATATATATAAAATGTTTGTAAAAACAAAGACTTATATAGTTATGCTGCCTAAAGAAAAAAATATAATTATTCGAGGTGAATGGTTAACTGATATTCATAAGGACCATTTCAACTATCTTTTAAAAAATTGTTCAGATTATAGACCTGTTGAAACATGGCGAATACAATGTCTTGATACAATTCAACCTGTGCCAAAAGATAAAAAACATATACAAATATTACATAGTTCGTCAAGTTTATACGATGGACATTGGGTGTGCAGTTATTATAACACAAAAAATATATTTATTTATGATTCGTTAAATACTAAAAAATTACATAAGCATCATGAAGAATTCTTGAAAAGATCATTCCCAACATATGATTTCGAAAAATACTCTGTCAAATTTCCAACTGTGCAACATCAACCAAACGGTAATGATTGTGGTGTTTACGTAATAGCTTTTGCAATTTCATTATTATTTAATATTAAACCTGAGAAAGTAAAATATAATCATAGTTTAATGCGTTTGCATTTAATAAAGATTTTTGAGTCTAATGTTATTGAGCATTTTCCACAAGATCCTCAATATATTTTTCAGGAGGTACTTCCCTTAGCAGTAATAAAAGTAAGAGAGGTTGAAGCAATTCGTTTACGTACTATACGTACTTCTCAAAAGCTACATATTAATAATAATGACTGCAAAATTAATAGCAATAAAAATGTGTGCAATGATAATGAAATAAATAGTATTACAATTAATGAACAAATTTATAGAAACAAAAATTCTGAAAATAAATATGTTCAAAAATGTTTCCTATCTGGAGATAATAATGAATTAGAAAAAAATATTAATATTAATAAAGGAAAATATGATTTGGAAAATCAATGCATTAACAAGCGATTGCGCTATATGCAAGTTTTAGAAGATAATCTTGATAAACAAAATTTAGAAAGTAATCACATTAGACAATACGATCTATATAAACAGAACATAGAGAAACGCGCTAAACAACGTAATCGATATAAACAGAACTTAGAAGAGAAACGCGCTAAATAACGAAATCGATATAAACAGAACTTAGAAGAAAAACGCGCTAAAAAGCGCGATCGCTATAAACAGAACATAGAAGAGGAACGCGCTAAACAGTGCAATTGCTATAAACAGAATTTAGAAGATAAACGCGCTAAACAACGCAATCGCTATAAACAGAATTTAGAAGATAAACGCGCTAAACAACGCAATCGCTATAAACAGAATTTAGAAGATAAACGCGCTAAACAACGCAATCGCTATAAACAGAATTTAGAAGATAGACGCGCTAAACAACGCAATCGTTATAAACAGAATTCAGAAGATAAATGCGTTAAAGAACGATATCGATATAAAGCAGATTTAGAAAATAAACGGATACAAAAACGTATCCGTTATTCCAAAGATTTTCAGCGCGAACGAGATAGACAAATAAAATTAAATCCTGGTCGTAAATGGCTTTACAATAAGCGATATTATTTGAAAAAAAGTACAAAATCTATATCTGAAATAAAAAATCTAACTATTGTCCAAAAAATTAATAAAAAATATGAAAAGTTCTGGTCGAGAAATTCTATAAAAATTTGTAGTTCTTTAGAAATATTTAAAGTAAAAGATATTGCAAAAAAAATTAATATTAAAGGTCATATTGAAAAACAATTAGAAGCAGAAAAAATTATACGTTGGTATATGCATATTAGAAATAGTCATATTCGCAACATATACAAAATGTTAACTTTAATTAGAAAGAAATCAGAAGTGAATTTAACTCTTGTGGCTGAATGTTCTACAATTGATGAAAAATTACGTGCATTATGTGGTATATCTAAGCATACAGCCTCATCCGAAAATTACTTTATTGATTCTACATATCGCGATATAACTTCATCGGAACCTTTAATAATAAATACAAAGGGACAAGTTATAAATATATTACATAATATGTTAATAGAAGGACAAATAAAAAAATCATGGTCATGCAATACTTTATGTAAAATTGATAAACCGTTAATTAGCCGTTATCAAGAATTTCTCGGAACTATAAATATATGCACTTTAAAGAATGTACCAAAATTGATAAAAAGTATTTATGAATGTACTATGAAAACTAAGATTTCAAGTGAAAAATTAGGTCATACGCATAGCTGTTATATTGATTTAACACTTTGTAAAGGAATATTTCTTCCAGTTCAATTATTATCCCCTCATTTTCCAAAAGTAAGATATATTAGGCGTTTAATTTATCAACTTACTAGTTTTTATCGAAAAATGGAAAATATAGATAAAGCATTACTTAATGCTGATTTGAATACATTGAATAAAATTGTAATTTCTGCACAAGAAAAAGCTGATATGTACAAACATCAACAATTCAATACAATTCTGAGCGATGATGATATTATTTTTAAATATCATAAAGCGTTTAAGGCCTTTATTAAACGTTCAATAGACACGCCACGAAATATTTGCATATCATGTGAGAGATTGTGTTATAAAAGGAGTGTTTCTGAAGTAAATAGTCTTCAAATAGATAATCAATTTTCGAAAAATTTAATAGCATATATACAACAACGCAAAATTAATGCGCAATATATATGTAATTATTGTGCAAGCAAATTTCGTAATGGCCTAATGCCTGCGTATTGCATTTTGAATAATCTCTTCACAGATAATGTGCCTGAAGTAATATCATCTCTTAACACATTTGAAAAAATTCTTATACAAAGAGCTAAAGCATTTCAAACTATCTTTAAAATGGGAACTGTTATTAATAAAAAGTTGCCTCAAAGACAAATGGTCCAAAAAGTTAAAGATAGCACATTTCACTTACCGCTTCCATTGCAAGAGACATTGAATAAGTTATGTTCTATTACTATTCCAATAGATATGAATCCCGAATTTTATATTTTAATTCGAAGTATCCCAACAAAATCAAAGATTATTTGGGAAGAAATAGTTGATGTGAAAAAAGTATTTGACGCTTTAATGTGGTTAAAGCGCAACAATGCTTTATATTCCCATATTATATTGCCAAATAATTACAGTGAATTATGTTTGCCAAAATTAAAAAGTTCAGAGTTCCAAATGGAAGAAGAAAATAATACAGAGACATCGAATGACGAACTTGAGGTATTAAATAAGTCGGTAGACGAGACGAAAAATGATATGGAAGTTGTATTAGAAAATCAACAACAGAAGGCAATGCTAACTCAAATTACTGATGAAGATTTATTATTTATTTCGCGTACGAATGACGAACTTGAAGTATTAAATAAGTCTGTAGAAGAGACGAAAAATGATGTGGAAGTTGTATTAGAAAATCAACAGAAGGGAATGCTAACTCAAATTACTGATGAAGATGATAGTTATTATGAACAATATACTATATATCCTTTATATGAAAAGAAAGCAAATAAAACTGCAACAACTTTATATCAAATGTTAAAAATTCAGGACTTGCCTTTGGATAATCGTGAAAAATATTTGGATTTGATGTGTTCTCCAGATATTTATCCTTTTGGTATTAATGGACAACATGAAACTAGAAAAGTAAAACTTTATGATCATGAATTTATTAAATGTCGATTAACATCTAAACATCCACAGTATAGATTAAATCAACAATATTTATTTCATTTATTGAATGATGCAAATTTGCGTCAATTAAATCGTGGAATTTTTCATAAAATGAACGTAACAGATTCGCGAGTTCGTTATACAGCTGCAGAATATTTAGACGCAATGTCGAAAGAATTATTGGAATCTAATTTGAGTACAATATTTTCAACACTTCGAAATACAGAGCAATATTGGCGTAAACCGAGAAGTGATTTAAATTGTATGACGCAACATTATGGACCTGCGACATGGTTTTTAACCCTAAGTCCGAGTGAATGGTTATGGGAAGATTTAGGTGAATATATTCGTGAAGTAAATGGATGGCATGACGTTTCTTTATCCGTTAGCGTACTCGTTGCAAGAGATCCTGTATCAACATCTAGGTTTCTCGATAATAAATTTCGAGCAATGCTTGATTTTATTACCTCTGAGGATCATCCAATTGGAGAAGTAACGCACTACTTCTGGCGACGAGAATACCAAGGTAGATATATACAACACTTTCACTTATTAATTTGGATTAAAAATGCACCGATTTTCGGGGAATCTGTTATTGAAGAAGTGTCTAAATTTATTTTACAACATATAAGCTGTAAAATGCCGGATCAAAATATTTCTCCTTTATTGTACAGGCGTGTTAATTCGCATCAGCAACATATACATAACGATTATTGTCTTCGCTCTAAAAAAGTAGGACGTAAAGTTATTCGTCGATGTCGTTTTGGGTTTCCTCGCCCTGTTACTGAAACTTTGAATATGAGAGATGTAGCAACTTCGATAGCAGGAAGAAAACAATTGAAACATAAAAGTAGACTTTATGATCTTCCTCGAATGGATAACGAAGTTAATATAAATGATTATAATCCTGTTCTTCTTACTGCATGGGAAGGTAATATGGATATTCAATTTATTGGTGAAAAATCATCGCTACTTACCTGGTACATAACTAAATATATGAATAAAGCAGGAAAAAGTGAATTATCTGAGATTATTCTTAATAGTAATAATAATAAACACAAATCATTAGTTTCTTATCTTTGGAATATTGCTTTGCGATTTACGAATAATAGGGAATGTGGAGCTCTCGAAGCTGCTGATGCATTATTATTCCTTTGTATGGAACTGATCAAAATACAACTCTCAGATGGCTAGATGTTAACCCAATTAGATATAGGAAATTAAAAAATCGCAAAGAAATTGAAGCTCTTAATGCTGAATCTACAAATATATTTTATCCATCTTTGATAGATGATCATTATCCACATAGACCAAATGAATTAGAAAATATATCTCTTTATGAATTTGCACAGTGGTATGATATCTCGAAAATAAAACCGAAAAATAAAAATATTAAATATTATAAAATAGATAATGGTTATTATCTTAAACGGCGACAGCGTGGATATCTTATTAATCATTATAGATATAGTGTTAATACACAACCGGAAAACTATTTCTTTTCATTATTGCTTATGTTTAAACCATGGCGAAAATTAGAGGATCTCAGATGTGAATGCGATACTTACGCCGAAGCATTTCATAAAGTAAAACTGCATCTTGGACAAGCATTACAATATCATGAAAGATTAGAAGAATTGCAAAAAGCTTTTGAAACTGCAAAACAGTTAGTCCAGCAATGTCTAGATGATGACTTACAAAAACAGCAGTCTCAGGATGATCCTGACAATCCAATAGGTGTTCAAAATGTAGAGGCTGGTGAGGCAATGCAAGATTTCAAAGATCTTGGTGATAAAAAGTAATTCGAGAAATCAATGTATCTGAGATGATAGAAAAATTAAATACTGATCAGAAACGAGTTTTTAATAAAGTTATCAATATTATAGAATCAGATGAATCAGTATTACGATTATATGTTAGTGGAGAAGGTGGTACTGGAAAAAATTTCTTAATCAAGACTATCAAGTGCTGGATAAAGCAAAATCTGAATAAAGATACTGCTGTAGCAGCACCTACAGGTATTGCAGCGTTTAATATAAATGGTTTAACAGTTCATAGATTACTTCAATTACCCGTCGAACATGGTCATCCTCCTAAGTATAAACCACTATCTGATCATGTATTGAAAATTTTACGAGCAGATCTTAAGAATGTTATTCTTTTTATAATTGATGAAGTGTCAATGATATCTAATTTGACTTTAATGTATATACATCTTCGATTATCTGAAATATTTGACACTAATGATTGCGACGATGGTTGGTTTGATCGGCAGCATATTCTTTTATTTGGAGATTTGCTTCAATTACCTCCTGTACGAGAAGATCCTATCTTTATACATTTATCAAATGAAAAAGTTGCCAAATATCTTGGTTCTTTAAATGCTGTTAATTTATGGATTACGTTATTTGATTACGAGGAATTAATAATCAATATGCGTCAACAAGGAGATAACTGTTATCGTAAATTATTATCAAAAATTCGTATTGGTTTATTGACAAAATCTGATTGTAAGATTCTTGAAAGCAGAAAAATATCTTTCAAAAATGATTCTTTTGAATCTAGAGTAGATGAATTATGTAGTTTTATTAATAATTTATCATCTGACACTGTATGTTTATTGCCTACTTGTAATATGTGTGATGTTATTAATAATGCAATGTTAAGTCGTATTGCTTCTAAAGAAATTTTATTAACAGCTGAAGACACGATTGAATGTATTCCGTATGTAAAAATGAAAGTATTAAAAGTATTATCAAATAATGATGATGATAATTCTAGAACAGCTGGGCTTTCGAAACAAATCACAATTAAAATTGGAGCGAAAGTTATGATACGGCGTAATATTGATGCTAGTTTAGGTCTTGTAAACGGTACCATTGCTAAAGTGATTTCAATTGAACAAGATACGTTTACTGATAACGTAGAAAAGATCAAACTTCTTTTACCGTCGGGTTTAGAATATTCAATTGAAAGAGTAAGTGTTAAATTTGAAGTGATGGATAGAGCATATGTTATTAGAAAACAATTTCCATTATCTCTAAGTTATGGCATCACTATTCATAAAAGTCAAGGATTGAGTTTGCAAAATGCTATTATGGACATCGGTAATTCCGTATTTAGTTGTGGTCAAACTTATGTTGCACTGTCACGAGTAACATTTCTAGAAGGATTACATTTAATTAATTTCGATCCTTCGTCAGTAATAGCCAGTCAAGAAGCTATTATTGAATATAATCATTTAAAACGGATACATAAACCAAAAGCAGAAATGATTATCATAGCAAAAGAACACCATCACAAAACGAAAGATGCCCTATGGGCATTACCAAAAGTAGTTGCTTCTGTTCAAAAATCAAGTTTAAATCACAAAGTTCAATGTAGATCAAACAGTACTGCTTGGATCATATATGGTTTCCAAAATACAGACAAGGTTTCATGTTATGCAAATGCAGTATTGCAATGTTTATTGCATTTAAATATTATTAGACAGCAATTGTTTAATTGTGATAAATCAGATATTTTATGTCTGTTAATGCATCGATATGAAATTGGAATGCATAATTTAAATACATATGCAATACGTCAATATTTAGGAGAACATTTTTCGAGCATTATAAAACATAATGCATTTGATTTTCTTATAACTCTTTGTGAAAAATATGAATGTATAAAAAATTTGATGGAGCATCAAATAACTTGTACTAAGCGATGTAAAACTTGTGATTATACAAAAACTACTCATAATAATAATATTATTATTTCAATTCCAGTTAATAATTTGAAGAAAAATTTTAATCTTAATGATTTATTAAACATTACGTTTTCACATTGGTATCAATCACATAATGAATCATGTGAATATTGTACTGGAAATGATATAATATATGAAAATGAAATAACATTAACAAAAGAGATAATTGTTATTCATTTAATATTATTTTTATCACAGGATGATAAATTAATGAAAACAACATCTGAATTTAATTTACGTGCTGTCCCAACAACTAAGATATTAATAGCTGGACAATCATATAAGACAATGAATGCTATATTTCATCATGGTTCATCTATTAATGAAGGTCATTATGTAAGTATATGTAGAGAAGGAAGATCTAGTATTTGGGTTGAAGTTGATGATATGCAAGTTAAAAAAAAGCAATGGCCTAGAGGTGCTAAAGATGTTTCTATAATATTTTTACAAAAGATAGCTAGCAAATAATATCTATTAAATGTTATAAAAAAACAAAACTAAAAATTTGTACATACAAAAAGTTAAACAAATCTTGATTTCTATAGTAAGCAAAGAGGAAAATTGTTTTTTGATGAAATATAAGGAGTTGCTGGTGCGTTCTTTATTTATTTAAAAATGTTTAACATATACTAAAAAAATAAATGATATAATTGTAAAAAAATTACCTTTTTTTAAAAAGGTAAAAAAAAGGCACCAAGTTCATGCGGCACACAATAAATTATGTATATATGTCATATATGTCATATATGTATATATGTATATATATAAATATATTTTTTTAATATAATATCTCTTAGCAAATTAGACTAAAAAAAGAAGTGATATAATCCCCAAAAAATTACCTTTTTAAAAAAAGGTAAAAAAATGGCGCCAAGTTCATGCGGCACACACAATAAATTATTTTAATATAATTATAATATATCCTACAAAAATAATGACATAAAAAATTGCGCCAAGAATATAAATCTTATGCGATAAGTAATTTCTTTTATTATTATTATTATATTATATATATATGTGGAATAATTATATCCTACTCGATGATGCCGGGGACGCGTTGATTCTCTTATCGACAAGCAATGTATGTTTGGCAACAGTTCGGCGGCTGTTACGATTTAAAAATTTAACGGTGAGACGAGGTCAAAGGCGCGGATGCGAGAATCGAATAAGTCAGTCGAGACAAAGCGCTGATCGACAGCAGTCGCGAAGAGACCGCGGGATGATCGATAGTTGTTGAAGGCGCGAAGCTTATTGTTCATTAGTTGTAATATTAATTGATCTGCTTCCTTTTATTTTTGGTAAATATATACATAATCACTTGTTCAACTAAAAGTCTCTAGTGATTTGATTGCTACCTCTCCAAAAAATTATTAAAAACGGCTCGTACCTATGAAGAAGTCGACAAATTTGGGGGCTCAGCCGGGATTTGAATAGACTCAGTAGGCCAAAAATAATTAAATTAGTCGCGCAGTGAGACATTGCGTAGAGAACATAATCCGTTGAACTTTCAAAAGTTGCCGAAAGTTTTTGTGTTGCTAGTATTGAGTGATGACATACAAGTGACCGTGAGAAAGAACGTTATTAGTTGAATTTCTTTGAACTGTTAGAAAATTACAATTCGCGTTGATCAATACCGAGCTGTGTTGCACGAATTCGCGTAGACAGGCTTAACATTGGAGAGAGACAGAATAATGAAGTCCGCGCGTGATTTTATACTGCAAAAATTGAAAGATAAGTTGACGGCGTTGGGAATGGACTCAGCAGGAACGAAAGCCGAGTTGTTTACGCGATTGATGGAGCATAATCCGTCCGGTGGATGGATGGAGAGCGTTGAGGAGGAGGGTCATGAGACGCGAGCGACGAGCGACGACTCGTGCGTGGCCAATACGACGAATGTCCGAGAGCTTCAAGCGCAGCATGAGCGAGAGTTAAATTTGATGCGCAGAGAGGCTGCATTGAGAGAACGGGAACTTGCGTTGGCACGCCGCGAATTAGAGATGCTGCGTGAGGCCCATCAAAGGGGCCATGTCGAGGGCGAACGCGTGGAGGCGACGTCGGTGGCAAGTGAATCGACAAGTAGTCAGGCGCAGTCAAGGATTAGTATATCGGCTATAGCGGATCTTCTCGGTCAATTTGACGGGAACAGCGAATCATATGAGAGATGGGAGAAACAAGTGCGATTGTTGAAAGCGACCTTCAAGCTTGATGATAGCCAGGTGAAATTATAGATGGGTTCAAGGCTGAAGGGAAAAGCGAGCGAATGGTTTCATTTGAAGCCTGAGTTGATAGACGCACAATTTGAGGATTTCTTGACGCAGTTGCGGGGCATGTTCTTTCATCGGCTAAGCAAGGCGATGAGGCGAAGGAAGTTCGAGGAATGCATCTGGAAGAGAGGGGAGGCGTTCAGCGAATATTTCCACAAAAAGATGATCCTTGCAAATCACGTGCCTGTCGACTCCGATGAATGGATTATCTAATTGATGGTATCCCAGACGTTTCGTTACGAGATCAAGCACGAATACAAAGATTCCAGACGACGACAGCCCTTCTCGAAGCATTTGAAAAAATCATCCTGCGGGAAAAGGGTGCGTCACGAGAGAGGGCGGATGGCGGCGCAGTTGCGAGGAGTGGCGGCAAAGGACGATTCATTGGAGCTGGCGAAACGGAGCATGCGGTGAAGAGGGACGCGGTTAAGAAAAGGTGTCATTCCTGTGGCTCAGCGACTCATCTGGCTGCGGATTGTCCGACAAGAGACAAGGGCATGAAGCGTTTTGAATGTCGTGGATATGGACACATCGCGCCACAATGCCCGAAGAAGCAAGTATCAGTGAGAGACACTTGCATGGTGAATCAAGCGATTCGTAAGAAATATTATAAAAATGTAATAATCGAGGGATGCGAGGTAACTGCGCTGGTTGATACGGGTAGCGATCTTAGTCTAATGCGCGCCGACAAATATCTCAAAATAGGTGCGCCGCGCTTGCGGCGGAATGAAATACATTTTCGCGGCGTAGGATTAAACAATCATCAAACATTGGGCGAATTTTGTACCAACATTGTTATTGATGAACATGCGTATCCTATTAAAATTAGTGTAGTTTCGGATAGTCTCTTGCAGCACGAAATGTTAATTGGAACGGATTTCCTAGATACGGTAGAACTATCCGCGAAGGAAGGTAATGTCTTAATCATGAAGGTCAATAACGCTCGAAACCAAAACACTGTTTCTGAAGTATTACATGTTGATTAATATAGTCGATGTATAAATAAAGTCGATGTATCACACATAACAAATGTAGAACAAAGGCACGAAGTCGAGAAAATTGTCGAGAAATACGTTCCCGAAAGAACGCGCGATGTAGATGTCAAAATGACCATCATAGTTAAAGACGACGAATCCGTCTATCAGAGAGCGCGACGTTTATCGCCGTCGGAAAAGGCCGAAGTAAATGCGCACGTGGAGCAGTGGGTACGCGACGGAATCGTGCAGCCTTCGATATCGGAATACGCCAGTCCGGTAGTCTTAGTGAAAAACAAAGACGGAACGACGCGACTTTGCGTAGATTACCGACAAATCAATAAAAAAATAGTAAAAGACCGGTATCCTCTTCCTTTGATTGAGGATCAGCTTGATTTGCTGCAAGACGCCAGGATATTTACAACACTTGATCTTAAAAATGGATTATTCCATGTTTTATTAGATAAAGATAGTCGCAAATACACGTCGTTCATTATACCGGACGGTCAGTACGAATTCCTTAGAGCGCCATTCGGATTGTGTAATTCGCCCGCTGTGTTCCAGAGATTCATTAACGTTATATTTAGCGACCTTATTAAAAATAAAATTGTATTGACGTACATGGACGATCTAATTATTCCATCTGAGAATTGCGAAGTCGGAATAGAGCGACTGAAGATTGTGTTGGAAACGGCGTCTCGATCCGGTTTGATTATTAATTGGAATAAGTGCTCTTTCTTAACGACTCGAGTAGATTATTTGGGGCATGTTATAGAGAACGGCTTGGTTCGTCCGTCGGAGCGTAAGACAGAGGCCGTAATGCGATATCCAGAACCTAGAAACATTAAGCAAATACAAAGTTTCTTGGGTCTGATGGGATATTTCAGGAAATTTATAGCGGGATATTCTAAGATTGCCCGTCCGTTGACGAGCCTGCTAAAGGCGAATGCAAAATTTGTATTTGACAGAGATGAAAGATCGGCATTTTATCAATTGAAGACGGCCTTGGGTGCTGGCCCTGTGCTGGGACTTTATCGCTCAGATCGTGAGACCGAGCTGCATACCGATGCATCGATGCATGGGTATGGGGCGATATTATTGCAGCGCGATAGCGTGGATCAGTTGTTGCATCCTGTGTATTACATGAGCGGTAAAACTACGGCGGCAGAGGAAAAGTACTCAAGTTACGAGTTGGAAGTCTTAGCGATAGTTAGAGCGCTGAAAAAATTTAGGGTCTATTTGCTCGGAATACCTTTTAAGATTGTGACTGATTGTCGTGCGTTCGCCTTAACAATGCAAAAAAAGGACTTGTGTGTTAGGGTAGCTAGGTGGGCATTACTCCTGGAAGAATTCACATATACAATAGAACATCGTCCGGGAAAGAGCATGGTCCATGTAGACGCGCTTAGTCGCAACCCTGTTCGATCTGTTTTGATTATAGACAGGAGCGATGAAGGAGTGATTATCAGATTAAGAAAGGTGCAGCACAACAGCGACGAATTAGAGAAAATAATCGATGTAGCGAAGCAGCGGACTATCGACGGTTATGTCATGCGAAATGGATTATTGTTTAAGGAGGTCGATGGCGATGTGCGACTGGTGGTACCGAAAGCTATGCAGTCGCAAATAATAAAGCGCGCACACGAGAGGGGACATTTCGCTATTAATAAGACTGAGCAAATAGTGAAAAAGGATTATTGGTTTAGAGGTATGCGTGCGAAGATCGAAAAAGTGATTCGTAATTGTATCGACTGCATTCTGGCCGAGCGTAAGCAGGGAAAACAGGAGGGTTGGCTGCATACGATAAAGAAGGGAGATTTGCCGTTGGACTGCTATCATATAGATCATTTGGGACCGCTCCCATCCACAAGGAAAAATTATAAGCATATTTTCATCGTAGTGGATGCGTTTAGCAAATTTGTATGGTTTTATGCTACGAAAAGTACGGGTACGGCCGAGGTAATTGCGCGACTTAAAGCACAATCGGCAGTGTTTGGTAACCCGAGGAAAATAATTTCGGACAGAGGTACCGCGTTTACCGCGAATGACTTTGAAGAATATTGTAGGCGGGAGGGCATCGAGCATGTTCTCATCACTACAAGCGTACCTCGTGCGAACGGACAAGCCGAGAGGATAAATCGAACCATTGCTGACTAAGTTAGCCGCTCCTAAGCCCGACGAGTGGTTTAAGCATCTAGATGTGGCGCAGCAGTATTTAAATTCGACCGTGAGTAGAAGCACCAGGTTTTCGCCATCCAAGCTATTATTCGATGTACAAATGCGATTGAAGAACGATCTGCGAATCAGAGAGCTGATCGAATCAGAGATATTGGACGCCGTACAAGACGAGAGAGACGAGTTGCGATTGCAAGCGAAGGAGAACATATGGAAGATCCAATAAGAAAATCGCAAGAATTTTAACAAAAGGCGCAAAGAGCCCAAAAAATATAATGAGGACGATTTGGTGGCGATCAAGCGTACGCAATCTGGACCTGGGATGAAATTTTCGTCGAGGTATTTGGGTCCATATACTGTGGTGAGAGTCTTGTGAAATGATCGTTATTTAGTCCATAAAGCAGGGAATCACGAGGGCCCGCGGCAGGCGTCTACATCAGCGGATCATATGAAGCCCTGGATAGAAGATTCTTCCGACCTGAGTTCTGACGAGGTGGATGACAGTTGAGGGCATCTGTCCTTGCAGAATGGCCGAGTGTGGAATAATTATATCCTACTCGATGATGCCGGGGACGCGTTGATTCTCTTATCGACAAGCAATGTATGTTTGGCAACAGTTCGGCGGCTGTTACGATTTAAAAATTTAACGGTGAGACGAGGTCAAAGGCGCGGATGCGAGAATCGAATAAGTCAGTCGAGACAAAGCGCTGATCGACAGCAGTCGCGAAGAGACCGCGGGGTGACCGATAGTTGTTGAAGGCGCGAAGCTTATTGTTCATTAGTTGTAATATTAATTGATCTGCTTCCTTTTATTTTTGGTAAATATATATATAATCACTTGCTCAACTAAAAGTCTCTAGTGATTTGATTGCTACCTCTCCAAAAAATTATTAAAAACGGCTCGTACCTATGAAGAAGTCGACATATATATACAGGGTGTCCTAGACCACACGTACACCCCTTTTCTTTCAAAAACTAAGCATTTTAGAGAAAAACGTTTTCGACAAAAATTGTATGGTTTTGAGGGGAACATAAGATAGTGTCATTGGTTTGACCTTGGATGGCATCGTTAAGGTAAGGTCAAGGACACCTTTAATTTCTTAAATGGAACCACCTATTTTTTATTGCATATTCTTATAGCTTATGTCGAGAGCTTTCCAAAACATTATAATAAAGTATTTTTTCATCAAGTACTTTTCGAGTTATAGGGCTTGAAATAATTTCTTAATTTTACATAAACCATAAAATATCTAGTAAAATATTCATTTTTCGATTATCTTACCTTAATACTTTTACGTACAAAATAATGAGAGGAATCAATTGGTGTAAGGAAAACACAAAATTGTTTCGAAAAAAAAAATGTAATTTGCAATTAACAATTACATTTTTTTTCTTAAAAAAATCTATGTGTTTTCTTTACACCAATCGATTCCTCTCATTATTTTGTACATAAAAGTATTAAGGTAAGATAATCGAAAAATGAATATTTTACTAGATATTTTATGGTTTATGTAAAATTAAGAAATTATTTCAAGCCTTATAACTCGAAAAGTATTTGATGAAAAAATACTTTATTACAGTGTTTTGGAAAGCTCTTGACATAAGGTATAAGAATATGCAATAAAAAATAGGTGGTTCCGTTTAAGAAATTAAAGGTGTCCTTGACCTCACCTTAACGATGCCATCCAAGGTCAAACCAATGACACCATCTTATGTTCCCCTCAAAACCATACAATTTATGTCGAAAACGTTTTTCTCTAAAATGCTTAGTTTTTGAAAGAAAAGGGGTGTACGGGTGGTCTAGGACACCTTGTATATACAGGGTGACCCATTTTAACTTAGGCAGCCAAATAACTCGAAAAATAAGCACACTACGAAAAAATGTTTAGAATCAAAATTTTGTCATTTCGAGGGGGACGTACAATGACGTTAAAATGAGCCCCCCCACCCCTCCCGCTGGGCGGTGAGGGGGGGCAAGTTTGAAATCTTAAATGGGAACCCCTATTTTTTATTGCATATTCGGAATCTTTGGCTAAAAACACATACAATTTGTCTGAAACATTTTTCTCGATTCATGATAGATGGCGCTGTAATCGACGAAATTCAATTTCTTCGATTTCTCTTACTGAGAACCCATGCTTACGATTCTGCAATAAATTAACAATAAAAATACCACGTTTTCATTGTTAATACTCGAAATTAGTCTTAAAACAAACTTCTCATTATTTTTTATTACTCATTAATTACTTCTCAAGAAACTGCTTTTAGCGTAACCTGCCCTTTAGGCAACTTGAATGGTCCAAAGTACCGAGACATTTTGGACTTTCCATCTGATGGAGTTCCTCTAAGTATCCCTCCAAAATTTTGTCCATTTAGTGCCAAAGTCACAAGTGTTTATGTATTTTTTTAACATTTGTACTCTGATAAAATTCTGGTAAAATGGCAAATTATACGCCTACAGAAGTAGTCGATATTCTTATAACCTTTGGCGAATGTGGTAGAAATTACAGACTTACTGCCCGTACTTATGCGGAGCGATTCCCAAATCGCCGCCATCCTACTGATCAACAAATTATAAACATTGAAAGGAGATCTCGTAATAATCCACTTCATCGCGAAAGGCGAAGGAATAGACTTCATAATAATAATGACCCTAGATTGCTCGCAGTTTTGGCTATGGTTCATCAAAATCCCCATATTAGTACCCGTCAAATAGAACGAGAACTGGGAATCCCTCAAACTACGGCACATAGATTGTTACGATCAGTCAATTACCATCCGTATCATATTACTCTGGTACAGGAATTAAGTGAGGCCGACTACGTACTCAGAGTACAATTTTGTAGATGGGCTCTTGAGATGTTAGATCAGAATCCAGATTTTTTTAGTAATGTTTGTTTCAGTGATGAAGCAACATTCATCAGCAATGGTAGTCTCAATAGGCATAATTGCCACTATTGGTCACCAGAAAATCCACATTGGTATCGTGAGGTGCTTAATCAACATCGTTGGAGTTTATATGTATGGGTAGGCATTTGCAATGGCCAAGTCATTGGACCTCATTTTTTTGAACGTCCAATTAATAGTCCAATGTATTTAGAATTCCTCGAAAATGATTTGCCAGCATACCTAGAGAATGTTCCCCTTGCAGTTAGACTAAATTTATGGTATCAACAAGATGGTGCTCCTGCTCATTATGCTCGTATTGTACGGATGTTTTTGAATCAAAGGTTCCCAAATCGGTGGATAGGGCGGGGTGGACCAGTTCTGTGGCCTCCGAGATCACCGGATTTGAACCCCCTTGATTTCTTTTTATGGGGATACGTTAAAGATGCAGTGTATAGTAAAACTCCAACGACAAGATTGAATATGATGGAAAGAATAAGAAGAGCTTGTGAAGCTATAACTCCTTTAATGCTAGAAAATGTACAACGTAACTTTCGCTGTCGATTACTGTTATCCTTAGAAAATAATGGTGCACACTTTGAGCATCTCCTCCATGCGGAGAGAGCTGATAACAATGCAATCTTGCCTTAACTGGTTGGGTCACCACACGACCTTGCCTTCACTGGCTGGGTCACTACTTGACCTTGCCTTAACTGGTTGGGTCACCACACGACCTTGCCTTCACTGGCTGGGTCACTACTTGACCTTGCCTTAACTGGTTGGGTCACCACACGACCTTGCCTTCACTGGCTGGATCACCACACGACCTTGCCTTCACTGGCTGGGTTACCACACGTTCAAGCACCCCGAATTGTGAGAGGCGAGGGGACTCACGTTAATCAAGCACCCCGAAGGGAACAGAAAACTGCTACGTCCACGACGTTGTTCCTGGGTTACGCTAAAAGCAGTTTCTTGAGAAGTAATTAATGAGTAATAAAAAATAATGAGAAGTTTGTTTTAAGACTAATTTCGAGTATTAACAATGAAAACGTGGTATTTTTATTGTTAATTTATTGCAGAATCGTAAGCATGGGTTCTCAGTAAGAGAAATCGAAGAAATTGAATTTCGTCGATTACAGCGCCATCTATCATGAATCGAGAAAAATGTTTCAGACAAATTGTATGTGTTTTTAGCCAAAGATTCCGAATATGCAATAAAAAATAGGGGTTCCCATTTAAGATTTCAAACTTGCCCCCCCTCGCCGCCCAGGGGGAGGGGTGGGGGGGCTCATTTTAACGTCATTGTACGTCCCCCTCGAAATGACAAAATTTTGATTCTAAACATTTTTTCGTAGTGTGCTTATTTTTCGAGTTATTTGGCTGCCTAAGTTAAAATGGGTCACCCTGTATATATACAGGGTGTTCAAAAAGTCCCGGACCGGTTGAATATTTCATAAACTATGCACTTTAGAAAGAAATGTTTCAGACAAAAGTTGTATGGCTTGAAGGGGGCCATAAGATGGCGTCATTGGTTTGACCTTGAAAAGTCGTTTGAAGGTCACGTGAAGGTCACCTTCAATTTCTTAAATGGAACCCCCTATTTTTTGTTACTTATTCTTGTAGCTTATCTCGAGAGCTTTCCAAAACACTATAATAAAGTATTTCTTCATTGAGTACTTTTCGAGTTATGAGGCTTGAAATCATTTCTTAATTTTACATAAACCATAAAATATCTAGTAAAATATTCATTTTTCGATTATCTTACCTTAATACTTTTATGTACAAAATAATGAGAGGAATCAATTGGTGTAAAGAAAATACATAGTTATTTTTAAGAAAAAATATGTAATTGTTAATTGCAAATTACATATTTTTTCTTCGAAACAACTATGTTTTTTCTTTACACCAATTGATTCCTCTCATTATTTTGTACATAAAAGTATTAAGGTAAGATAATCGAAAAATGAATATTTTATGGTTTATGTAAAATTAAGAAATTATTTCAAGCCCTATAACTCGAAAAGTACTTGATGAAAAAATACTTTATTATAGTGTTTTGGAAAGCTCTCGACATAAGCTATAAGAATATGCAATAAAAAATAGGTGGTTCCATTTAAGAAATTAAAGGTGTCCTTAACCTCACCTTAACGATGCCATCCAAGGTCAAACCAATGACACCATCTTATGTTCCCCTCAAAACCATACAATTTTTGTCGAAAACGTTTTTCTCTAAAATGCTTAGTTTTTGAAAGAAAAGGGGTGTACGGGTGGTCTAGGACACCCTGTATATATATATATATATATATATATATATATATATATATATATAACGTTTATATATTATATTATATATATTATGTATGTTATATATTATATTTTATATATAATTATATATATATATATATATATATATATATATATTATATTTATATTATTATTATTATTATTTAAAAATTAAAAACTAAAAATGAATATAAAACATAAAATTTTAATTTAAAAAAACTTGGCGCTGCCAATAAAATGGAAACATATCGGGGATTTGTATTTAACAAATTTAGGAAATTAAGCAACACTTTTAAGCTGAACAATATGTTAATAAAATAGACAGATATTGTTGATTTATATTTAGCAAATTTAAGAAATTAAGCAATACTTTTAAGCTGAACAATATGTTAATAAAGTGGACACATATTGTTAATTTATATTTAGCAAAGTTAGGAAATTAAGCAACACTTTTAATCTGAACAATATGTTAATAAAATGGACACATTGTTGATTTATGTTTAGCAAATTTAGGAAATTAAACAATATTTTTAAGCTGAACAATATGTTAATTAAGCGGACACATTGTTAACTTATATTTAGCAAAGTTAGGAAATTAAGCAACACTTTTAATCTGAACAATATGTTAATAAAATGGACACATATTGTTGATTCATATTTAGCAAATTTAGGAAATTAAACAATACTTTTAAGCTTAACCATATGTTAATAAAATTGGCAGCGCCAAGTTTTTTTAAATTAAAATTTTATGTTTTATATTCATTTTTAGTTTTTAATTTTTAAATAATAATAATAATAATAATATTATAAATATTATATATATATATATATATATATATATATATATACAGGGTGGCCCATTTTAATCCATCCAGTCGAATATCTCGAAAACGAAGCCCGGGAGAGAAAAATGTTTCAAACAAAAGTTGTTTGGTTTCGAGGGGGCCATAAGATGGTACCATTGGTTTGACCTTGAAGAGTCATTTGAAGGTCACGTGAAGGTCACTTCAATTTTTCTAAATGGAACACCCTATATATTTTTGCACATTCTTGTAGCTTATCTCGAGGGATTTCCAAAACACTATAATTAAGTACCTTTTCGTTAAGTACTTTTTAAGTTATGAGGCTTGAAATAATTTCTTAATTTTACATAAACCGTAAAATATCTTGTAAAATATTCATTTTTCGATTATCTTACCTTAATACTTTTATGTACAAAATAATGAGAGGAATCAATTGGTGTAAAGAAAACACATAGTTGTTTTTAAGAAAAAATATGGAATTGTTAATTGCAAATTACATATTTTTTTTCGAAACAATTATGTGTTTTCATTACACCAATTGATTCCTCTCATTATTTTGTACGTAAAAGTATTAAGGTAAGATAATCGAAAAATGAATATTTTACAAGATATTTTACGGTTTATGTAAAATTAAGAAATTATTTCAAACATCATAACTCAAAAAGTACTTAACGAAAAGGTACCTAATTATAGTGTTTTGGAAAGCTCTCGAGATAAGCTACAAGAATGTGCAAAAATATATAGGGTGTTCTATTTAAAAAAATTGAAGTGACCTTCACGTGACCTTCAAATGACTCTTCAAGGTCAAACCAATGGTACCACCTTATGGCCCCCTCGAAACCAAACAACTTTTGTCTGAAACATTTTTCTCTCCCGGGCTTGGTTTTCGAGATATTCGACTGGATGGATTAAAATGGGCCACCCTGTATATATATATATATATATATATATATATATATATATATATATAATATATAACATATATAATATATAACATATATAATATATATATTATATATAATATAATATATAATATAATATATATATATAATATAATAATAATAATAAAAGAAATTACTTATCGCATAAGATTTATATTCTTGGCGCAATTTTTTGATATCATTATTTTTGTAGGATATATTATAATTATATTAAAATAATTTATTGTGTGTGCCGCATGAACTTGGCGCCCTTTTTTTACCTTTTTTTAAAAAAGTAATTTTTTTGGGATTATATGTATATACAGGGTGTCGCAAACCACACGTATAAGCCGAATATCTCAAAAACTGAGCGCGGCAGACAAAAATATTTCAGACAAAAGTTGTAAGGTTTCAAGTAACGCATTACATGACGATATCAGTATGACCTTGAAGAATGTTGTCAAGATCACGTAAAGGTCACCTTGAATTCTGTAAATGGAAACACCAATTTTTTTATTACATATTCTTGTAGCTTATCTCGAGGGCTTTCCAAAACACTATAATAAAATATTTTTCCCTCAAGTACTTTTTGAGTTATAAGGCTTGAAATCATTTCTTAATTTTACATAAACCATAAAATATCTTGTAAAATATTCATTTTTCGATTATCTTACCTTAATACTTTTATGTACAAAATAATGAGAGGAATCAATTGGTGTAAAAAAACACATAGTTATTTTTAAGAAAAAATATGTAATTGTTAATTGCAAATTACATATTTTTTCTTCGAAACAACTATGTGTTTTCTTTATATCAATTGATTCCTCTCATTATTTTGTACATAAAAGTATTAAGGTAAGATAATCGAAAAATGAATATTTTACAAGATATTTTATGGTTTATGTAAAATTAAGAAATGATTTCAAGCCTTATAACACAAAAAGTACTTGAGGGAAAAATATTTTATTATAGTGTTTTGGAAAGCCCTCGAGATAAGCAACAAGAATATGCAATAAAAAATTGGGGTTTCCATTTACAGAATACAAGGTGACCTTTACGTGACCTTGACAACACTCTTCAAAGTCATACTGATATCGCCATGTAATGCGTTACTTGAAACCTTACAACTTTTGTCTGAAATATTTTTGTCTTCCGCGCTCAGTTTTTGAGATATTCGGCTGATACGGGTGGTCTGCGACACCCTGTATATACAGGGTGACCCATTTTAACTTAGGCAGCCAAATAACTCGAAAAATAAGCAAGATAGAAAAAAATGTTTTAGACAAAAGTTGTATGGTTTCGAGGGGGCCATAAGATGGTATCATTGGTTTGACCTTGAAGAGTCATTTGAAGGTCACGTGAAGGTCACTTCAATTTTTTTAAATGGAACATCCTATATATTTTTGTACATTCTTGTAGCTCATCTCGAGAGCTTTCCAAAACACTATAATTAAGTACATTTTCGTTAAGTACTTTTTGAGTTATGAGGCTTGAAATAATTTCTTAATTTTACATAAACCGTAAAATATCTTGTAAAATATTCATTTTTCGATTACCTTACCTTAATAGTTTTATGTACAAAATAATGAGAGGAATCAATTGGTGTAAAGAAAACACATAGTTGTTTCGAAGAAAAAATATGTAATTTGCAATTAACAATTCCATATTTTTTCTTAAAAACAACTATGTGTTTTCTTTACACCAATTGATTCCTCTCATTATTTTGTACATAAAAGTATTAAGGTAAGATAATCGAAAAATGAATATTTTACAAGATATTTTACGGTTTATGTAAAATTAAGAAATTATTTCAAGCATCATAACTCAAAAAGTACTTAACGGAAAGGTACTTAATTATAGTGTTTTGGAAAGCTCTCGAAATAAGCTACAAGAATGTACAAAAATATATAGGGTATTCCATTTAAAAAAATTGAAGTGACCTTCACGTGACCTTCAAATGACTCTTCAAGGTCAAACCAATGATACCATCTTATGGCCCCCTCGAAACCATACAACTTTTGTCTAAAACATTTTTCTCTATCTTGCTTATTTTTCGAGTTATTTGGCTGCCTAAGTTAAAATGGGTCACCCTGTATATATATATATATATATATATACAGGGTGTCGCATATATATATATATATATATATATATATATATATATATATATGTGTAGTTTTCAATATAGTTAATTTACCTAAAGATTAATGGCAGAGTATCCTTTGCAGCATATGTAATCATCACCATTTTCTGTGGGCTTATTGATTTCAATCAGAGTTCCGTCAATAGCTCCAATGACACCATGTAATCCTTACATTATGAAATTCATTCATTACTTCAATAGCTTTTTGTCCAGTTGGCCATTGAATGAATTGATGTGTAATTTTGTAAAGAGCAGATATCACTTTTCTCAATGCCCGAAAGCAAGTGGCTTTGCCAACCCCAAATCTATCACTTACCGATCTGAAAATAAAAGTTCCATTGAAATAACTAAAATGCATGTCAATAAGTATGCAAAGTCAATAAATTGTTTCAAAAATGTACCGAAAACTTTCAGGTGTAGCCATAAACCAAAGCGACATTAATAATTGATTTTTAATTGGAATAGATTTGTTTCCAAAATTGTTGTTTCTTTGTTCCAATATTGGGCCGATTAAAAGTAAAATTACTTCAAATGATGCTGGATATAATCTATCAACAAAATTTCATTAATTTTAAATTTTTTTACTTAACCTCATTATTTATATAGCAAATTATTTTTTTAATTTACATACCGGAAATGCTTTTTAAAGTCTTCAACATTTAGATGATTGACTATATTTTCTATAGGTTCTGAACTTTAGGAATTTGTTTCAAATTAGATCTATCATCTTGAATGATTGCATTTAGATTTAATATCAGATCTTGTTCATCATCACTTGAGTCGGAAAAAAGAAATAATTCTATAATTTCAGTATCACTATCACTATCACCGTTTTCAAAGAAATTAATTAATTAGTCCATTTTATTTTAATTATATTGTGATCAATAAAAATGCTATTGTAAAAACGAAAAAATGTTTTAATTCCTGTCACAATCTCAGGTTGCAGATTAATTTTTATGCGCATGATGCGTTTTGCGGAACGTTCACGCCACTGCTCGCATGAATGGCACGCATGATGTGGATTGCGGAACGCAGCCTTTATGTGTTATGTGCTGAGGCTTGCTTGAGTCCGTCTGCTTTAATATGGTAATGGCTCTTTCCACTTTATTAATTTTATATTTTCTTTTGTTACAGGCGTTGGAGTTCCAGGAGGGCTTTTTGGGCGGTTTACTCTCGGCGCATCCCACCGCTGCCACCAAATTGTGCCGGAAGCGGCACGGGATGTGGGGTGTCGCCGGGAAAACTTCGTAAAGCCTCGGAACCGCCAATTACAATATGTTTTATTATAGAAGCGTTTATTTCTTCCAAAATATATATACTTATATACATATATATAATGGTCTTCTTAATTTAATATAATATAAACCTTTAATATAAACCTTTATTATTGATATCTTCAGCGTTTTTTATTCTTTCGGATATTGATTGTAAGTAAGTCATATAGCAAATGTAATAATTAATAAAAGACATTCAATGTTAAAGAAATATATAATGATAACACTTATTGTGTATCTGCGTATTGTCGTTGCATATAGACAAGAAGCATGCACCATTGCGTATTAAATTTTTCATACACAATGATGATATGCAAAAATGCACAATGTCATCGTTGAATTGATACACAGATAACAATGTTGAACTTTGATTTAATTGTAGAAAGGTGAGCTTGTGTAAAGAACAACTCCTTTGTATTGTAGTTTCCTCTCGTTTATTGCACAAAGAGTAATCAGTAACTGAACAAAGAAAAGATAAGCGAGGAAAGTAGGTAGCGCTTTCAACCTTACAAAAAAAACTTTTGCCTAGTGCTAACATAAAGAAAATTATAGAGGGAAAGTAACTAAATGAGAACATAACTAAATATAACTCATGGAGAACATAACTAAAAGAATCAAATGAAATTTTTTTCTTAACAAACAATAACAATTTTAAGTCTATCCATCTTATAGTTAATTATCTGTTTGATATTGAGTACCTTACATTTTCTGCGCAGCTTATATAAAGATTATATAATGTACACTAAATGAAAAAAATTTTTTTTGCAGATATGTCAAAGTGAAAAGAATAAATTTCCCCTATCTTAGAAGAAATGAGACTTTGATTAAAATATTTTATTTGTTACGAATTCAAATCATCAAACTCAGCAAAGAAAATTAACATCCAGTTCTTTAGTGATGAGAATGATGAGAAAATAGATATTGAAATTAATAATATGTGAGTTCTTATATTATATTTCACTTATACAGGGTGATTCAAAATAACCTAATTGTCCTTAAAATGACACATTCTTGAGTCAATTCTAAGACAATTTTTCCTTTGGCAAAATTTCGTCTGACGCTTAGTTTTTGAATTATTAAAAGAAGTAATTAACTTATGACGGGTCGGATATAAGAAGCAGGCAAGGGTGGCACGATTCACCGTCAGACGCGGGTGCTTACGCCTGCTGCGATCACCTGATCGCTACAGACATACACATGCGAATACATACATTCTCATTCTCTCTCTCTCTCTCTGCCCCTCTCTCTCTCTCTCTCTCTCTCATTTGCTTGCTCACTTTAAGTCATTATTATTCTTACTTAAATTATTATTTACTTTTTATTATTATACATTTTCGCTTTAATTATTATTATTATTATTTTAAATTGTAGTTTTTTTTTTTTAACGAGAGAGGGGCAAATGCATTTTATGCATACTCACCGGGCGGTCCGGTGAGTTATGAGGGACTCGAGTACCAAGTCGAATTACCAACTCGGTACTCCCTACCCACTAAAAATCCCTCTCTTTCGCGAATTTTCTCTAACACTGTTTATTTGACATCCCGAAATCTGTTTTCACACAACACTAAAGAATAGTTATTATTACCTTGTTCGATGTTCCTTGAGAAATGAATTTTCCGATAGATCGTACTTTCATTCAAATTGAACGTAGATATCACGTTCTAAAGGACAGAGATCCACACTAAATAATTAATCGAAAGTTCTTTTTCTTTTTTCTTTTATAAACTGTATTCTTTTATAAACTTCAACATAATCACATTCATTCACTCACTCGATAAGACGAGAAATTTACCAATGACTTTATCACTAAGCACTATCAATCACTATCGAATAATCACTGTTGGCAATTAAAAACCACTCGATTAAAGAAAGACACGCGCACATACGTTATTACACGACGCGATAACGTGACGATATTTACCCGGCGACAGCAAACAGTTTTTGGTTATGGTAGGTTACGGTAGGTTAAGGTACTAACAGCGCTGTCGAACGTGAACATGTGTTTGATTGAAGACGCGACAATTTAGCGTATAATATTATTATCATATGATATTTATACATCGTATATTTGTTTTAAAATTAATTAGAATAAATAAATGTTTAATACTTTCACTATTAATGTTAAATATTATTTATTATTAATACTAAATATTATTATTAAATATTCTTAAATATTATTATTAATATTAAATATTTATTTATTGTTATTAAATATTATTAAAATATTAAATATATTTATTTATTATTATTAAATATTTATTAAACTATTATCTGATTGAAAATCGATAATCAATAATAATATGAAAATAATATGAAAAAATATTATTAAATTCTGGCGTTTCAATCTCTCTTGGTTTTTTCTTATGGTTTTAAAAACGAATTCAGAACGATCAATATTTTTGAACATTTGGAACATTTTCTTTCGTTTTTAAAACTATAAGAAGAAACTAAGAGAGATTGAAACGCCAGAATTTAATGATATTGTTTCATATTATTTTCTTATTATTATTGATTATCGATTTTCAATCAGATAATAGATTAATAAATATTTAAAAATAATAAATAAATATATTTAATATTTTAATAATAATATTTAATAATAATAAATAAATATTTAATATTAATAATAATATTTAATAATAATAAATAAATATTTAATATTAATAATACTATTTAATAATAATAAATAAATATTTAATATTTAATATTAATAATAATATTTAAGAATATTTAATAATAATATTTAGTATTAATAATAAATAATATTTAACATTAATAGTGAAAGTATTAAACATTTATTTATTCTAATTAATTTTAAAACAAATATACGATGTATAAATATCATATGATAATAATATTATACGCTAAATTGTCGCGTCTTCAATCAAACACATGTTCACGTTCGACAGCGCTGTTAGTACCTTAACCTACCGTAACCTACCATAACCAAAAACTGTTTGCTGTCGCCGGGTAAATATCGTCGCGTTGTCGCGTCGTGTAATAACGTATGTGCGCGTGTCTTTCTTTAATCGAGTGGTTTTTAATTGCCAACAGTGATTATTCGACAATGATTGATAGTGATTAGTGATAAAGTCATTGGTAAATTTCTCGTCTTATCGAGTGAGTGAATGAATGTGATTATGTTGAAGTTTATAAAAGAATACAGTTTATAAAAGAAAAAAGAAAAAGAACTTTCGATTAATTATTTAATGAGGGTCTCTGTCCTTTAGAACGTGATATCTACGTTCAATTTGAGTGAGTGCGATCTATCGGAAAATGAGCGAGATCCGTTAGCGCACGGTGCGATAGCGCACCAACCCGATAGCACACGAAAAATTGAACACAATTCCCGATAGCCCACGTCCCTTTAGCACACATTCCGATAGCACACAAAGTAAATCGCGCACAAAGTAAATCGCGCACAATCCCGATGAGAAAGTACACGCACAGACTCCCACCCCACCCCGTTGCAAACCCATGTGGAACCTTGTGTGCTATCGGGATGTGTGCTAAAGGGACGTGGGCTATCGGGAATTGTGTTCAATTTCTCGTGTGCTATCGGGTTGGTGCGCTATCGCACCGTGCGCTAACGGGACCCTCCCTCGGAAAATTAATTTCTCAAGGAACATCGAACAAGGTAATAATAACTATTCTTTAGTGTTGTGTGAAAACAGATTTCGGGATGTCAAATAAACAGTGTTAGAGAAAATTCGCGAAAGAGAGGGGTTTTTAGTGGGTAGGGAGTACCGAGTTGGTAATTCGACTTGGTACTCGAGTCCCTCATAACGGACCGCCCGGTGAGTATGCATAAAATGCATTTTCCCCTCTCTCGTTAAAAAAAAAACTACAATTTAAAATAATAATAATAATAATTAAAGCGAAAATGTATAATAATAAAAAGTAAATAATAATTTAAGTAAGAATAATAATGACTTAAATTGAGCAAGCAAATGAGAGAGAGAGAGAGAGAGTGAGGGAGGGAGAGAGAGAGAGAGTGGCAGAGAGAGCGAGAGAGAGAATGAGAATGTATGTATTCGCATGTGTATGTCTGAGCGAGAGAGAGAATGAGAATGTATGTATTCGCATGTGTATGTCTGTAGCGATCAGGTGATCGCAGGCGCCCCGCGGAAGTACCCGCGTCTGACGGTGAATCGCGCCACCCTTGCCTGCCTCTTGTATCCGACCCGTCATAAGTTAATTACTTCTTTTAATAATTCAAAAACTAAGCGTCGGACGAAATTTTGCCAAAGGAAAAATCGTCTTAGAATTGACTCAAGAATGTGTCATTTTAAGGACAATTAGGTTATTTTGAATCACCCTGTATATTAAATATATATTTAAGGTTTACTCCTATTCATTCGTTACTTCGTCATTTCAGATTGTGATGTCAGAAAAGGAAAATACACAATAAAATTTTTTGTCAAATATATTAAAATGAAAATATGTTTCAATAACACATTTGATAAAATCGAACTTGTAAAATATATCGAAAATTATTCTTTGTTTTTTTAATTAATAATTATATGGAAAATGAATTATGTATAGTAAAAAATGAAATAAGCTTTATAACTATTTCAATTGTCAAATTGATAATATATAGAAATAAATGTGATTAAATTTCTCTTTGAAATAAAAAATTTTCAGTATATTTTATAAATTTGTTATATTGATTGCAAATGTTGTTTTATCGAAAAATATTTCTATTTTAATATATTTTGGTACTGAACTTTTCGTATGTTTTATCGCTTCTTATACTACAATATGAAAGATAATAATAGTGAATAGGAATCTTAAATTTATTATACAAGAATCTTAATAAATCACTTTTTATATCTAGTTTGGAATTGACACATCATGAGGGTTCTTATTTGGAGTTTGTGTCGCCATAATCACAGTTTCGAAAATTCGGACAATTTGGATCCGAAGAAAAGACATTGCGCTTTTTCGAGCAATTCTCTCTATCTCTTATCATTGAACTTGAACAGGTATACAGCTATCTATTCGCTTGAGGTAGATTTAGATTTTAATAGTAATATGATTAAACAAAACTTATTTTTTTAAATACATTTTTAATTTGATTTATCTAGTTTATGTTACCTTTGTTTCTTCGAATCGAAATATTTTCCTTCAGCAATATAATATATGAATCATGCTCGATATAAAACGGGAAAAAAGAGTCTCTCATAAGATAAGAATAATTTTATATGGTTTAACACGGTATATTTTTTTTCTTTTATATTGTAAATTTTTATATTTTGACTTAATTTTTCCTTAACAAAATTATCATTTCTAATTTTCAAAAGTGTATATAAAGTTATGTATAATATTGTATGTTTCTTCAGAGATAAAATCTATTTGAAAAATCTATTTTTTAATTGAAGAACATATTTTTTTCTGTTCTTTTAAAATTTAGTTGCTTTCAGCTTTAAAAAAAATTTCAGCTTTGATATTGTTACGTCCGGACCCTGAATTGGATGGGTCGTATGGAAGAATGTAACTTACTTACCCCGTGACACACTTTATTCGAGCGTGTATATGGATCGGATCGAGCGAATGTGAAGGGCCTGACACAGGTCAGCGACCGAAGATCCCTTTAACGCTGTTTCTAGACCTATTCACTCGGTGATCCCTTTTCGGTAAAGGAATTTAATCCTTTTTACGCGGGACGGGACCTAGTGCGCTCTCGGGATTCAGGGAAGAGAGCGGAGTTAAATAATTGAATATTATACATTAAATTAAAAATAAAATATATTATTTAAAAAGATAAAGAAGGAATGAAAAAATACATATTAGCGCTTATAACTATGTGTGAGTGGGTATCTGTGTGTATGTATTATATATTTCCGCGAGTGTTATAATGGTTCGGAGGTCGTCAGTCAGAATATACAGAGGGTGGGGGGGGGGCATTTACGTTAAGAATTAGGTTCTGACTGGTTATTACAATATATATAATTAATATAATATAAGAAATAAGACAAAAATAAAAAAATAAATGTGTAATAAAAGTATGAAATAATGCTTACTCATTAAAGGAAGTGTAGAATTCGTCGCTTGCGCATATGTGTTATAATTAAAATTAAAATTTTCTAAATTCGCTGAAACACAGGTCTAAATTAAAATACAATGATAAAATTAAGATAAGAGATTCACCAATAAGTTCGAAAATTACTCATCTATTTCAACGGTTTCTCTAAAAAGTAGTAATAATATAAAGGAAAATTATATAAAGAGAAATAATAATAATAATAATAATAATAATAATAATAATAATATGAAGAAGATGGGAAATTAAAGGAAAATGAAAGGGAGAAAAGGAAAAGAAAAAAGAAATAGAAATGGAGAGTTAAATATATATAAGGAAAGGGGAATTTGTATGTTTCCATCTTAATATCTCTAAACGAGATATTTAATATTCGATATCTCTAAACGAGATATTTAATATTCGATATCTCTAAACGAGATATTTAATATAACGAGATTTTATATATTTAACTCTCCATTTCTATTTCTTTTTTCTTTTCCTTTTCTTAATATCTCTAAACGAGATATTAAGATGGAAACATACAAATTCTCGTTGAATAAATCAGAAAAAGCAACTAAAGGGAAATTAGAATTAAGGAGTAATCGCGAACCACCTTTCGGAGATTCAAGGCGGACAGAAAATTATTCGCGAACCACCTTTTGAAAATTCAAGGCATACTGGAAATTATTCGCGAACTACTTTTCGGAGATTCTAGGCGAACGAGGAATTATTCGCGAACCGCCTTTCGGAAATTCTAGGCGAACGAGGAATTATTCGCGAACCGCCTTTCGGAGATTCTAGGCGAACGAGGAATTATTCGCGAACTGCCTTTCGGAGATTCTAGGCGAACGAGGAATTATTCGTGAACCGCCTTTCGGAGATTCAAGGCGAATTAGGAATCGTGCGCGAATCACCTTTCGGAGATTCTAGACGAACGAAGGATTATTCGCGAGCCGCCTTTCGGATATTCAAGGCGAAGGAAGAACAAGGAATGAGACTGGAGGAGGGATGAGACAAGGATTGATTGAGTGATAGTAATTAGTAAAAATTTAATGGTTATTAAACTGTTTAGAATTATTTGTCAGACATATATTTTAAATGGTGAGATAGTAAGATATGGGAAAGGGAGAAAATAAAAATTACTCAATTTTACTCACTAGTCGTTGGCATCACAAAAATGAGTGCGTTGATAAAATTGCAATGGCTGAGCTTTATAATATGAAGAGCTGGCTAATGGAGACGTCCACCAGAAGATTTTCAATAAATATTAATAAATTCCCTTTTTAAGGACAAGGAGGCTGAGAGGAGAGGCGTTTCCTAAAATTTTTAATAGGTTGGGTCTTTTGGTTCGGACTTGGCTCTATATCCAGCAGAGAGTGGGAGCTAGCTGACAAATTTATGACTCGCGAAAATCTTTTCGCGCTTCGGCTAGCACTTAAGGGTGGCCTGTCGAAGTCTGAGAAATTGTTTAGTTTCCCTTTTTTTGATAGCCTGCCTAGGGTACGGTAGGCCTTTTGTTTCAATAGAAGGGTTTCCGATTTCGTAACTCCACATGTGGAGCACTATAGCATATCAACTCGTAAAATTTTTTATGACGGCTCCGATTGCGATTTTTGTTTAGAAATTCTAAGTTGTGACGACTGGCCATCCTTAGCTCTAGCTTTTCTTATTTATTGATTCCAATTTTTTGGTTTCAGATATCCGCTACAAGGATTAGATATACATATGTTTATCGTTGGCGCGATTCCTAAGAAGGATCGCTTTGTTTATGGAGTTTTGAACGGTTCTACCGGACGTGCGAACTATAAACATATGCGGCAGTTCGATTTTATGACAGCCTTTATTTTAGAATTTCTTGTTTATAGCAACAGGCCATCCGCATAGTCTGGACTTATTTATTATTTTTCATTTCCTTGGTTCAGATATCTCCAAGAGTTACTCTCCAAGAGTTACCCGCGCATGTGGTTATCGTATAGTTTTTGTACGATTTCGAAGAAAGAAGAGAATCGCGATGTCCACCGGACGTAACGATATAAATATTATAATTTAAAGAAATTCATTTTTTTAACTAAAAGAAAATTAATATAAATAAAATTAATCTTAAATTGATAAGATGCGAAATTTGAAAATAACAAGTAAATCTTAACTAAAATTTCTTCTAAATTTAAAAAAGATGCAAGCGATAATATGCAGTGATGCAGTTATTTGAGATGAAATTGAATATTGCACACAAAACGGACACAGTATATATTGTGAATACACTAGATAATCTATGGGCACTATTTTATGGACATCTTGTGTTTATGACAAATGACTGCTATCGCAAGACAAATGAAAGCTTTATCTCTTTTCCTCCCGTCTTTCATCGAATACGATGAATACGATGAATACGAAATTCATGTACTTATATCGCGGAAGAAAATATTTCGATTCTAAGAAACAAAGATAACGTAAATTATACATTCCAGAATTGATAGTAGAATTTCGGAACAGTTTATGAGAGAAAATGACCATCCTGTATGTGTGTGAAGCGTGGTGTTACGTCCAAACCCTTGAAAGATCGGGCCATCTGGAAGGACGCAACCTACTTACTCGATGACACACTTTTCGGGCGTGTGTACAGATCGGGTTGAGCGCACTGTCAGGGGCCTGGCACAGGTCAGTAGGGAGGAGGGGCCATTCCTGAGCCACTTTTTCCATTGGTGTGAGAGAGAGCGCCGTAAGAGCGAGAGAGATAGAGAGATATCTGAGGGACAGGGTGCGGGCCGAGGGGAAGCGAAGGGGAGGTAGGTAGGGCGAGGGGAGCCGCTCGCCGTCGGGTGAGTAAACGGCGCGGTCGTGACGTCACGCGGGGGGGGTGGGCGCGCACGGCGGAGGGTGGGGAGAGGGCGCGGGAGAGGGCGCGAGCGGGAGAGCGAGCGAGAGGGACGGGGTGGCGCGAGCGAGAGAGGGATGGAGCGCGTTCGTCCTTAGATACGACGCGTCGGGAGCGTCCCTGGATACGACGCGTTAGGCGCGCGCGATAGGCGATCGCGGACGTTTCCGTCGATTTGCGACGTTCTAGTCGCGCGCGCTTAGGAGAGAGCGATAAGCGATAGGCGGTCGCTGACGTTTCCTTCGACTCGCGTTGTTTCGAACGCGTGCGAGGGAAAGATAGGGATAAAGTCGACGTTAGCGAAAGAGAGATAAATTCGACGTAAATTGAGAAGAGAGATGAATCATCGTATAAAATTTTTATTTCGTTCGATTCACGTTACATACATACGTAGGTACATAGGTCGAGAGCGATAAGCGATAGGCGACCGCGAGCGTTTCCTTCGACTCGCGTTGTTTCGAAGGCGCGCGAGGGAAAGATAGGGATAAAGTCGACGCGAAGGAGAGAGATAAGTTCGGCGTAAATCGAGGAGAGAGATGAATTTCGTGTAAAAAATTTTTATTTCGTTCGATTCTCGTTACATACGTAGCTACATAGGTCGAGAGCGCTAGGATAAGGTTGTATTCGTAATACATCGTTTATTTGTCGCACACGCATATATAGATTATGAGCGTAGAACGGGCGCGCGAGACGGATGCGCGAGATAGAGAGAGACGGAACGACGGCTTCGTTCGTCGAATCTACAAGTTGTAGTAGAGTCCGAAGAGCAGAGCGTGTAATTCGCAGTCGATCAAGTCGTTCGCGTTGAAATTCTCGTATCGACGAATCGCTTCAGGAATATTGCTGGGGTGGTCGGTCTCCATTCCGATATCGATGAAACGCGACAGCTTGCTGTCGACAGCCTCGAGTACGTTGGTCAGCGACGCGACGATGCGATTCACGCATAGCTCGAGAGTGAACAGCGCTTTCACCGTGGAGTGCGACATAGCTATGCGGCTCTTCGCCGTCTCGAATCGTAGCGTCTTGAGGTTGTTTATCTTGCCGAACCGAAGCGTCACGGTTCCAACGATGATGGACGTCGGAGGACGCGCGACGGCATCGTCTAAGTCGCTCTCGAAATACGGCAGTATGTCGTTGCGCAGTGTGAGCAGATCTCTCCACATGTCCGGCGTCAACGAGATCTCTTTTCCAGGCAGTCTCCTAGAGCGATATCGACGTGAGATTCTCGTTTCACGGCGATAGCGATGTCGATGTACTTGTAGGCCGTTTTGGTCAGCGGATATCGTCTTCCTAATATGCGAATCGGATGTTTCGCGAAATTTATTTCGCGTTTGAACAGCAAATTTCTGACCCACCTGTCGGAGAAGAAAAAAAGTCGACGTGTTATTGCGGCGAGAACCGAGAGTCAGAGCATTCGCGCGAGATAACTCGCGAAGCGCATACTTACTCGTCCTCGGTGTACAGTCTGGCTTTTTTGACCACGGGCGGGGTGTCGCAACGGTCGCGGGGAGCGTCCTCGTCTTCGGCGGAAGCCGCGTGGTCATTCGTCGGCGATGGCATGATCTGCGCCGACGGTGCCGCGGACGTCGTCGATTGATCCCCGAAGACTCTGCGATACTCCTGTCCGAGTCCCGCGAACATGATCGGTCTCGCGAAGAAGGATTCGATGCTCGTGGGAAACACCGCGACGCCGTTAACCTCAGTTATCGCGAGAGAGATTCGTCGGAGACGCTCACTTAGATCCAGACACGTGTTAATCTCGAGTACCGCGGGAAATGTCGCGCGCCGCGATCGAGGCGCGTCTTATATACTCGTTTTCAATTGTCGTTTCGATATCTTTCTCTCGCGGCGTATGCGTTATGCGCGTTAATTAATGCAGCGGAAGCGGTTTAGAACGTCGTGTTAAATATAATCTTAACATTAGGTTTCAAGGCCTTCCTCATCGTCGTCATCGTCGTCGTCGTCCGGTCTCTTGACGGACGCGTATTCCAGACGATATATCTTGGAGACGAGTTCGCGCAATTGATGCAGAATGCCTTCGGCGGGGCATTCTATTCCCAGTACACGGAGGTCGAAGGGACCGGCCGAGGTTATCGCGTCGGTGAATTCGCTGTACGCGTAATATTTGCGCTTCTTGAGGAAATAGAGATTACCGTCGGCGTAACGAAAGGCCGCCGTTATCGCGGGTGGTATCCCGGAGAACGTATCCCACAGAGCGCCGTGTCTCGCGGTCGTCATCGTGCAGTCGTTCATCTCGGCTATCTTATCGTTGTTGTATATGACGTAGCTGCGTCCAGCGTGCGTGTTTATCGCGGCGTTTATCCTGGCCTTGCGCGGAAATCCAACGTATTCGACGGATCTCGGCCATCCTATTTTAAGTTGAAAATTCGAATCGGCGAGGTAAACGGAGTCGCCCGCGAATATAACGACGTCGCCCGAGGGTCTCTGATACATGGCCGATATGCGAGTGAGATTGCGGGGAAGAAACTTGAAGTAGTCGGCGAACGAGAAGGGCGCGCCGTAGCATCTCTCCTTCATATCGATCGGCCATACATTGCGTTTACGCGCGACGTACAAGCGACGATTCATGATTAACGCTCCATCTATGCGCGTCAAGGCGCACAGATCTACGGTATTGGTGGGAGCGAGCGTCGTCGTCGTCATCTTCGTAGTCGTAGGCGTCGGCGTAGTCGTCGTCGTCGTCGGAGTAGTGCCGACGATCGTCGGAGTCGAGATCTCCCGCGATCCGTAGAGATTTCGTATACTTATAACGTCCTCTATGCTCAGTCTAAGCGGAAACCGTCTCTCCTCCGAAAGCGTATAAGCGTACATGACGGAATCTTCGCTCAGGCTGTGAGTCAGACCCAGAGTGTGACCGATCTCGTGCGTCAGCGTCTGAAGGAGATACAACTTGTCCGACGGAGGTCTCGTCAGCGTGATGTGCCACGGTTCCGTCTCGTCGACGTGTACCTCGCTCACGTGATTAGCTACCCCCGTCGGAAAGAACGCGTGAGCGACGGCCGCTCCCGGACCCGCGAATGGCGACGGACACGCGTCCCCGTTCTCGCTGTTCTCGTACGCGTGACGGCCCGATTGATAGGATATCAGTATATCGGGCCGTAACGTGTCGCGCGAGAACGTCAGGGAGGATTGCTCGGACCATAGAGCGAACGCGGTCTGAGTCGTGCGCAGAGTGTCTCTGCCCGCTAATCTGAAGTTCCACGTGAGATGCGTCTTCGGCCACTTTCGCGTCAACGGGCTGTAAGCGTGAATGTCCGCGACGCCGCATCGCGGCCTGCGCATGACGCGAATCGTTTCCACGTTCAGAATACCGTTTCCCGGCAGACCGTAGTATTCCTGAAACAACGACAGCGCGCTGCTCAGGGAGGTCGCGTTGTCCAACGACGACGACTGCTGATTCTCATTGTTCTCCAGAAAGTCGTATGTCCGCAGATAATGAGACGCTTCCGCGGCGTCATCGTCGGTCAGCACCGTCGCCGTCGCGGCGACGAACAGGAACATCGATAGCGCGAGCGATAGCGCGACGCGCGTCATGGCTCTCGCGAGCGGCGTCGAGGACGGGCGAGCGCGCGGGAATCGAGACGATCGCGAACTATCGGACGCGCGCGCGCGAGTTTTCCGGCGATGCTTCGCTTCCCGAAAGCGCGAGGAAGCGTCGGTCGAGAGGAGAAGGAGGAGGGAGGAGATGCGCGCGTCTAGGCGCGCGAGAACGGGAATCGAAAGAAATGATCGTTTATTTTTTTCAAATTTCGAGCGTTTATTGTACATAAGCGCTACATACATAAAGTGATAGTAATAATACAAACGTAATATGTATAATCGTAATACGTAGTGATAGTAATAATATAATCCTATATGTATAATCGTAATACGTAAAATCGCGAAAGCGTAAATGTGTAATATATAAGAGCGTAATGCGTAAGAAACAAACGATATGGCAAATGAGTAGTAACGTAGAAGCGTAAGCGGTAGTTCTAAATAATAGCTGGATAAAGTATAATGGTACGCGCGACGTATATGCGAGGTGGTCGTCGCGTGGAATTCGAGAGGGAAGGCGAATCGAGGTCGTGTAAAATTCCGGAATCGAGACGTCTGAAATATAAAATATCGCATTAATAGATCGTATCGAAATCCGCGGAATGAGAGAGAACGCGCGTCGTCGAAGCGCGTTACATGAAAAGAGATACTTACCTCCGATTAAACGTCTACGGAGCTCATGCTGCCGCCGCTCCGCCACTGTATCGGCGATACAGTGTCGTCGTCCGATTCATCGGACATAAAGTGCGCGTGATCGGGGAGGAGGGGTTCCATATCGAACAATCTTCTCAAGCGAAAGATATCTATGAAGAGAAACTCGTTGGCTTTCTCCCATTTGCGATACGCAGGGTTGTCGGCCCATAATATATCTAAGAATCTTCGTCGCGTACGTCTCTGCCTCTGCAGCCAGCGTCGACGTTGTATATTTATGAATCCTCGGATTTCCACTTCCTTGTCGAACTAATAAAAATATCGCGCGATTAAGAAGTATCGTATATTTTTAAAGGTGCGAGAATAAAAAATCGCTCACATTCCACACTACCGCTATATTCAATATAGCGTCTATCAATCGTCTTAAGTAAACGATCTTCCACATGTTAGCCCATTTGGAGGCCACGCAGGTCGCGAGGATTCTGTTGAATGCGGAGTCGTCCATCGTTCTCACTATACTTGTCTTAATTGCAAGAATTCCAAACTTGTTGTGGGAAAACAATCCCTTAGCGTTAATATATAACTACGGTGCGATACTGCTATCGTCGGGTATTACATTCGTATCGAAGGCTAGCGCGATAACATAATGCTGTACGATAAATTCGTGATTGTTCCGGAGGAAGTCCCGAAGGAAGTACCGGAGAACGCTTCTAACCGCGTACGCGCGATACGAAAGAACGTTGACACTTATTTTCGAGGTAGGTGATAAATTGACGTAAGAGCGATAAAATGTTAGTCGTTAAAAGTATGTATAAAACTAATTACTGATATAGGAAACGTATAGGATATACATACACATATACAGGTCACTACATATATTTATATTTATATTTACATATACGCGCGCGTTAACGCGAGCACGAGATATCTCGATTCACATATCGCGTCATTGGTCGCGTCTTTCCAACCACCAGTTGTGCAGTTTGCACACGTTTTCTAAGGCGCAATTCTTCGTGTGGTAGGCGCAGCGATAGAGCGTGTCGCGGCTAGCGTTCGTAGCGGTCCGATGTCCTCGTAATCGGCGTCGATGGTCTTGATCGCCAGGTCGTATTGCTCCGCCACTTCTCCCGCGATGTCGGCCAGCCACTTCTTCTTCTCGTGACCCTTGACGTAGATTCTCGCCGTCGCGTCCGACTCGAGATCCCTCGACGCGCGATATATCGCGTCGCGGACGATCTGCCTCGCGTGTCTGTATTCCACGTATCCATCGCTCCAGTGGAATTCGTGGTGATTCAGAGTCAGCCAACAGGCCTGCGACTTCTCGCTCTTCGTCAGCAGATTCCACGACATCGGAGCGCGAAAGATGTGATGCGTCAGATCTCGACCGTTCGCGAATATCGCCACCTCCTTCGTCACGAATCGCTCGTTGACGACGAAACCCTGCAGATCGATGAAGATCGGCGTCGCGATATCGCTCGTAACCGTCGCCGTCATCGTTGGGAGAGAAACCAACGTTTATTCGCGTCTCCCGAGCCGTCCGAGCGAGAGTCTCATCGACGTTTTCGCGGTTTCCGATTCCCTCTCTCTTTCGTCCTCGCCTCACTCTTCCTCTCCTTTTCCTTCCATTCGACGAGTCGACGCGTCGTTTTACAGGATCTTACGTACGACGTTCGTCAGCGGATTGTACTCCACCATGCGATCGTAAATGATGAGACAATATGCCGTGGTGTTGGAAGGAACGTTGTCTTTGCAGTCGAATTCCAGACGAACGTCCATAGTGGCGCCTCGTTTTGGCGGGAACAATCTATCACTACGAGCGGACCGCAGTATAGAAATTTGTTCATAGTCAGGAGCGTCTCGTCGCTCTCGGATCTGCAATACGTTCGTAGAAATCGCGCGTACGCGTCGTACAGTACGGCGATCTTGTGTTTATCGAAGTCCAAATTCATATCATCGTATGGATAGAAGTCGGAATTGAGATACAATTTTACGTTGATCAGATTGCACGCGTCGAATCTGGAAGCGTCTTGCGATAGAATGTTCTTCTTTCCGGTCTGCAACGCGAAGATGACGTAACGCGGTTTCTCGAGTTGGGTGGCCGCTTTTACGGCCCACGAGTGTTTGGTCGTGCTCTGCAAAAGCGGAAACTCATAGAGATCCCACGAGCGAAAAGGCACGCTCAGGTATCGGCTGCTGTCCAATGCGCGCAACAGCGACAATTTATTGACGTCATTCAACACCACGTGCGGCATACGCCACTGTATCTTCGTCAGCTCGATTCTCGGCTCGTATTCCTCGCGCGATATCAGACAATTGTTATCATTTCGCGCTCGTATCAGGATCAACTCGTGACGCGCGTTGATGACGACGCGTTTGTAATCCTTGCAGAAACCCAACAGCGTATCGAGAGGAACGCAAAAGTTGAAGTCGCCCGTCGCCGCGACGCTGCTCGATCCAGCCGTGAGATCCCATCCGGCGTTCTTCAAGATCTTGCCTCGTTCGGCCGTCAACGATGCGTAATTCTTGATCGTGCTCGTTATTCCAACGTTGCGATTGCGATCGATCTCCACGCCGTCGAGTTCGTAACGTATCTCTTCGAACATAAAGGCGACGCAGTTGTTCGCCAACTATGCCGGTGTCGAGGATGCTGGCGGCTCCTTAGCAGCGGAGCTCGACTTATCCGACTCGCCACTCGATGCAGGCGGAGGCGCCGGCGGATTATTTCTCGTCTGTAGTCTACCTTCGACGTAGAGGAAACTCTCGCACGGCAGCGTGTACAGGTCCAGTTGCTGTATGGGTATTCGTATCTCGTCGCTGTATCCGAAAGTGGTGTTGGCGTACGGATTGTACGTGTGACTCTCGATCTTCACGATACGATCGTCGAAGACGGGTTCCCCGCCGATGCTCAGAATGTCTCGCATGACGTCGAACTATCGCGCGGCTCTCGGTACGGTGAAACCCATGGATCGCAGAAAAGCTGCGTTGGCGGCGGATAACCTTCCGACGCTCCTCTCTTTCGAGCGCGCGACTTGAGTTTCCGCGACGCGAATATGGCTGTTACTGTTGCGGTTATTGCGATGCGACGTTGTAGCGTTAGACTCGTTCACGACGAGCATCGCGCGACGACGCTCGCGACTCGCCCTATTCCCTCAGCGTTCGCTCTATCGTCTGCGTCGCACGTGCAGACGAATCGTGATCTCCTCGCCGCGGAAATCGATCAATCGACCGTCCTGGTCGACGACGCGCAACGATATGTCGGTCACGAGTCGCGCGATGACCGGCAGATAAATGATCTGCGTCGGGATCTCCGACACTTTATATCCCGGCGGAACGTTCGGCGCGAATTCGTGTATCGCGTGAGCGGATCTCCCGTTTACGTACGCGCCCGTCGTCAAGTTGCACTCGACGCGAATCGTGTTAACCGTGATAATGCTTACGGGTTTATCGGATGCGTACCATCTATTTGGCTGTAATACGCGAGACGGGGAAAAACCCAATAACGATCCGATATTGTTCGGTTTGCTGAAATCAACTCGGTACGCGCATTTAATTTCGCTTCTCATGGTATTGTCGAGTAGTTAGTACTAGGCCGGTTCTAACTCAGGTCCTCTCAGGGGGGGTAAGGGGCGAGGGGATCTCAGCGGCGCGGGGGAATGACGTCACGCAGGATGGAGGGGGATGACGTCACGCGGGTTCTAACTCAGGTCCTATCAGGGATGACGTCACGTGGGACGGAGGGGATTTCCGTGGCGCGGGAGCTGCGGGGCGGGGGACGCACGTATAAACAAAAATGGCGGTATTCCTTTGAAGAAAATTTTGGGTCTATCCCTCCCTCTCTCTCGCTCTCTCTCTCTTTCTCTCTTTATCCCTTTATCTTTCTATTCCTCTCTCTCTCCCCCTCTCTATCCCTCTATCCCTCTATCTATCTCTTTATCCCTTTTATTTCTCTTTCTCTCTGTCATCTCTGTATTATCGCAAGTATACAATATTAGTCATAAACTTATATTTTGAGATATTTCGGGGTCCGACGTTTTCGAGCAATCTGTGAATCATAGCGAGATAACAACACATTTTTGAGATATTTCGGGGTCCGACGTTTTCGAGCAATCTGTGAATCATAGCGAGATAACAACACATTTTCAACCCTAGGTTCAGTTACAAAAAAATTTTTTCTTTTGTGCTCCCAACAATCTCTGAATATCCCTCTCTCTTTCTCTCTTTATCCCTTTTATCTCTCTCTCTCTCTCTCTGTCATCTCTGTATTATCGCAAGTATACAATATTACCAGTTAATAAACAATATAAATAGAAGTATTCTTTGAAGGATTGGGTGGATGGAAATGCGTGCGAAGAAATTACGTCATGATTTAGACTTAAAACTCTTTATTTATGTTTTATATATATTTTTCTTACGTACTATGGACTAAAAACTAAAGCTGCCAGTTCGCAATCGACGAGTTGATGCTTGTTGAAAGCATCACTCGCGCGTATTACATTTGATATTTCTTTCGGATTTATTACAGTGGACGCGATATTGGAGAATTGCGTAAATTTGACATCAACTGTTTGGATAATTTTCCAATCGATCAAAAGTTACATCTATGCATTGATCGAGATCGAACATACGATGTAACGTCGATTCGACCATCATCAAGCATACGTTTGAAGATTGGAGACTTATGAGTTTGACGTCGTTAATCGTACGAACTCTCACTGTTAGCGGTCCAACGCTTATGAAATTGTAGTCATCTTTAAAGTCGTTCCGAAGTAAATTTTGAATATTGCGACGTTGCTCGTAGAGTCCCTTCCACGTTTCTAGAGATAATATCAGTTCCTTTCCTCGATGATCTCCTATGACAATTTCCACGTAACTCGGTGGACCCACGTTGATACCAATTTCGAGGAATTTGAATTCCGTAGCTGTCAATGCGTATCGTCTACCTAGTATACGAACCGCACGACGCTCCGACGAAATGCTACAGAAAAATTAAAATTAAATAATAGTAATAATACAATTTGTAAAAATCGAAAAATAGAAAAAAGTTAAACGAAACTTACTCGTCACATTTGTTCTCAAACGATGAAGTTTTACTACGACTCGGCAAGTAATTATTCACGCGTCTTCCGATGCCGCTGCTGCTGTTTCTTTCGACGTAGTACATTTCTCTGGGAGTTATGAAAAGTGAACCACGAGAGCGATGTTAACGCGACACTGATCGTATAAGAAATAACCGAATATACATAACGCTCATCTTCCAAAAGTATAATGTGGTGGGATCAATGCTTCTAACGCTCTGAAATTTAGGAGAAGGGGAGACGGCGCTCAGATAAAAATTCTTAGAAACGCAAGGAAAGAATTAGGGAGGGGAAATAAGAGATAAAACATATTAATGTTTACATTTTTTTTATTTTTCTTGCAATTCTTTCTGGCGTTGCGACCACCAGTTAAATATTTTGAATACATTTTGTAATGCACAATTCTTAACATGTTTTCCACATCGCATACTATTGGTAATATCTAATTTATTTAGAGAATCAATATCTTTATAGTCTGCATCCAAGGTTTCAATAATATAGCCGTTTCCCACATCGCCTAGTATATCGGTCAGCAATTTTCGCTTTTCAAGTCCTTTAACGTACACGACAGATGATTCTTTTTCGTGTATCGTACCAACGACTGCTGTTGTAATTACACGCTGAGCCAAGTCATATGGAACGTTTCCGTCTTCCCATTATAATCCGTGATAATTTCTAATCACCCATGAGACTTGACATCGCTCAGATTTTGTTAGCACGCTCCACGGTACAGGACTTGCGAAAAAATAATGCGAGAGAACATATCCCTTCCTCAGGACTGCCGCTTCTTTCACGAAGAATAGTTTGTCGATGATAAATCCTTGCAGATCCATAAACGTTGGTATAGACATGATGAGATCTCTCTCTCTCTCTCTCTCCCCGATGCATCAGTCGAGAGGAATGGCAAACTCTAAAATCATCTCGCAGCACTTTGATTTATATCCTCCTCCCCTCTCTCTTGTGTCGATGTTATCGCTTAGGTGATTTTGCGTACAACGTTGGTCAACGGATTGTACTGGATCACACGATCGTGTATGATGAGACAGTACGCAGTGGTATTCGCCGGCACGTTCTCCTTACATTCGAATTCCAATCTCACATCCACGGTTGCGCTCTTGACCGATTCGTTTTGTCGAGAACAATCGATAATCACGAACGGACCCTGACGTTGTAACTCATAGACGGAGAGACTCGGCTCGAGATACTCGTATCCGTAATAGTTCTTGCAGAAGCGCGCGTACGTGTCGTACAGAATGGCACATCTGCCTTTATTGAAATCCAGATTCATATCGTCGTACGGATAACATTCCGAATTCAGATAGAGTTTCTCGTTGATTAATTTGCAGTGGTCGAATTGAGTCGCATTCTTAGTCAAGGAATTCTTCCGGTCTATTTGCATAGCGAAGATAACGTATCGTGGTTTCTCCAGTTGAGTCGCGGTCTTAATGGCCCACGAATGCTTGGTTGTAAGCTGCAATAGCGGATACTCGTACAGATCCCACGAGCGAAAACCCATGCTGAGATATCGTCCGCTTTCCAGAGCACGCAGCATCGACAGTTTTTCGATCTCGCTCAACAGCACGTGAGGCATTCGCTATTGTATCTTGAATATGTCTATTACAGGCTCCAGCGTTTTAGAATTCATAAACAGACAATTATTATCGTTGCGCGATCGTATTAAGATCAATTCGTGACGAGCGTTAATCACCACTCAATTATAATCCTCGCAAAATCCCAATAACATGTGGAGCGGTACGCAAAAATTGAAATGTCCATTCTCATAGGTCAACGGATCCCAGCCGGCGTTTTTCATAATCACGTTTCTAGCGGATGATGCCGTTACAAAGTTTTTGAGCGTAGTAGTTATTCCTACGTTTCTATTGCGATCAATCTCAACACCATCGAGTTCGTATCGAATCTCATCGAACATGAATGCGATGCATTATTTGCCAGTACCGCATCACTTTCTCCTTCAACTGTTGCTCTGTTTTTCGTTAGTTGTCCCTCGATGTATAGGAAACTCTCGTACGGCAGGGTATACAGATCCTGTTGTTGTATGGGTATTCTTATCTCGTCACTGTGTCCGAACGTTGTATTGGCGAACGGGTTGTACGTGTGAGTCTCGATCTTGATGATACGATTGTCAAAGATCGGTTCATCGCCGATGTTGAGAATGTCGGTCATCGTTCAGCTGTTTCGCACCGCAAATCCCAAAGATTGTAAAAACGCAACGTTCGATGCGCTGAGTTTCTTTTTCTTGGATGATTTGATATTAGCGAACGTCGACGTTGTTATTGTTGTTGTTGTTGGTGGTGTTGCTGGTCTCGTAAAGATTGCGTTATCTCTCACGTCTTTCGATCCGTTCAATACGAGCATCTCATACGTCGCATACGTACGTGCAATCTTACGGTGATCTCTTCTCCTCGAAAATCGAGCAATCGTCCGTTCTGGTCGACAACGCGTAACGTTAAATCCGTAATGCTCCGCGCGATGATCGGCAGGTAAATGATCTGTGCAGGCGTTTCCGATATCTTATATCCCGGTGGTACCCTCGGTGAAAATTCATGTATCGTATGAACGAGTATGCCGTTGTTGTACGCACCTGCGGTCACGTTACACTCTATACGGATAATATTCACGTTGAGAATGTTAATCGGCATGTTTGATTCGTACCATTTTCGCGGCTCGAGAATACGATTCGAGAATCCTAGCAGCGATCCAATGTTGTCAGGTTTGGTAAAGTTTATTCTGTAGGCACATTTGATCTCGCTCCTCATTGTATTGTAATTAGCGCGGAGCACTATCGGATATTCGCCATCTTCATAGTCACCGCCGTCAATGTGTTTCTCATCGCGATGTTTCCGTGAAATTGCATGTTTCAAAAATTCATGTATATTTTGCAACTCATACGATCCCTCGGGAATCGTAATTTCCTCGTCGTCTTCGCCAAAGTAAAATGTATTATTCGAGGAATTCACATTCGGTATCATGTGATAAGTCTCAAAATCCGTTAGACCGAGCTCGTATTCGCCGTCGCTCAAATCTACGATGGGAAAGAAGTTTGCCGTGAGAACGCTACTCTTCCCAGTCAATGTGAACGTCATAGACATGTCGACGAAACTGTTTAACGAATACTGAGTTAAATAGCGCAATATCTGTCTTTAAATTCACATGCATCGACCGTTCGAAGAAACTGCAAGCACAATTGTCCGCAGATACTCTGATCGTAAGTTTGAACAGGTGTGTAATTGTACTGTATCTTCGTTACGTTTCGTCCGAGATATCGCACCAATTCATTCGGTGGTCGAAGATTGCCGAAACTGTCGAAATATATAGCGCGATTCCCCCTCTTTGCATACGCTACCCAATGAGTACCTGGTCCTTCGACGCTATCCAAATTTACGATGCCGCTCTCGTTTTGATATATACCACCGATCGATAACGAGTTGCGCATGAAAACACCTCTAAAATATGGAATGTGCATACGTTTTGCCAGTTGTAGCAATTGTATGTTGGTAGTTGCGCCCTGCGGCATTTTTAGCGTCTCTGACGTTTTTTTTTTTCTCGTTGAGGCTCCTCGTTCGTATTTGTAAGGAGCGAGATATAATCCGTGACCTTCCATGGCGCGATTGTGACGTAGCATCTCTTGCAACTGACGTTGCGCGGCTTTTCCGTCGTTCACCACTTTCGCTACACCAGCCGCTCCACCGATCAGGGATCCGAGCGCACCCAACATTGGTAGAATCGGCAATACACCGCCGCATTTCGCTACCGGAAGTATCCGTTTCTTCACCGTTTTTTTCTTCGTCTTCGTCTTCAGACCCATACCGAGCTTTGTCTTGGCTTTCATCGCTGCCCAGACAGTTGTGGCGGCGGCTCTCTCACCGAGAGTCGAATCTTTCGCAACGATGCGATTCCGCGCTTTCTCAGCGAGTATCCTATCCGCCGCGTGTCTCTCGGTGAGATTGTTGCTCCGAGAGTATGCTATATCGTGTTCGCGACACGCCGCGTCCAATGGATTTATACCTCGATCGCCTCTGACTAATCGCTTTTGCAACCGCGTGCCTGGTCCGCAAAACTGATAGCCGGGAATATGGAATTCGATCGGAAGTGCGTTTATCGCGTGATTTAATAGGCCTCTACCTATTTTCGTTGACATTCGCCGCAATTCTTTATCAACGGTGCCGGACCGTCGATGTGCGTTTCCTGCCACGGCTGATTGTAATGTTCGTAACAGCGACGATACGTCTGAACCTCCGGATCCGCTTTTATGTGTTCCGGAAGTTTGTCCCACACGTAGTGGACGTAATCACCGCACGTTCTCAATAGAACTGCTTTCGGCACAAATTGTAGCTGTTCGACGCTCAAATCGCGAATATCGGAAGGATTTGTTAGCAGGGTGAACATTTTTTCTCTACTGAGCGACTCGTGATTTCGCGCACCTATAAATAGGCAGGCGTTCGATCCAATCAGCAGTGTTGAAAAAATGAGATTCGTACGACAACCTTTGACGATATGCGTGACAAATTGCGACGACAGATTACGATCAATAGAGGACAACGCGGAGATGCGCAGGCACGGTACGATGCTACCGACTACTATACGCGCGATCGTTTGCGGCCCCTCGAATTGTGGTAAAACCAACGTTCTGATAAGTCTACTGGAAAGCCCGCACGGTGTACGTTTCGAGAACGTGTACGTGTACTCGAAGTCGGGTGACCTCCTTTTGGACACGTAACTATTCGACACCGCTCGATTGGACACGCATTATTGGACACGTTTTATTGGACACCGCTCGATTGGACACCGCACGATTCGACACCGCACGATTCGACACTGCACGATTGGACACGCACATTGCACGATTGGACACGGCAGCATTGGACACCGCACGATTGGACACAGCACGATTCGACACCGCACGATTCGACACTGCACGGTTGGACACCGCATGATTGGACACCGAACAATTGGACACCGCACGGTTGGACACCACACGATTGGACACCGCACGATTCGACACGCAAGATTCAACACCGCACGATTCGAAACCGCACGATTGGACATCGCACGATTGGACACCGCACAATTGGACACCGCACGGTTGGACACCGCACGATTGGACACCGCACGATTGGACACCGCACGATTGGACACCGCACGATTGGACACCGCACGATTGGACACCGCACGATTCGACACGCACGATTCGACACCGCACGATTCGACACCGCACGATTCGACACGCACGATTCGACACCGCACAAAGAGCATGGAGCAGACACACACACACACACACACACACGGGGGGGGTGCAAGGGGGGCCTTTGGCCCTCCTCCCGCACCCACCCCGTCCCTCTCGCTTCGCGTGAAAAGTTGCAAAGTGGAACCTCGCATGGAAAGTTGCACCCTATCGTAGGCACCACTACCGGCGGGGTGCATACATGTCCAAATGTGCGGTGTCGAATCGTGCGGTGTCGAATCGTGCGTGTCGAATCGTGCGGTGTCGAATCGTGCGCGTCGAATCGTGCGGTGTCCAATCGTACAGTGTCCAACCGTGCGGTGTCCAATTGTGCGGTGTCCAATTGTGCGGTGTCCAATTGTGCGGTGTCCAATCATGCGGTGTTCAACCATGCGGTGTCGAATCGTGCGGTGTCGAATCGTGCTGTGTCCAATCGTGCGGTGTCCAATGCTGCCGTGTCCAATCGTGCAATGTACGTGTCCAATCGTGCAGTGTCCAATGCTGCCGTGTCCAATCGTGCAATGTGCGTGTCCAATCGTGCAGTGTCGAATCGTGCGGTGTCGAATCGTGCGGTGTCCAATCGAGCGGTGTCCAATAAAACGTGTCCAATAATGCGTGTCCAATCGAGCGGTGTCGAATCGTTACGTGTCCAATCAGGATACGCCCCTCGAAGTCGCTGCAACAGCCGAAATATCGATATCTGGAGAATTTGTTGATGCCGATCGACGAAATCGGCTATTTTACGTTCTCCAATAACAGTGACGTCATTCCACCGAGCGAGGCACGTCCAAACTCGATTTTCGTCTTCGATGACGTGGCGTGCGACAAGTAAAATACGATAAGAGAGTACTTCTCAATGGATCGTCACTCGAACGTCGACTGCTTCTATCTCTGTCAGACGTACGCGAGAATACCAAAACATCTTATACGCGACAACGCGAACCTGCTGATCTTGTTTAAACAGGACGGTACCAACTTGAAACACGTGTACAACGATCACGTGAATACCGACATGTCGTACGGGGATTTCAGTGAATTATGTCGTACTTGTTGGCAACAAAAGTATGGATTCCTAGTGATAGATAAGGACAGCTCATTTACGAACGGGCGATATAGAAAAGGATTTAACGTGTTCGCGATACCGCAAAACGATTAGTCGCTGCCGACACACTCTGTCGACATGGCTGAAAGCGATAATATTCGCGAGCGTGAAAAGATTGCGAGGGAGATTGAGAAAACGAGCGAATCGATCCGCAAGAAACATCGCGCTTTGAAGACCGGTAAGATCGACGACGATATCGCGGTCAAGACCCATTTTAGGCCTATTATCGAGCCACTACAAAAAATCGTCGACAACTCTAGCTTAATCGTGGTGAAAAACGAGCCAGAGAGTAACGCTGACGCTATAATTAAAACGTTACCCATCAAGCGGTACAAGGAGGAAGAGGAGGAGAAGGAGGAGGAGGAGGAGGATACGACACCGAAAAAGAGACAACGATTGAAGGCGAATCGTTTATCGACATCGCATACATCGGATGAACCGCTGATAACCTCCACATCGTCCGCGACAACGAGAATCGTACAACCCACGATACCCGAATCACTCGCAATCGAAAATGTTTTCGAAACCATGGGCAACCCGCTCCAATCACCATCTGTTCGAAACATGTTACAAACGTTGGAAGGTCAATAAATGTTAGGAGAGCACTTCGGGCCACTGGCACAAAAGTACATGGGCGCTCACCTTAGTGGCGACAAAAAATACCAGATCGATTACGTGTACGGTGTCTACTTCGACAAGAATGAAATGTGGCTCGGTAACAAACGATTTGACATCGGCGCAGATGACTCTATAATCATAGACAAAGTGAGGTACATTGGTACACCTGGATTGTACGAGTTGATTTTCAAGAGAATTCCCGATGATGACATATACACTGAGGACGATATGCAAAAATATAAGAGCATATTAATGGCGACGAGTGCGCATAAACGTCAATATGATGCGCAAGGTCAATTAAAGAGCAACAGGGGATACAAGTATAAACACATAATTGCACCGTTGATGTCGATCGAATCGAAAAAGAAAAAATGCGGTACGGAAGTATTCATGCCTCGCGCAATGAAACCGACAATAAGATCGATTACGTGCACTGGGACGATCCCAACGAGCTAGTGGATCGTCTACGATTGCTCGACGCTTCGCGCCGAGCTGGCCACAACGCTCACGACAACGAGATCCTGTCGATCATCGATGAACTTCGCGAAGTTGGTCTTATTATAAATTAAACGATGTCTCGACAAAACTGATCAGTCGATCGACGTCACTCGCATCGAGAAGAAAATGCCCATCAACAAATTTGGATTATTCGAACGGAAAAATGAAGCAATTAGAACAAGCGATCATTGGGGTAAATCGGTGACAAGTTACTTGCGTCAAAACACTCTGTGTCGCGTCGCTACGTACTATGACGCGAGGTCGCGCAAGATTCGCCGTGTAGCGCATCCTGAGGCTGATACCGATGCAGTCAACAAACTGTACGTGGAACAATGCGTTAAAACGTTGAAGAATCAGCAGAAAGAATCAGACGAGAAGCTGACTGCGTTCAAGAGGGACGTGCGAGCTTTACAGACTGCGATAAACGAGCTTCGGCGTACGATTAACACTAATTCAGAAACGGCTATCAACCTGTAATGACCGGCTGTGGTGAACGGTTTAGGAGCGGCTATTGTACAATTAAACATCTGCAAAGGTTTATCGAAGGGGTTGGGAACGGCTATCGAACAGCTATAAACGGCTATCGATCGGCTATCGAACGGTTATTGAACAGCTACGAACAGCTACGAACGGCTATCGAACAGCTATGAACGGCTATCGAACGGCTATCGAACAGCTATGAACGGCTATCGAACAGCTATGAACGGCTATCAAACGGGCCAGGAACGTCTAGCAACGAATGATAAAACGCACGGTGATACTCGAGGCACACATCGTTTGATCGACGAATCGAAACAACGATGAATCGGCGATCGGGAATAACCGAGGAAGCGAAGAAACAACATAGTTTAGAGAAACAGCTGGTGAACGAATTGCACGCGCCGGCGAGAAAAAATTTTCCCCGAAGACACGTCATAGTGCGGGGATACGATGACCTGTGGCAAGCTGACATTGTCGAGATGCGTCCGTACTCTCGTTTCAACAGAGGTTACCACTACATACTCACAGTCATCGATGCGTTGAGCAAGCACGCGTGGGCCATACCACTCAAGAGTAAAGGCGGAAGCGAGACAGCTGACGCTATCGCCGAGATAATTCGAGATAGCAAAAGATGTCCGAAAAACTTACAGACTGATATGGGGAAGGAATTTTATAACTCTGATGTGCAACGGCTCATGCGGAAACATGACATCAATCACTATTCTACATATTCGGTATTGAAGGCATCGATCGTTGAGCGATTCAATCGCACGCTGAAAAACGACATGTGGAAGATGTTTATGCTGAACGGATCTTACAAGTGGATCAGCGCGTTACCGCGACTCGTATCGGATTACAACGCGCGCAAGCATCGAACGATCGGTATGCGACCCGTCGACGTTACTCCCGCGATCGCTGAAAGACTCTTGGCTACTGTGTACAACTATGTAAATATCGCGGGTCCGGCGAAATTCAAAGTAGGTGACTCGGTACGCGTTAGCAAGTACAAGACAGCTTTCGAGAAAGGTTACACGCCAAATTGGACAACCGAAGTGTTTAAAATTGCAAAAGTACAGCATACTAATCCCGTAAGCTATCTACTGGAGGATTATCGCAAAAAATCTATCGCTGGAGCGTTCTACGAGTACGAGTTGCATCGCGCGAATTATCTGGACGTATATCTCGTGGAGAAAGTACTGCGTAGGAGGGGTGACAAGGTTTACGTGAAATGGTTGGGATTTGACAATTCGCACAATTCTTGGATACATAAAGACAATGTGATTTAATTCATACAGTGTTTATTTTTAATTTTCTAGAAAAATATATGTGTATAACATATATATATATATATATATATATATATATATAACATTTGAAAAATGAAAATATACATAATAATCCTTATCAATATTCCTTGCGATAGTACATGTATTTTTAATATAAGATGTATGAGATATGCATTACATAAAAATATATGAAATATAAAAAATACCAAAAAATCTTTATTAATATTTCCTTTAGTAGTATATTGTATCACACACACACACACACACACACACATTTTACATTTTACATTTAATATTTGAAAAATGAAAATATACATAAAAAACATATGAAATATAAATGTGTAAGATATGTATTACATAAAACTATATGAAATATAAAAATACAAAAATATATACATGGTTATGTACAAAATATATACAATTAATAATAAACAAAATATACATTTATTTACAAAGGTATCCTATAATGTCCCCATGGTAACGTGTCAGTCGAATCAGGTACGATATACCGCTTGTCATCGTACGGACTCAGAGCAATTTTCGTCTCGCGGACGGTATACACTTTGTGCAATTTCGATCTTATGCAAGATTGCTGTCGTGTCATTTCTATTTCGTCATTCAAACACCGCGTGTAATCGTCGAATGTTATCGTTCTCGCAACAACGTTACTTTTGACGCCTTTAACCTTCTTCGTATCCTTTTTCCCGTCCACTCTCACCGCGTACATTTTTGCTCTAAGCCCGACGAATTCGGTCATCATCGCGCCGTTATTTTCATCTTTCATTAAACCCGGCACTTTTTTGTTCGCGAGCGGTATATCGTACGCATTGTCTATCGCATAATCGCTCGTATCAAATCGGTTGATATCGCGCTTCATGTTTTCATAGACATCTTCGCACTCAATGTGGTATATAAGACTGTCTGTGTCGGTGTACATTACCCGGCATTTATCACGATATAGCGGTGACATGTACTCATGATGAAATTCGTACAAGCACGTTTTAGGAATGTCGAGTATGCACATGCCGACATAGATTGGTTTATAAAATTTTACTTCAAGTTTGCGTAACTCTATGGCAACCAGATTCTCCAAAAAAATACTTCGACTATGGAAATTTGGTTTCGCTATCATTGCTTCTGCGCCGTATCGTCCGTCCCACTTTGTTAATAATTTTACGTCGACACGATTACGCACATTTTCCATCGTCTTGCCAAATACCGCGTTATTCATCAGTTTATATAAATTTTTTTCAAAATCATTTTTCGCGAGTGTTCTAAACTGTGTATTTAATTCGATATAACTGCGAAGCCACGGAGATTGTGTAAATTGTAATACGAGATGTATTTTTGTAACGCGAAGGTCGTGTCGCGTACATTGCTGTAGGTTACGGTAGTGTATCACATAACGCTTCTTATCGTATAGCGTTGCGAGGAGTTTGTCTTGCCGCTTGCCGGGCGGCTTGTCGCGTGTCGGGCAAAACGGTAAGTCAGTGTGCGTATCGTGAAGATGTTGCGGGTACTCGAGATCGATTTCGAGGATATAACCCGTAGGCGAATCTAACGCGATCGATGCTACGTCAAAATTCGACACGTCGTCGACCCATCGAAAATCGGCATAGGGCAACGGTTGACACATTGCCCATCCGTACAAATTATTTACATCGAAATACATCAAGTACGACGATGGTTTCGATGGATCGTACGATTGTTGCATGTACTTGTTATTAGCGCGCGCGTATCTGTTGGAACACTGACTCAGACCACCGCGTATACCACGTTCGATAAACATGACCATGTCGATGTCGGTAAGCAATTCGAACGTAATCTTTGTATGCTTTAACATGGCATCCCACGTGTATCCGGGAAGAGTATAATAATACGCGGGGTCGAGTCCGTAACTTTTGATGCAACTATCGCGAAAGTTTTCAAAAATATCGGCTAATAACAAGACGTCGATTTTCAGGTACAAATCGCTATACTCGCCTAGCGTTCGAATGGAGAATCGCGTCCAGATGTTCTCGGCGTGCGCGTAATCGCTCTCGGATATAGTTTCACCGGTCAAAGAACTGTAAAACGATTCGCGCGGTGGTAAACATGTATCTTGCAACCTATCTACAGAGTCGACGTATTCGTATGGAAAGACGCCTTTCCGTGTTAATAAACTGAAATTTTCTGCAGATAAATTTTGAAATTCCGATTTTAAAATTTTGAGTTTGTCTTTGTCTAGATAAGATGCCAATTTGTCGAGACTTGCCGTAAGAAATTTGTACGAATCGATAAAACTTAATTTTATATAATTTTTCCAATTGTCTTGTGCAACTTTAACAGTTTTTGTAAACGATATATATTTTTCCTTGGTTATCGGAAGTAATTCGATTTCCCCTTCGAACGCTGTGGCTATATCCTCGATAATGAAATGCGCGTCGTAACCTGATAAATTATGAAAGACTATCGGAATATATAATGATTCTTTGTAATTTAGATTGCAATTTGAGTGCGCAGGATATAGCGACCCCTATATCGTCCGGTCAAATGACAATGATCGCGTACGCGTGTATCGTCTTCTTGCGTAAACGGTTTTTCGCATATATGGCAATGCGTTGCGCTGTGAAATATTTCCCACTCGTCCGATGTTAAATTTACCATGGAGACATTTGTAGTCATTAAAATAGTCTTTACACGTAACGCTAAATTTTTAAGTTCTTCGGCGAACCACGCGATACAATCAATACTGCGGCCAGAATGGTACGCGGATAACGAGTCGTCGAACGAACAATGCATATAATACGCTATACTAAACACCTTATGATGCTGATAATTTTTTTCTTCGTCAGTCTTTGTCAACGCACATTCCAAATCGGCATAGATCACAAATGGAAGCCGCTCTTTCCTGTTGTAATTGTTGAACGATAACCACTTGTCCTTATCGCTTGGCAATCGGATAGCGCAGTCGTTTATTTTTCCGCAGTCTACCGTATGTGACTGCAACTTGTCCTCCGATCCGAAATAGTGCAAGCATCTGTAAAAGAATATTTAAATTAAAGATTTATGCAATGCATTATATTTTATAATTACATAAACTATTTAAATTATACGTACCGATCACAGATATATTTCTTGTGATCCTTTTTACTCAACTGTGAACTGACAAGTCGCGATAGATTTTTGATACATGCGAAATGTCCGACGCTGTTACCGTCTTTCACGTACAACAAGTTGACGTGCTCTCGTTTCTGCTCCGAAAGACGTACCGGGACAATGCTGTTCTCTTTCTCAATGCTGTACGCGTTGATGGAGATATTGTTTATGTGTTCAAACTTTTTTAGTTGGTTCAACGTCATCGGAAACTCAATGTCCCGGAGATTCAGCACTGTCGCGTAATGCGGGTACGATTATTCCCGTTCCGCATTCCTTTCTGCGGGATATAGAGCGGCGACCACTGCCCACGCGAAACACGCATTGTCTTTTGATTTTATGTTTATTACCGCTCTCTTCATCACAATCTCCCGCGGCAATTTAATGTGACATCCCGCGCGCATAGGATTATACTTATTTATATTTACAGTTAAATTCTGTATTCGCGACAATGCCCAGCCACTATCGCGTTCCTGAAATTCTTCTAGCAATGCTAGGGTGGGCTCAATAACGCTACACTCGTACCACTCGTGTAAATCAGACGTGCGAAAGAGTTCACAGTTTCTCGTATTGATACTTTTATTCGCACGCTTATCACCCGACACAAATTCACCATTGAATATAGTGTTCATTTTTACACTGTTGTGTCTTCTTATAACGTCTTGCACTTGCTCGAGCACGATGTCTTTGGCATCCTCGAGAAATTGACCAGGTTCGATATGGTTTGCGTTAATCACAGCACCGGTCAGAATACCGTTATCGAACGCGGTATCAATCTCGCGCCACACAAGTTCATTTTGATGCGCGCTACATCCGGCACCCGCGTTATTGTCGCCACTGTAATTACCACCACTGGGCATAAACTGTCTCTGCAATCGAGTCTTTGCACCTTCGAGTCGCGCGATCCGAGCAATCAGCGATTGTCGATTCCCGATCGATAATCGTGGTCGTTTGATCCGACTTTGTTCTTCCAGCGACTCGATGTACTCGTTGCATCGTTGTAGCCATGCAAAATATTCGCCCAAGGTAGCAATTTGGCGGGACCGCTCCACCAGGTCGCGTTCAGTCTGCTCGATGTTTTCCATTTTATATATAATCACACAATATATATATTATCACACTTTCTGATAGAACACTATACTTTTTGACTATACCGACGTGTCGATGCGCTTTCAAATCACGTACTATGATCTGATGCGCTTCGATCCTTCTTATATTCAACCAACAAACTTTCAGAGATTGTTGGAGGCACAAAAGAAAAAATTTTTTGTAACTGAACCTAGGGTTGAAAATGTGTTGTTATCTCGCTATGATTCACAGATTGCTCGAAAAGGTCGGACCCCGAAATATCTCAAAAATGTGTTGTTATCTCGCTATGATTCACAGATTGCTCGAAAAGGTCGGACCCCGAAATATCTCAAAATAAGTTTATGACATAGTTATAAAAAAAATATATAAGGGTATAAAAAACCTTTTATAACCTTATATATATTTTTTATAACTTTATGTCATCCTTCTTATATTCAGCCAACAAACTTTCAGAGATTGTTGGGGCACAAAGAAAAAATTTTTTGTAACTGAACCTAGGGTTGAAAATGTGTTGTTATCTCGCTATGATTCACAGATTGCTCGAAAAGGTCGGATCCCGAAATATCTCAAATGAAGAGGATTCTGCTGCACTAGAGTATCATTTCTTTCGTTGCTCTTCTGTGTTTCGGTGGTCTGCTGCACTAGAGTATCATTTCTTTCGTTGCTCTTCTGTGTTTCGGTAGTCTGCTGCACTAAAGCATCATTTCTTTCGTTGCTCTTCTGTGTTTCGGTTGTCTTGTGCAATGGCTGAAGAAAACGTAATTATCATCGACGATGATACGGTGGCTGAAGAAAACGTAATTATCATCGACGATGATACGGATGATGATTACGATTATTGGATGGATCCAGTTGTGGCGGAGAGGATGGAGATAGAGAGAGAGGAGAGAGATGGAAGATGATAATCTCCATGAATCATCAGACGAGGAAATAGAAATAGAACCCATAGCAGACAGTGATTATGAGAGTGATAGTAGTGATGAACTAATACACTCTAAACATCGAAATTTAAACTTGACTAAAATAATGGCATTGGATCACACGAAGATATGTTGCATTTCCTATTACTACATGGAAAATGGATCAAAATATTGTACCGAGTGCTTCTATAGATTATCATTCCTATTCTTAGAAGCTGGTTTTGTTCGGGAACATAGATGCACATATTATGAACATTTATCTAATATGTCTTGCAAAGAATGTAACAAATCTTTGAATCAAATATTGGCCTGCAACATGTGCCCTATTTGCACAAATTAAATAAATAGATCATGGATAACATTGTAAGTAACTTATAATTTATAATCAAAAGTATCTTAAAATAAATTATTAAAATAATTTAAACTAATGAAATGCATATATTTTCTTCTGTTTTCAGAAACGGCTTCCCCAACATAGCCGACGGCCTATTTTATATATTATTATTTTTCTTTTATATTGTATACTTTTTATTAAACTCACACATTTAAATAAATTATATATATATATATATATATATATATTTAATTGTAACAAAAAATTGCAATTATTTATACGCCTTTCTCTTGCGCTCTCTCTCGCACTAATTATAAGTCTCGCTATCGTTCTCTCTCGTACACGTTCTTTTCGCACTCTTATCGTTCTCTCTCACACGCGCGGCAAGGGTACAAAGCAGCCGAACATCAGCAATAAAAAATAAATAAATAAAAAATAAATAAATAAAGAAGAAAGAGAAAAAGAAAAAGAAGGTTCCAAGATCCAATCCTTCAAAGGAATATCGCTGTTTATATTGTTTTATTGTTTATACTTGTCATAAAACAACACGTCCCCAAGCGTCCCCCGCGCCACCGAAATCCCGCGTGATGTCATCCCTGATAGGACCTGAGTTAGAACCCGCGTGACGTCATCCCCCTCCATCCTGCGTGACGTCATTCCCCCGCGCCGCTGAGATCCCCTCGCCCCTCACTCCCCCTGAGAGGACCTGAGTTAGAACCGGCCTAGTACTAACTACTTTGTCGTTACCGCGTAGCACCAGAACGCGCTCGCCGCCACCGCCACCGCCGCCGCCGCCTCTACCGTCGACGCTCTCGTCCTCCTCTTCCTCCTCGACGCCATACAGATATTCGTCATCGTCATCGTCGTCGTCGTCGTTCCTCTCCCCGGTCCTCTCGCCCGGTCGTCGCGATCGCTGTCGCCGTTTGCGAAGAATCGCGGCTTTCAGATATGCGCCTATGTCGCGCAGCTCGTACGATCCGACGGGGATCGCGATCGTCTCGTCGTTATCGTCGAAGTAAAATTTATTGTTCGAGGAATTCACGTTCGGTATCGTGTTGTAGGTTTCGAAATTGGTTAGACCGAGTTCGTAATCGTCGTCGCTCAGATCCAGCGGCGGAAAGTAGCTCGCCGTGAGAACGCTGCTTCTCCCGATCAGTGTGAGAATCAGCGACATGGTAGCGCGCGATCGTCATTAGAGACCGAAGGGCTTCTTTCTTCTTCCCCAATCGGCTCGTCGAAGAAAACGCAGGCACAATTGTCCGCAGACGCTCTGATCGTACGTCTGCTGAGAGTCGCGATTGTACGCGATGCGCGTGTCGCGTCCGAGATAGCGCTCGAGTTCCCGCGGCGGTCGAAGATTGCCGAAAGCGTCGAAATAGATCGCGTCTTTTCCCCTTTTCGCGTACGCCACCCAATGCGTACCGGGCCCCAAAGCGTCGTCCAGGTTCACGATACCGCTCTTGTTGCGACGAACTCGCGCGGGCAACGCGTCACGCATAAACACGCCTCTGAAGTGGCGCACGCGAGCGCGCGCGGCCGCGCGATTCAACGGTTCGTTCGTCGTAACGCCGATCGGAGCCACGACGCCGTCTAACGTCCGCGCGGACGCGCGAATTTTTTTTTTTTCTTAACCGTTCGTCTACTTCTTCTCGCTACGCCTCTGCCACGCTTGTAAGGCGTGAGATACAAACCGCTACCTTCCAGCGCTCGATTGTGTCGTTGCAGCTCCTCCAATTGTCGACGCGCCGCTTTGCCGTCGTTCACCATCTTCGCCACGCCGGCCGCTCTGCCGATTAGCGATCCCAATGCTCCGAGTGCCGGCAACAGCGGCAAGAAGCCGCCGCGTTTCGCTACGGGAAGAGCTCGTTTCCTCGTCCTCTTCGTCGTCGTTGTCGTTCTTCTCTTGCCACCGCCGCCGCTGCCCTTCTTCGCGCCTCTCCGCGTTCCAACCATACCCATCCCCAGTTTCGTCTTCGCCTTCATAGCAGCCCATACGGTCGACGCTGCTACTCTCTCGCCGAGAGTCGAATCCCCGGCCCGGTTACGCTCGAACGCTCTCGCTCCGAGCGCTCGATCCGCGACATGTCGATCGGCGAGATCGCCGCTCCGCGAATAGGCGATGTCGTGCTCGCGGCAAGCCGCGTCCAGCGAATTGACGCCTCGATCGCCTCGTGCGAGCCGCTTCGCGAGACGAGTACCGGGACCGCAAAACTGATATCCGGGTATATGTAGTTCGAACGGAAGGGTGTTTATAGTTCTATCGAGTAAACCTCTACCGCAGACGGTAGCCGTCGCGGCGCCCTCCGCGTATCTCATACGCTCCGATCGCCGACGCGCTCGTCGTTACGCCATTTCGTTTCGTATGCACTCGCCGCAGTCTTTGATGCACGGTGGCGGACCGTCGATGTGCACTTGTTGCCACGGTTGATTGTGATGCTTATGACAGAGACGATAGCGTTGCACATCCGGATCGTCCTTCAGATGTATAGGCAATTTGTCCCACAATCGATCGACGAAATGACCGTACTTGTCCAGCAGAAGCTTCTTCGGAATGTACTCCAACTGATCTACGCTGAGTCCGAGAATAGCGGAATCGTTCACCAATAGAATAAACATGTTGATTTGTCGCGCGCGCGCGCAAGCGTGAAACGCGCGTAACGTTATCGCGTCACCGTCGTCGATCGGACACGCCTAACGACGCGATCGTTTTCCCTCTATATATATAAGAGCGAGCGCGAATTCTCACCCGTTGCTCGCTCGCGAGTCTGCGCACTGACGCGCAGATTCGCTCGCGACAACGGGGAAGAATCGTGAGAAAGAGAGAGAGAAACGATGCGTTTCGTGCGTCAACCGATCGCGATAAGAGTGTCGAACGTCGACGGTAAGACGCGCTCGATGAGCGAGGAACCGCGAAAACACGGTCGTCTGTTACCGACCGCGATTCGCTGCGTGATCTGCGGTCCCTCTAATTGCGGTAAAACGAACGTGCTGATAAGTTTTCTGGAGAGTCCTCACGGCGTGCGATTCGAGAACGTGTACGTTTACTCGAAATCGTTGCATCAGCCTAAGTATCGATATTTAGAGAAGTTGTTAAAACCTATGCGAGATATCGGTTACTTCACGTATTCGAACAATGTCGACGTCATCTCGCCAAGCGAGGCGCTACCGAACTCAATATTCGTGTTCGACGACGTGGCCTGCGACAAACAGGACGCTGTGAGGGAATACTTCGCCAGGGGGCGTCACGCCAACGTCGATTGCTTCTATCTGTGTCAATCGTACGCTGAGATACCGAAACATCTGATACGCGGCAACGCGAATCTGTTGATACTCTTTAAGCAGGACGGTACTAATCTGAAACACGTGCACAACGATCACGTGAATACCGATATGCCTCACGACGATTTTCACGCGCTGTGTCGCGCGTGTTGGAAATATCGATACGGTTTTCTAGTGATCGACAAAGATAGCGCGTTGCGCAACGGTAGATACAGGCGAGGATTCAACGATTACGCCGTGCCGTAGGGTGTCGCGATCGTCGTCATCGTCATCATTATCATCGTCGTCGTCATCGCTAGGATAAATCAGTCGTCCCGAGACGGACGCGATCGTAGGGGGGGAGAGAGAGATAAGAGAGAAGGCGAGACGCCGACGAACGACGCGCGATGATGGACGTCGATAGACGCGAGAAAACCGCGAGAGAGATAGCGAAAACGCGCGCGTCGATTCGCAAGAAGCACAGAGCGTTGAAGACTGGTAGGATGGAGAGCGAGACTGCTCTGGAGACGCGTTTCAAACCGATCGTCGAACCGTTGCGTCGTATCGCCGAGCGCGTCGGAGACGATTCCGCGCGAGGCGCGAGCGCGAGAGAGGAGGAGCGGGTGAAGCGCGAGATCGCGAAGAGCGAGATCGATAATGACGGCGGCGACGACGATTACGACAACGACGCGTTAGCGCAGGGCGTCAAGAGGACGGCGACGCGGGAGGAAAAAGAGGAAGACGAGGAGGAAGCGGAGGAGAGTGAGTTACCGCCGCTATCAGCGAAAGGATTCAAGGCTAAGCGATCTCGGCGTCTGGATGGAACGTCGAATTCGCCCGCGGCGACTTCCACGCCCGTAGGAGCGTTGGACGTGTCTCCCGCGAGGAGAGATCTCTTTGCGGAGCCGCTCGTCGAGGAGACGTTCGAGACGAGCGACGACGCCTTCGATTCGCCCGCGACGCTCGAAACGTCGGTCAGACGGTCTCTGCGGACTCATCGAGTGCGAAATATCTTGCGCGATCAATTGGGTCCATTGGCGCGAAGGTACGTAGGCGCTCTTCTCAGCGGCGGCGCGATTTCGATCACGTTTACGGGGTCTACTTCGCCGACGCCGGCAATATGCTCGGAAACAAGCGGTTTGACGTAGGTGCGGACGACACGATATTTGTGGACGGCGTCAGATACGCCGGTACTCCCGGTCTGTACGAATTGATCTTCAAGAGAATTCCCGACGATCTCAAGTACACGGAGAGAGACAAAGCGGCGTACAAGAGCATGCAACTGCTGCAAACTAACGCTCACAGACGCGAGCACAATATTCGCATGCCTGTATTAGGAAACAAGGGATACAAGTACAAGCACGTCATAGCTCCGATTTTACAGACGGGTAGTCCGAAAAAGAGGATCGGCGGGAGTCGCGTGCCGCAGGCTACGCGCGTGCCGTCGACTATGCGTGTGACCGGCGATATGGTGGACTACGTTCACTGGGACGATCCGAACGAATTGGTGGATCGTCTTCGATTGCTGGACGCTTCTCGTCAAGCTGGCAACAACGCTCACGACAACGAAATCCTGTCGATAATCGAGGAGCTTCGCGAGGCAAGATACTGTACGATATCGCGTCGACGTGTGCGCGCGAGTCATTCGACGACGCGATGTCCGTGAACAAGTTCGATGTGTCGCTGCGAAGAAGACGCAGATACGGTCGCGACGTCACGAGCGGTAGATTGCGCGCGAGCGTGGAATCTCTGCGAAATTACGTGCGCGACAACGCGCTATGCCTGGCCGTTTCCGACGCCTCTTCCTCCGCGCCGCATTACGACGCGCGATGTCTTAAGATACACCGAGTAGCCTGGCCGATCGATGACGATGACGCGACGAGCAAGAGTTACGTCGAACGCGTTTTACACGACGTGAGAGCGCCAATTACCGCGCGGACGTCGCGGGTATAACGATGCGATTGGAGAACAGCGCAGATCACTCAGCGAAGAGAATCATCGCTCTGTACAAAAAGATCGACGCTCTCGAGAGCGCCGCGGACGAAAGAACGCGCGCTTTGAAAACCGACGTTTCTCAGATTCGAGCGAAGGAGAACGCTCTCGAGAATCGACTGCAAACGCTGGAGAATCTGCAGACGCTCGCCGCGACGAAGATCGAGGTCGCCGAAGCGGAGAGATCCGCCTCGCAGACGCGCGCGGCCGCGGACAAGCGACTGAGCGATCTGGAGAACTCCGTCGAGACGAATCGCGCGATCAAGGACGCGTTGAACAAACTGTTGCGCGATCTAGAGACCTCGGTGACGCGGATCAAAGAGATCGACGAGAGGATAGAGAAGCGAGTGCGCGTCTTGGAGAGATCTCTGTCGCAGGTGAACGACGTCGCGACGAAGAGCGAGAGAAATTGCGCAGCGTTGAGCTGCCACGACAGGACGCTGCAGAAGCTGACGGCGAAGGCTCAGACTTCTAACGCGAAATTGCGGGAACTGGACGCCGAGGTGTCGCGTCTAAGGAAAGACGCGAACGAATTCGCGCGGAAAACGGCAGCGGCGACGGCGGCGATTCCTAAGACGAGCGAATCGAATAAGGTAGTTATAAAACTGGATGGTAAAGCTCCGAATAAGCAGTCGAAAAGAGGGTAGCGTCGCGACGAATCTTATTTAAAAAAAAATAGAGAGCGCGAGCGAGATGAGCGCCGCGAAACGAAAACTCGTGAACGAACTGCACGCGCCAGCGAGAAAGAACTTCCCCCGCCGCCGCGTCGCGGTGCGCGGATACGACGATCTGTGGCAGGACGTCGTCGAGATGCGTCCTTACGCCAGGCACAACAGAGGCCACAATTACATACTCACCGTCATCGACGCTCTGAGCAAGTACGCGTGGGCGGTACCGCTCAAGAGAAAGAGCGGCGACGAGATCGCTCGAGCTTTGTCGGGCATAGCGCGCGCCTCCGGACGCTGTCCGAGAAACCTGCAAATGGACAAAGGAAGGGAGTTCTACAACGCCGAGGTGCGCGGATTCGTCGAGAAACGCGGAATCAATCACTACTCTACGTATTCGGTGCTGAAAGCGTCGATCGTCGAGCGTTTCAATCGCACGCTCAAGAACTCGATGTGGAAGTACTTCACGCTGAACGGAAGGTACAAGTGGCTCGACGCGCTGCCGCGTCTAATGTTGGAGTACAACGCTCGCAAGCATCGGACCATCGGGATGCGCCCGATCGACGTGACGCCCGCTCGAGCGTCGAGACTCCTGTCGACGGTGTACAGCCATCCGAAGATCGCCGCTCCGGGAAAGTTTCGACCGAACGATCCCGTGCGCGTGAGCAAATACAAGACGCTGTTCGAGAAGGGTTACCGCCGAATTGGATCGCAGAAGTCTTTCGCGTGGCCGAGGTGCGAAGGACGAATCCCGTGACGTATCTGCTAACGGATTCGCGCGGCGAGCCGATAGCCGGCGGATTCTACGAGCACGAGTTACAGCGAGTCTCCGATCCTGACGTTTATCTCGTGGAGAGAGTGTTGCGACGAAAGGGCGACATGGTGTTCGTGAAGTGGCTGGGAATGGACAAGTCGCATAATTCTTGGATTAATAAAGCTAACATATTGTAACGCATTGTAGCGAATATATATTTTTGCGCTGATATTAAGATAAGAAAATACATTATGTATATTAAAGATAAGAACATACATTATATATTAAGATAAGAAAATACATTATATATTAAAATAGGAAAATACATTATATATTAAGATAAGAATATACATTATGCATATTTTAGAAATACATCGCGCCGCACTTTTACGAACTATCGACGCGCGCTTCCCCGCTCGCGACCGCCCCTTCGTTACAGAGGTATCTTGTAGTGCCCCCCACGGCAGAGTGTCGGTCGAGTCGGATACAACGTAGCGTTTGTCATCGTACGGACTGAGCGCGACCTTCGACTCGCGCACGGTGTACACCTCGTGTAACTTGGACCTCAAGCACGACTGCTCGCAGGTCATTTCGATCTCGCGTCTCAGACAACACGCGTAATCGTCGAACGTTAACGTCCTCGCGACGACGCTGCTCTTCATACCCTTGCTCTTCTTAGTGTCATCCCTACCCTCGACTCACAACGCGTACATCTTCGCTCTGAGTCCTACGAATTCCAACATGAGAGCGCCGTTATTCTCATCCTTCATCAGACCGAGAACCTTCTTATTCGCGCGCGGCATGCCGTAAGGATTGTCGACGATGTAATCGTTCGTGTCGAATCTATCGATGTCGCACTTTATTCGCTCGTACACGTCCTCGCATTCGACGCTATACACGAGACTATCCGTATCGGTGTATAATATTCTACATTTATCACCGTAGAGCGGTAACATGTATTCGTAGTGAAAAGCGTACAGACGAATCTTAGATATATCGAGAATAGACATGCCTACGTAGATCGGTTTATCGATATTCGCCTCCAATTTGCGCAATTCCACGGCCACGAGATTCTCCGAGAATACGCTTCTACTATGGAAATTCGGTTTGGAGATCAACGCCTCGGCTCCGAATCGTCCGTCCCATCGCGTCACGAGTCGAACGTCCACGCGATTGCGCACATTCTCCATGGTTTTGTCGAAGACGGCGTTGTTCATCAACTTGTACAGATTCTTCTCGAAATCGTTACTCGTGTTAATGCGTAAGCGCGTATTAAGTTCCACGTACCCGCGTAACCATGGCGATTGCGAGAAGCGCAGTGTGCGATGATTCTTCGTCAGGCGCAGGCCGTGACGAACGCACTGCTGCAGATTGCGATAGTGCGTGACGTATCGGCGCTTATCGTACAGCGTGACTAGGAGTTTATTCTGTCGCTTTCCCGGCGGCTTGTCGCGCGTTGGACAGAACGGTAGATCGGCGTGGGCGTCGTGCGAGTCGGCCGGATAGTCGAGATCAACCTCCAGAATGTAGCCGACGGGCGAGTCCTCCGTCACGGACATCACGTCGAGACTCTCAGGATCGTCGACCCACTCGAACCGCTCGTACGACAACGGTTGACACATCGCTCAACCGTACAGATTGTTAATATCCAGATACATCAGATAGATCGATGGTTGCGACGAATCGAACGCGCTCATGTACTTGTTGTTCGCGCGGGCGTATCTGTTCGAGCACTGGCTCAGACCACCGCGTATTCCACGTTCCACGAACATCGTCATATCGATATCGGTGAGCAGCTCGAAACAGACTCCCGTGAACTTCAGCATCGCATCCCATGTGTATCCCGGCAACGTGAAGTAGTACGCGGGATCTAAACCGTAACTCTCCAAGCAGGCGGCGCGAAAATTTTCGAACACGTCTGCGAGTAAAAGAACGTCGATCTTTAGATAGAGATCGCTGTAATCGCCCAACGTTTCAACGCGAAATCGTTCCCAGACGCTCGTCGCGCGCGCGTAATCGCTCTCGGACACAGTGTCAGCGAGCTGTAGAATGACTCGCGCGGTGGGAGACGCGTCTCCCATAATCTCTCGACGCTGTCGACGTACTCGTACGGAAACACGCCCTTGCGCGTGAGAAGCTCGAAGTCGTCGTCGGAGAGATCGCGAAACTCGCTTCGCGCGATCGTCAGTTTGCTCTTGTCGAGATACGACGCCAGCTTCTCGAGACTAGCACCTAGAAACTTAAACGAGTCCACGAATCGTAATTTTACGCATCTGGAACGCGCCGCGTCTCCGTCGGCCCGCTCCTCCTCCGCCGCTGTGTCTCGAACGGTCTTCGCGAAAGCTATGTACGATTCCTTCGTCAGAGGCAACAACTCGACGCTGCCAGGATACGCGTTAGCCACATCCTTGATAATGAAGTGCGCGTCGTAACCCAATAGATTGTGAAAGAATACGGGTATGATGTACGAATCCTTGTAATTCAAATTACAGGAATGCGCCGGACCTCTGAAACGGCCGGTCAAGTGGCAGTAATCGCGCACGCGAAAGTCATCCGCCTCGAACGGTCTCTCGCACGCGTAACAGCGCGTCGCGCTCGCGAATCTCTCCCATTCGTCCGGCGTGAGATCAGCCATCGGTATCACGGCGTCGAGAGCAGCCTTCGCGCGATGCGCCAATTCGCGCAACTCGCGCACGAACCACGCGACGCAATTCTCGCCGCGATAGAATCTGTACGCCGACGCAGCGTCGTCGAAGGAACAGCGCGTGTAATAACCTACGCTATGAACCTTATGATGTTGAACGATCGCCGTATTCGCGGTCCTCCTCCTCTCGTCCCCGTCCTTCCTCTCCAACGTGCACTCCAGATCGGCGTACACGACAAACGGAATTCGCTTCTTCCTCGAATGATGATCGAACGTTAGCCACTTATCGTCCTCGCCGGGAAGAACGATCTGCGAAGAAATACAAAATAGACGTTGGACAGATATTTCGCGTCGAACCGTTTTTTTTCCGTACGATCGAACACTCACCGATCGCACACGTACGCCCTGTGTTGTCGCTTGCTCAATTGCGCGCTGACCAGACGAGACAGATTTCTGATGCAGGCGAAATGTCCTACCGCGTTACCCTCGCGCGTCGTATCGCTCAGATACAGCAGATTAATGTGTCTCTCCCTCTTTCGATCCATCAGACGAAGAGGGACGATGCGAACTCCGCCGCCGCCGCCGTCACCCTTCCCGCGCCGTTTCTCTCCTACATATACGTCTCCGTCTGTATACGTTCACCGATATATCGTTCAAACGCTCGAACCGTCCGATTCCGTTTAGAGTCATAGGTAACTTCGCGCCCTCCAGATTCAACATCGTGGAGTAATGCGGGTATCGCGAACTTCTATCGCTGTGCCCGTCGACGGGGTACAGAGCGGCGACCACCGACCACGCGAAACACGTCTCGTCGTTGGTTCGCACGTTGACCACCGCTTTCTTCATCTGAATCTCTCGCGGCACTCGCACGTAACACCCTGCGCGCATAGGATTGTATCTGTTCACATTCACCGTTAAATCGAGTATGCGCGACAAGGCCCATCCGCTGTCGCGCTCCTGAAACTCCTCCAAAGACGCTATAATATCGCCGACGACGCGACTCTTGTACCACTCGCGCAGATCCGTCGTAGGTAGAAGCGGATGGTTTCTCGTGGCTATAGTCTTAACAGCGATTTTATCGCCCGAAACGAATTCTCCGTTGAACGTTGTATTCACCTTAATGCTGTAATATCGACCCATAACGTCTCGCACGCGACGAAACACGGTGTCCCTGGCGTTCTCGAGAAATCACAAGGGTTCGATGTAATCGAGATTAATCACCGCGCCGGTCAACACGCGTCTCTTGGAAGCCGTATCGACCTCGGACCACGAGAATCCCTCGCGCGGCTCGATCTCGTCGCCACCCTCGCGTCCCTCGACCTCGCCCCCGTCCTCGCTTCTCTCGACACCCGCGCCCTCGCGCTCGAAACGTCGCCGTAGATCGTCCTTCGCGCCGGTCACTCGCAGGATTCGAGCGACCAGAGAGGAGATCGTCCCCGTCGAGATTCGTCGACGCACGTCTCGGCGCAACGTCGCGAGACACTCGTCGCATCGTCTCGTCCACGCGCGATAGTCCTCCGTCGTAGCGACGTCGCGCGCGCTCTCGAGCACTCGACGCTCTTTCTCGCGCATGGTCGCGTCCTCTCCTCTCCTGTGGATCGCAGTCGCCGTTTCTCTCTCCTATGGATCGTAGTCGCTGTTTCTCTCTCCTCCGCGGGGTCTTATCCACAGAGTCTCGCCCTGCGAATCCACGGGCAATTCGAACTCACGCCTTCGACGCGTCCCGGTCGCCCGTATCTCTTCGGCGCTCAATCTCACCGCTCTTCCGCCACACACCACGACCGTTTCTATCCACAGCTCTTCACGCGCGTCTCGGAAACCGATCGCTCGCCTCGTCGAATAGGTCCCGATGCTCCACGCAGTCTTCTCCTTTAACACTCGAGCGTAGCGGTCGATCGGTAGATCGGCGTACTCCTCGTTCATAGTACTTCACCCTTTGAACTCGTGACCGAACAGCATTCTCTTGCGAAACGGGTACGTGCGTCCATCGCCGCCTCGATTGTAAGTGTATCGCAACGATTTGCCCTCGTTATCCTCGGGCTGTTCGACCATACACTGGCATGGTGGATACTCGAACGGCCCCGGTACTCTATCGTAAGGAAAAAATAACCATTCGGATACTTAGCTTGATACCATTTACCGCAATTAACGTTGTGAATAATCGCTCTCCAACCGCTAGACAGAGCCGTCGCGACCCACAACTCCTCGCGCGGACTGTGCGTTTGAATAGATCTTCTCAGGTGATACGTCGCGATGTTCCATCGCGCGCTCTCCTTCAACTCGACGTCGCTCTCTATCGGACTCTCCAACTTTTCCCTCACAAATTTCTCGTACACTCCCAGGCCGGCGGACTTGTTCACCGTCCTACTGTCGACGGTAGAGGCGACTTCGACGGAACTTCCACCGTCGTTCATACTTCGTTTCTTCCCCAATCTCGTCGTCGAAAGAACGACCTACGAGTACGATGACGTCGAATAGCGACTTCGCGCCGATCGACGGTGTGTGCGCGCTTCGAAAAATCATCGCATCTTTATACGTTCGTTCGAACGACGATAACGTCGCGCGAACGGGAAAAAATTCTCCAGCGCGGTCTATTCGGCGATTACGCGATTTTTTTCTTCGGAAACGACGAATCCGTCGAGAAAACCGCATTCGCCCGGAATCGACGCGCGTAATCGCGCGCATTTCTTAGCGCGGCGCGTCCGAGAAGGAAAACGGAGACGGAAGCGTCGCCGCGAATCTCGCGCTCGTCTCGCTCTCGTCTAGCGCAAGCAAATCCGAGCGAGTAAATCCTAGCGAGATCTCTCTTCCTCTCTCGCGTTATCGCGCCGAGAAGGAGAGATAAGCGACGTCTCCCGGAAAAAAACGCGCGTCGGATGACGCGCGTAAACGTGAAATCGCGTAAACGTGAAATCGCGCGCGCGCCCGGCGAGGTCTTCGCCTCTCGGAGCAAATCCCTCCCCTGCCGCCGCCTAATTGACGCGCTCTCCATCGATCGAGAAAAAAATGAAGGATCGACGACCTTCGTCGGCGAGAGACACCGCTACTCGCAACGTGCTCTCCCGATAGATCGCGCATGTATTTATAAATGAAAATTATATTTAGGTTAAGCGAAATACGAGCGACGCGTTGCGATGCGACGAACTCGTATCCGACGCTTGGGACACGACGAGTCGAAGGAAACGTCAGCGGCCGCTTATCGCTTATCGCTCTCTCCTAAGCGCGCGCGACTAGAACGTCGCAAATCGACGGAAACGTCCGCGGTCGCCTATCGCGCGCGCCTAACGCGTCGTATCCAGGGACGCTCCCGACGCGTCGTATCTAAGGACGAACGCGCTCCATCCTTCTCTCGCTCGCGCCACCCCGTCCCTCTCGCTCGCTCTCCCGCTCGCGCCCTCTCCCCTCACCCTCTTCCCCCTCGCCCCACCCTCCGCCGCGCGCGCCCACCCCCCGCGTCACGACCGCGCCGTTTACCCACCCGACGGCGAGCTGCTCCCCTCGCCCTACCTATCCCCCCTTCGCTTCCCCTCGGCCCGCTCCCTGTCCCTCAGATATCTCTCTCGCTCTTACGGTGCTCTCTCTCACACCAATGGAAAAAGTGGCTCAGGAACGGCCCCTCCTCCCTACTCAGGCCAGCCCCTCCGGGGTACGCCACCTTGTCGTGGTGGAAGGGTTCGGGTGATCCAACGATCCGCTGTGGTAGTACCGAGGGTCCAACCCTCGGGAGGGTCGGCGAGGAGAATCACTCGCTAAGAGCGTACCAAGGCACCCGGCTTTGCCCAGGGGAGTCTGTCCCCCAAGGGTCACTGAAGAGACCCAATGTCGGTAGGGGAAAGAGACCCCGATTACAAACCCCGGCTGCACGGAGCCGATAGGGGAGGATTTCTATCCTCCCTCCGTGCTGGGGTGTGTGCCGGGTGCTCCTGGCAAGGGCTTCGACTCTGTGGGGAGAGGGGGTGAAGGTGCACCTTGTGTCTGGGGGCGACGTCCTTTTCAGGGCGTGCGTCCTGGCATGGGGTGTGGTGGATACCCAGTCGGGGGGATGTGGTTGGTCGGATGTTCCTGTTCCGGGGGGGGCGGCATCCTAGAATGTCGACCCGGCGCAGTGCTCCTTCCCGACGTCCCACAGTGGACAGAGGGGGGCCGGCTGGGCTCGCCCAGTCGGATGGGCCCTCTGTCTGGGGGGATGTGGGTGCCGGTCCTCCCTGTGTTCGGGTGGCGCCCATAGTTGGGCGTCCCCCGGCGCGGGGTGGAAGCGACGTCCCACAAGGGGGAGGGCCTCCACCGCCTGGCAAACGGCCTGGAGCGTGGCTCCAGGATACGCGCCAGGTAGGAGAGGCGACGGGTCGACAGTTTTACGTCCAAAGATATCCGGACAACCGGGCTTGTCCGGGTTGTCGACCTGGGTTGCACCGAGCCACTCGGACGTTTCCGAGCCCGGGACCGGAAATAAGTTAGCGCTGGAAGTGCATATTTTTTAATAAACTATAGCTCAAACAATTGCTCCTTAATTGCTCCGTCCGAATCTGCAATTTCTCCCCTTCTAAAATTAATAGTTTTTTTAATATTTGCAAAAAACGTAAATTTGACCATTTTTACTGAAAAACATGTTTCTAATGGTTTTCGGCAATTATATTAAGTATAAAACGATTGCTCTCTAATTGCTCCCTATTGCTCCATCATTAGTTTAACGGTTATTGCATTATTTTATCGAATTAATAAATAAATCATTTCACAAATGACGACGACGCCACCTGTCGGCCACTTATCGGAACTAAACGTTTTAATAGTTTTCGACAATTATATCCAACATATAACAATTGCTCCTTAATTGCTTCGCATTGCTCCATCGTTATAATTAATAATTATTGCATTTTTTGTATTGAAAATTAACAAATTAATCACTTCACAAGTGACGACCACGCCACCTATCGGCCGCCTAACGGAATTAAATATTTTAATAGTTTCCGACAATTCTATCCAACATAAAACGATTGCTCCTTAATTGCTTTGCACTGCACCATCGTTATAATTAATAATTGCATTTTTTTATCAAAAATTAACAAATTAATCATTTCACAAGTGACGACGTCGCCACCTATCGGCTACCTAACGGAATTAAATATTTTAATAGTTTTCGGCAATTATATCCAACATAAAACGATTGCTCCTTAATTGCTTTGCATTGCTCCATCGTTATAATTAATAATTATTGTATTTTTTATCGAAAATTAACAAATTAATCATTTCACTAGTGACGACGTCGCCACCTATCGGCCACTTATCGGAATTAAATATTTTATAATAATTTTTAACAATTATATCCAACATAAAACGATTGCTCCTTCATTGCTTTGCATTGCTCCATCGTTATAATTAATAATTATTGCATTTTTTATCGAAAAATAACAAATAAATCATTTCCCTAGTGACAACGTCGCCACCTATCGGCCACCTAACGGAATTAAATATTTTAATATTTTTCGGCAATAAATTCAATATAAAACGATTGCTCCTTAATTGCTTTGCATTGCTCCATCGTTATAATTAATAATTATTGCATTTTTTTATCGAAAATTAACAAATAAATCATTTCCCTAGTGACGACGTCGCCACCTATCGGCTACTTATCGGAACTAAATGTTTTATTAGTTTTCGGCAATTATATCCAACATAAAACGATTGCTCCTTAATTGCTTTACATTGCTCCATCGTTATAATTAATAATTATTGCATTTTTATCGAAAATTAACAAATTAATCATTTCACTAGTGACGACGTCGCCACCTATCGGCCACTTATCGGAATTAAATATTTTAATAGTTTTTAACAATTATATCCAACATAAAACCATTGCTCCTTCATTGCTTTGCATTGCTCCATCGTTATAATTAATAATTATTGCATTTTTTAATCGAAAATTATCAAATTAAGTATTTCACTAGTGATGACGTCGCCGCCTATCGGAATACATGGCTGAATGGCTAATGGCGCGAACATTCAAACATAATATATCAGCTCTATGGTTTAAAACTATATCTGTAAGAAAATAGTCAACTTTTCCTATTGAGCTTTTGGTAGAATAATTGCTCCTCGATTTTTTTTTCGAAATATTCAATCGCTCCATTTGTGCTATTAATATTTTATAACATATTAGCAAAGAAGCAATCATTTTCTTGGAGAAACATTTCCCATAGTCTATCGCAAATATATCCGACATAAAACGATTGCTCCTTAATTGCTTCGCATTGCTCCATCGTTATTTTAATAATAATTACATTTTCTTAACGAAAATTATCAAATTAATCATTTCACTAGTGACGACGTCGCCACCTATCGGCTACTTATCGGAACTAAATGTTTTATTAGTTTTCGGCAATTATATCCAACATAAAACGATTGCTCCTTAATTGCTTTACATTGCTCCAAAGTTATAATTAATAATTATTGCATTTTTATCGAAAATTAACAAATTAATCATTTCACTAGTGACGACGTCGCCACCTATCGGCCACTTATCGGAATTAAATATTTTAATAGTTTTTAACAATTATATCCAACATAAAACCATTGCTCCTTCATTGCTTTGCATTGCTCCATCGTTATAATTAATAATTATTGCATTTTTTATAGAAAATTAACAAATTAATCATTTCACTAGTGACGACGTCGCCACCTATCGGCCACCAAACGTAATTAAACATTTTAATAGTTTTCAACAATTATATCCAACATAAAACGATTGCTCCTTAATTGCTTTAAATTGCTCCATCGTTATAATTAATAATTATTGCATTTTTTAATCGAAAATTAACAAATAAATCATTTCACTAGTGACAACGTCGCCACCTATCGGCCACCTAACGGAATTAATTATTTTAATAATTTTCGGCAATTATATCCAACATAAAACGATTGCTCCTTAATTGCTTTACATTGCTCCATCGTTATAATTAATAATTATTGCATTTTTTAATCGAAAATTATCAAATTAAGTATTTCACTAGTGATGACGTCGCCGCCTATCGGAATACATGGCTGAATGGCTAATGGCGCGAACATTCAAACATAATATATCAGCTCTATCGTTTAAAACTATATCTGTAAGAAAATAGTCAACTTTGTCTATTGAGCTTTTGGTAGAATAATTGCTCCTCGATTTCTTTATCGAAATATTCAATCGCTCCATTTGTACTATTAATATTTTATAATATATTAGCAAAGAACCAATCATTTTCTTGGAAAAACATATTTCCCATAGTCTATCGCAAATATATCCGACATAAAACGATTGCTCCTTAATTGCTTCGCATTGCTCCATCGTTATTTTAATAATAATTACATTTTTTTAACGAAAATTAACAAATTAATCATTTCACTTGTGGGGTTATCTCTTATATCCCACGAAGGATTACGAGAGTCCCACTTATTAAGGTCGGTGGAATATATTGCACACGGTAATAAAGCACTGTTAATACGTAGTTCAATTTATTTATTTATTGCATTACACAAAGACCGCTAATCCGCCATGTTTTTTCTCTAGCCGCCAAAATAACTAAAACTGAAGAACCAGGAGTATATATATAAAGATAGGAACGCCTATTGGCTAAAACTAAACTTGTCCAGAATGTGGCGCTACTTGTGGAGGAACATCTCCACAATACTCCCCCCTGAGATAAAACTTAAAAAAAAATATATATGTAACGGATTTACGTAAATATAAATATAAGCTATTACATAAGATATAACTAATGTTGGCTGGAAAACTGAACAGTCTTTTTAACTTTCCCAGGATAAGTCTTTAAATTTAGATGAACACTGCTGCTTGGCGAGCTGCACGAAGGCCCGGCTGTCACTTCCTGGCGCGTAGGTTCATCGGGTAGAGCTGGTTGATCGTCTTGAGTGAAATAGGCCGGTTTGAGTCTATCCGTGGACACATTCGTTACCTGGCCGTTTACGTCTATGGAGAATACTCGGTCAGAAATTCTTTTGATGACTCGATGCGGTCCTGAGTAAGGATGTTCCAGGGGCCGTTTGACTGTGTCATCCCTTAGGAAAACATGTGTGCAAGTATATAAGTCCTTGTACACGAAAGTTTTGTTGCGTATGTGATGTGATGTAGGTTTTGGCCGGATTTGCTGCATCATTCTGCGAAAGGGTTCGACGAAGTAATGCGGGTCGATTGGCATGTCTTCGTGGTCGAAAAATTCTCCTGGAACTTTGAGAGTTTTTCCATAAAGAAGTTCTGCAGTTGATGCCTGAATGTCTTCCTTAAAACTCGAACGGAGACCTAATAGTACAACGGGCAAAACGTCGACCCAATTTGGATTGTCGTGGCACATGATTGCTGCTTTGAGGGTCCTGTGCCAACGTTCGATTAATCCGTTGGATTCAGGATGGTACGCCGTAGTTCGGTTGCGTTTAGTTCCGATTAAGTTTGTCAGGGCGTTGAATAAGGTTGCTTCGAATTGCGCGCCACGGTCTGTTGTAATGAGTTTGGGTGCGCCAAAACGTGATATCCAGGCAGTGAAAAAATGCTTTGCAATGGTGTCCGCCGAAATGTCTTTTAAGGGCACGGCCTCGGGCCATCTAGAAAATCGATCGATTAATGTTAGGCAATATCTAAATTCACCCACCTGTGGAAGCGGTCCTATTATGTCCAGGTGAACATGGTCGAAACGTGCATTTGGAACTGGAATCTTCTCCGGTACAAAATGATTGTGTCGTGCTATTTTGGAATGCTGACACTGTAAACAAGCTTTTGCCCAAGCTGCGATGTCTTTATTCATGCCTATCCAGACGAACTTCTGTGTTATCTGGCGTCTGGTGGCTCTTCCGCTGGGATGAGACATTCGGTGAACCATGTCGAAAATGCGTCGTCGTAAAGAAGTCGGGACGAATGGTCGAATTTCGCTCGTGGAACAGTCACAATAGAGGCTTGCGTTGCTTTCAGGAAGTAAGAATCTTTGTAATTTAAGTGTTGATGCAGGAGTTTGAAGCTCGCGTTGAAGTTCTTCATCCGTTGTTTGTTCTCGTGCAAGTTCTTCTGAGTCGACAATTACCGGCATTACTAACGCGTTTATCCTGGATAGTGTGTCGGCAACTAGATTATCTTCCCCTGGAATATGTCGGATGTCGGTGGTAAACTCTGAGATATATGTCAGATGTCGTGTTTGTCTAGGTGAAGCTCGCTCAGGCTTTTGTGCAAATGCGAAGGTGAGCGGCTTATGGTCAGTAAGAATGAAGAAGTTTCGACCTTCGACCATAAATCGAAAATGCTTTACGGCTGCATATATCGCCAACAACTCTCTGTCATATGCACTGTAATTACATTGTGCTGTTGTGAGTTTCCTGGAGAAGAAACAGAGTGGTTGCCAATTTCCGTCTTTTAATTGTTGAAGGACTGCGCCGATAGCGGATCCTGACGCGTCGGTTTGTATGGAGAACTGTGCGGAAGGGTCTGGGAATGTTAGTAGAACAGACTTTGCTAGATCGTCCTTGAGTTGTTAAAAGGCGGTTCTCATATCATCCGTCCAATCGACTGATATTTTGCTGCCTTTCTTTTGACTTGCAATTGCTTTCTGCAACAAAATCCGACGCAGTCTTGTAAGAAAGGAATCGGATAACGATCAGGTACCGTGGCGTCATTGAGCTTACGGTAATCACCGCATGGTCTCCAGTCTCCGTTTTTCTTCGCGACTAGATGTAATGGACTTGCCCAATTGCTTTTAGAAGGTCGGCATAATCCTTGTTGCAGCATATATTCGAACTCGAGCTTCGTTGCCTTTAGTTTTTCAGGAACGAGACGACGAGCTTTTGCTGTGACTGGCTGCCCTTTGGTTATGATGGCGTGCTCGACGTTGTGCTTTCGACGTAGCGGCATAATTGAACTCCGCGTGATTTTTGGATATTCGTTGAGTAGATCGCTATACGATGTATCTATTTTTAGGTGAGGTATTTGAAGGATGGAGATGTTGCCGAAATAGCCGGATACGTTTAGCCACGTGTTACCATCAATCAGTCTTTTACATCGTAAATCCACTAAAAGATTAAAATGCAATAGAAAATCAGTACCTAATATAGATTTACTCACGTCTGCTATTAAGAAAGGCCACCGGAATGTTCGGCGTAGCCCGAAATCTAGCTGAAGAAGTTTTTGTCCGTACGTCGAAATGGGTATGCCGTTTGCGGCGCACAGTACTAAATTTGATTTGTTGCACTCTGCCCTTGGCATTTTAGGAATTACAGAGACGTCAGCTCCCGTGTCCACTAGGAATTGGCTTCCTGAGCTGCGATCTGTAACAAATAAGCGGCGCAAAACTGTGTCCGAGGCGTCCGCCGCTGATGACACCTCAGGATTTAGTTTTCCTCTTTCTTTTCAGGTTTGTTCTTCCAACCGCAGGGTGAGGTACATTTCTTAGCCTCCTGGCCGAAGCGTTTATGATACCAGCAGTATTTCGATTCCGTTGAAGCTGATCTGGTGCGTGATTTACTGCGAGAACTGCCGCGTTGACGACGTGGGGTTAAACTGCGTCTTTTTGATTCGATGCGATCAAGCCTCTTGATGATCTCGCAAAGCTGGCCTTCCCAAGAAGTTGTACTAGCAGTCGCGGGTGTTACTTCCATGCCGCAGATATTGGTAGAGACTATATCGTGGATTCGATCTGCCATTGTTGCTAGTTTATCCAAAGCATCTTCGCTGGTGGAGAGCACAGTCTGCGTGTTAGTTGGCAGGCGCTGCATCCATAAGGATCTGAGTAGTCCTTCGGACACCTTGCCTTCTGCGAGGTCTCTCATATGTTTTAGTAGCCGGGACGGTCGCTGATTCCCTAATTCTGTTTGGTTCAGCAGCGTCTTCAAACGTTTTTCTTCGCTGTCTTGAAACTCGGTTAAAATTCGCGTCTTTAGTGCATCGTATTTAGCATTTTCAGGTGGATTTGTAATTAACTCGCTTACCTCGGCGAGAACCGATGCGTCTAACGCTTGAACAGCGTGGTAAAACTTAGTCAGGTCTTGCGTGATTCCGCTGGTTGCAAACTGAGCTTCCATCTGAATAAACCAAATTGCAGGTTTTTCTTTGCTGAACTGTGGGGGACGGATGCTGACACGTCCAACGTCTCCAGAGGCGCCTCCTGAACCTCCTTGGTCCATCATGGAGCCTTTTTTAAGCGAAAAGAAACGTCGATGCGTCCGTGATGATTCCGCTGAAGAGTAGTGGGGAGAGAAAAACGCGCGCTCTACTCGTGTTGTTTCCACCGATCACGTCGGGGTCACCATTTTGTGGGGTTATCTCTTATATCCCACGAAGGATTATGAGAGTCCCACTTATTAAGGTCGGTGGAATATATTGCACATGGTACTAAAGCACTGTTAATACGTAGTTCAATTTATTTATTTATTGCATTACACAAAGACCGCTAATCCGCCATGTTTTTTCTCTAGCCGCCAAAATAACTAAAACTGAAGAACCAGGAGTATATATATAAAGATAGGAACGCCTATTGGCTAAAACTAAACTTGTCCAGAATGTGGCGCTACTTGTGGAGGAACATCTCCACACACTAGTGACGACGTCGCCACCTATCAACCACTTATCGGAACTACATGTTTTAATAGTTTTCGGCAATTATATTCAACATAAAACGATTGCTCCTTAATTGCTTTGCATTACGCCATCGTTAAAATTAATAATTATTGTATTTTTTAATCGAAAATCGAAAATTAACAAATAAATCATTTCACTAGTGACGACGTCGCCACCTATCGGCCACCTATCGGAATAAATGGCTCTACGGCCAATGGCGCCAATATTCAAACAGTATATCAGCTCTATTGTTTAAAACTATATGCGCGCTCACGCATGCTCAATTATGATATTTTATGTGTATCACAGAACATTAATTAAAATATCTTCACAATATATTCTTTAGCTAGAAGAGTTGTTGCAAAACAGTGTTGCAAATCCACCCATTATATCTTCTTAAAATTTTTCAATATATTTTAGACTGTGGTAGACTATAATAATGAGAATGGGTAAATGTATAGAATCGTTTTGCAACAACTCTTGAGCTAAAGTATATAGATAAATAAAGATATTTTAATTAATGTTCTGTAATACATAAAGTATTAATTAATTAAGTCTTATTTAATTTTTTATAATACATATAATATTTTAATTAATGTTTTGTAGTACAAGAAGAATTTTAATTAATGTTTTGTATGTTTATTTTCTTTTGAATTCATTTTTATTTTGTTAATTTTTATATGCTAACTACTAAATAAAGATCAAATGTAAGGAATTTCTTATTATATATATTTCGATCTTTTACATAAAATGATCATAATATTTAGTACTTCCAAAATGTTTGTTTATTATTTATGTTGCTGAAATATAATGTTTATGTTGATTGTAAAGTTTGCTCGATTCAAATATGAGAGGGAATTGTCCAGATAAAGGACCAATCATAACTGGATATCACATGGCAAGACTCTTTTATTGGTCTTTAGTGTTGATTTCTTGCAGCTTTTGCCTCTTCCCATTTCGGTTGCCCGTTGCTCTTCTCGTTAGAAGTCAGCCACATGGTGAGGTGATTTTCGGTGTAATACTTTATTTTTTTATATATACAATATGTAATATTATGGAAAATATAATACAATTTTTAAAGAAATCTGTCGACATATTTTTTATAATATTGTTTGCACATATTTATAATAAACATGATTTACCAGAAAACTAACAAATTTGAGGTTATTTCTTTTCGATAGATCGAAAAGAAATGACCTCAAATTTGTTACTTTTCTTGTTAATTATGAAATATGTGCAAACAATATTATAAAGAATATGTTAGGAGATTTCTTTAGAGAAATTATATTTTATTGTCTATAATATTATATTCTATATATAAAAAAACACAGTATTCCCTCGAGCCTCGAAAATCATCTAACCATGTGGCTAACTTCTAATAAAAAAGGCAACCAGCAACCGAGACGGAAAGAAACAAAATGCCGCATAAGATCAACACTAAATAAAAGAGTCTTGCGATACATGTAATTTTAATCCATCAAATTTAGAATGGAATAAATTAATAAGATTAGAAAGTAAAAATCATGAATATGTTGTAGAGATGCTGTTTGTTACAAACAATATAAATACACTACAGAATATGAGAGCAGATGATATTTTGTTGGATGTGTTTAAATCTTCCACATTTGTCGCGTTACACGCGAAAGTATCAAGCTTATTTATCGAAAAAGGGATTCAGCGTGCCAGTGAGTACGTCAGAAGCACATACGATAAGACAGCCTATGTTCAGTCGTCAGTAACATTAATATTGTATATATTTCTCTGGAAGATTGAACTTTGAAACTTTGACATCACAAAAATTGGAAAATATCTATATATTTTATATATAATATATAGGCAACGGAGGGATTTGATATATTGTCAGTAGTATTAGCATCATATGCATTGAGTTTAACGAGTGCACTTCTTGAAAATGTATGATATCTATTGAAGCTCATTCAGATGTAGTCGCAGCAATTCCTAAACCTACGACATTAAATATCTAGTCTGCTGCTACAGCATTGCGAAGAACAGTAACATTCCTATAAGCAGTATCATTAAATCTCTCTCTCATCTGTTGTTTTATTTGACTACTACCAGTTATAGAAAAGTAATGGATTTTTTTATAAACATCTATATTAAAGAAATATTAGCTTATTACTTATGTACGTTTTTTTCTCGTTGCAGGTTTGTACATTGAAAAGAGTACAAAAGCATTTTTTAAAAGGAGATGCATCAAATCAATACGATTCTATTACATATTATAAAGATCCTTTGAGTTGCTCAAAGAACTTATGTAAAATATGTATGTAAATATAGAAATAAGTAAAAAAAATGTCTATATATATTATATAAAATATACAGGCAACAGACACATTTGGTGTATTGTCAGTAGTATTAGCATCTCGTGCATTGAGTTTAATGAGTGTGCTTCTTAAAGATGTATGATATCTAATGAAGCTAATTAAGATGTAGTCGCAGCAATTCCTGAATCTGCGCCATTAAGGGGTCATACTCAGTCAGAAATTTCAAAAAATCGATTTTTGGATTTTTACATTTTCTTTATGTACAACATTCAGAGAATATTCCTTGAAAAAAAATTTTAAGTTAATCCGATTAAAATTGACGGAGTTATAGGCGTTTAAAGTACGCACCGCTCGACCGTTAGGAACAGATATAGACCGGCAGTTGTACGTGGGACAAAGGGCTCTCCTTTTTAACGGTCATGTATTATATTCCGTTAATATATGTATTTGTGTTAGTAAATACTTGTATTAGTGAAAGATCCTGTACATTTATAGTGGTAAATACAGAGTTTTCGGGTTCAAGGTGAACGAAATTCAGAGCCGGTTCAGTATAGGTGTTGACGTCGAGCTGTACAGTAAAACGTTTGCTTCAAAAACAATCTTTCGATTTCGAAGTCACTATGAATCGAGATTCTAAAGGAAAAGGTTCCAGAGAATTACGACAGACGGAAAATGTTCGAAAATCAAGAGCAAAAAAAAGGAAACAATGTTTTAATCCGAAAAATGTTGAGAGTGACAAAAAAAGTTTTAGTGCATCTGCGAAAAAAATAAAGATGCAAAAATATATTATTGTGCCGCAAGATAATTTTATAGAATACAGGATTTTGAACTTCGTTACTGTATTTGCTACAATTTCAAATTTTGTTAAATGTAAAGAGTGTGGCGGTGATATTAAATTTCAAACAGCAAGTGCACGCGGAAATTAGTCCAAAAATTATTCGAAGTGGATTGAAAATTGTTGAACTTGCTGCACACATCTCTGCCTGCGTGTTTAACGAAGGTTCCGGGGCATTATTACAAATGTTTGAGACCATGGGGATACATAGTGGCCCAAATGCCCACCAATATGTAACAACAGAAGATGCAGTCCGCGTTTATACGGCCGACCACCGCGCGCAGCAGGCAACCCGGGAAGGTAGAATGCTTCGTCGACAGCACCAAATAGATATTTTGGAGGCTTCAACTTCTACAGAAAAGATATTATATGGGCTTGGAATAGATGACTCTATGTAAGTTAAAAAATTAACATTTTATTTAAGTGTAAACCAGTCTCGAAAGTTTAAACGCGTTTTTCTCGAAATCGCATTTTTGAAATCGGTGACCAAGATATCTCGAAAACTACTGCATCGATTTATTTCCCACTTTACAGGCTTATTTTAGATATATAAAACTAGTCTTTGAACAAAGGGTTTTTTATTACGATGTATAGTTTTTTTTTTATTCACGAAAAACGAGCGAAATTTCCAGCGAAAATCGACACTTTAACTTTGAACGTCCGCCATTTTGTTCCAAATCAATATTTTGAATTTTCCTTCGTTCAAAGACTAGATAATTTAATATATTAAAGAAATCTTTTTGAATTTTTTATTTCAGATGATCCAGATCCGAGCAGCAGTGGTCACAGCAAAACCAATTTTTTAAAAGGACCTTCATAAAAATAGCTATATTTTTTTTATTTATTAATATTTTTTATTTAAAAAAATTGTGTTGTGTCATAAAAGTATACTCTCTTACATAAAAAGAAAAAAAATCTTTTTATTCTTCTACTTTTTGTAAAAAAATTCCCAAAAATCACCTATTTTTCGGCCTCCTGACTGAGTATGACCCCTTAAATATCCTGTCTACTGCTACAGCATTGCAAAGAGCAGTAACATTCCTACAAGCAGTGCCATTAAATCATCTGTTGTGTTATTTGACTACTACCAGTTATAGAAAGGTAATGGATTATTTTATAAACATCTATTATTAATTTAAAAAAATAATAGCTTATTACTTACGTACATTTTTTTCTCGTTGCAGGCTTGTACATTGAGAAGAGTACAAAGCATCATTTAAAAGGAGATGCATCAAGTCAATCCGATTTTACGACGTACTATAAAGGTCTTAAATCTTTTGAGTTGCTCGGAGAACTCTGCTGATGGTAACATATATTCATTTAATAAATATTGTATATATATTTATATGCATTTAATTTTAATATTTAATAAGTATAATAATTCTATGAAAAATGTATATTTGTTCAGGATATGTTTGCATGCTACAAAAATTTAGATAATCTTTATTTTATTTTACAATTTTGTTTTCATTATATAATTATCAATATGGGAACACATCAATGCTATTTTTAAGAAATGTGTTAATTTTTGTAGAATATTTAAAAAATTATCTTTTGCTATATAATTAATGTATGAAAATTAATTTTGAAGTAAATAACATTATATACAGTGATATGTAATATAAACTATTGAATGCAGTTTCAAAGTGTTCGCGCCACATGACATTTATATAATTATATCAATACAACAGTATGTGTTCACTGTATATATATAGAATAAACTGTTATGTCAGTAGAGGAGGACAGCGAGCATCTTAAAACCATGGTTTGAAGAAACCTTCAGCTCCATCAGATGAGATTTCAACAAATACTAATAAAGAAAATAAATGAAGCAAGTACTGGACATATTGGACATACACCGTTCCAGGTAATCGGGAACCTCGTGTAAGTTTTCAAATTATATTTATTTTCTTCTATATATTATAATTATACATACTTATGTACATATATATATATATATATATATATATATATATATATATATATATACATATATTGAACAAAATATTAAACAACATATATATTTTTTAGATGTAAAATACCATGAGAGAGATAAACTATAAAAACAAAATAAATTTTTTAAATCTAACTATAAAAAATAAACTATAAACAAACGGTAAAGATATTTTTGTAGATGAGTGTCAAAGCTTGTAGATACAACTATTGTTTATGCATGATCGATTCGTTTTCCTGAACTAATACGTAAAATAATAATGATATTCTAATCGCCGGTAAATTAATGATATTTTTTGTTTCTTTACAAAGATCATTAATTTCTGTCCATTTGTTGCTAAGTGATCTAACGTATGCAACATAATGTCCAATACCATTAACAATAGTGGAAGGTATAAATCGAATTACACCACACAAAATATAACGTTTGTCCTGTAATTTTATTGTAGCTGGAATATCATTTATATTAGTGTTTGGAAAAGTGTCAGGAAAACGAATCGATGGCTCATAAAAGTGTTCGATATTTAAACATAAGTAATTGTGAATTTGAACAATTTTTCTAGCCAAGTTTTTATGACAGCTTTGACAGTAAATAATTTTTGTACATATTAGCTCATCTACACTCTCATTTAAATGTTGGATACCTTTTTCCCAGACTATTTTGGCGCTTAAATTAAAAATCGGTATATTCCGTGACTCAACTGCACAACATTGAGAATTTTGACATTTTATTGTTTCAATATTTACATTGTATGTTCTCATTAGTTTACTAAATAAATCACACACATTATCTTCACAAGTTATAGTGTGATTAGCAGACGAATATAATAAATATAATAATGTTGCTCTTAATTTGTAAAACGATGCTGTAGCTCCGTGTTCAATATAATTACGTACACATGTAAAAAACAAGTAGTTTCTTTCCTAATTTGTGAAATGACAAAATTCTCAAAGTTTTTGGAGTTGCAACAAGCAGCAGATATAATTTCAGTGATTGAATCGAACGGACAAGTGTTAAAAAGATAAACTTTGTTATTATTAATCATACGTGGAGGTAACCTGTTGCCATTTTTAATAAAACCTAAAGCCTTTTTTAAACTTTTTTTGAGCAGGTTTTTGGTGGATTATCTTTACATTAGGACATGCAGTAACGTACATTCCGCGTTTATTCAATAAATTCTTATCATTTTCAGAATTTTAATTTACTTTAATTATCGGCTCAATTATTTTTTCCTGAGCATCCAATACAATAGTAAAATTGTTTTCTGAATTTTTTATAATTGGATAATCCTCCATTTTATAATTGGATATATCTTTTGGAGTAGAATGAACAATATCTTTTGAATTTACAGTTTCTAATTGATTATATTCATCAGTAAAATTAATAGTAGAAAAATTATCTTTTTCATTTTCATTATATAAATCACATGTATCATTTACTACTTTATTCTTCCAATTTTCTTTTGCTTGTAAAATTAATTGTTCCTCTTTCCATAACTTTTCCTCACGATTATGATTAATAATAATTTTGTTTTTCTTTAATGCATCGTAGGCTGCTCTTGCTTCGATAACTTTAGTATTAATAGAGCATACATGTTTTATAAAAAATTTGTCAAATCGGCACGGTTGACGTTCTTCTAACAGATTTTCCTTAATGAAACGAAAATAATTTTCGGATCGAGCAGATGTTGCGACAGTATTTTTCGAATTGAAACAGTTTATCATAACATTGGTCCATGATGGAAATTGTTTAAATAAACGTTTCAAATCATTGATAATTTCCGGGAAATAATACATGTTTATATCATTAAAATTAATTGACATATTTGAATTTGGCTCTGAATGCGTTTCCTCTACCATTTGATCAATATAAAGAGAAAGATTATCAGCGTTGTAGTCATAATTATGATCTATTGTGAAAACGGGAAACACATTAATTTCATCATTACAAGAAATATGTTCTGTGCAATTATTGTCATTTTCACAAACACTAGACTGTTTTATCTGTTTATAATCAATGGAATCATAGAATTTGAAAGTTTCAATCCTTTTCAAAATCCATTGAATTTCTGTCTGACATTTACTCTCATTTTGGCAGACAATTAAAACTGATTTCATATATATTTCTAAGTCTTGAAATTTTTCAATTGTACTCATAAATCCTATACATCGTAAGTAAAAATCTTTTATTGCTGGTTTTGCATGAGATAAGGATTTCAATCTGGCAACACAATGTATCAGATGAGCAATATCAATACGAATAAATGGTCGTGGTACAGACTGAGTTTTTCCAATTAAAAAATCAAAACAAATTGACAAATATTTTTTATAAAATATTCCATTAGTTGCTAAAGTAATAGCATTTTGCAGTGTAATTGACATATCAGTGACTACTTCTAAAGGAACATGTGCGCCAGATGAAATCCATTCTCGTAACCAAAATTCAACGATTCGAGTATCTTGCCGCTCCGAGAGAAGCTGGCCAGATGGTATTATAATTTTATCGATATGAGTAATTATTTGATATAAAAAAATGTGATTACTAGAATTATTTTCTGAACGTATTATTTTACGGACAACACTCCCTGTTGCATCAATAGAAACAAATGAGCCAAGCTTTATCACATCATTACAAACATCAATTTGTTCCGGTGTCCAATACATAAAAAAAAATTTATCAAAGTCTGTTTGTCTAATAGCACGACTAAATTCAACGTCACTTTTTAAATATTCAAGCGATTTCCATACAGTATCTTTAATACCGAATTCTTCATTTTTAGCTTCAAAACGCACTCCAGTAATAACATTGTTATTTGGTACCAAAGGACCAATTTGATCACCATATTTATGATATTTTTTAATTAATTCACTTCTAAATATATCAGCTTTTTTATGTTTCAAATGCTTTTTAAACGACATCCTTCGAGTACCGGACACGAATCTTTTTTTGGAGTGTAATAAATCTGTAGTATTTAAAGAAACGAATTCAAGCGATACATTATCATCATTAATAAACTGAAATAATCCTTGTCCGTAAATTGAGCTTTACAATTATGATCACCGCAAATTCCATTTATTTTTACAATATAATCTATAGCATTATAATCATTCGCGTGTATTACTTTTTGATTTTTGAAAGAATACGCACATGGCAATTTTTCTTGTAAAAAAATCAATTCAGACAAAATATGAGTCCATCCATTTTTCAGAGAATAATAAATTTCTCCCCTATTATTGATTTTCTCTTCTGGCTTAATATTTAACCATTGTTCTTTCGATAAAACAATTTTGAATTGAATTTTTTTATCATTACATGGATGTTGCGTATTCCATTCAAAACTGTTGAAGCTAGTATCACTGTCATTACACAAAGCAGAAGTATCAATGTCATCGATTTCGTTTGGAATTATACTTTCTTCCTTAAAATTATTGAAATTAATAACATTTTCCATCCTTTTATATGTTTCGAAAACATTATGTCGATTTTGATGGACATAAAAGTATAAATTAAATGATTTCATTCGATTATTCCATGTTGCGCATATGTCTTTCCAAACTGAATTAAATTTAGATTTCAAATAGCCAGTTTGAGTGTCACAAATTTCAAAATCTTTTAAAGTGTTTATAATTTCAAAATTAGATATTGCAGCACGAGGAGCCATCATTACAAAGAAAATTACAAGGAAAATATAAAAAAACTCTGTAGTGTAATATGGAGTTTGCAGTGATTATACTTTCTTTTTTTTACTAAGATTTCAAAATATCGCGTAGAAGCTATGCCAAAATGAGAACATTATAGATCTATTCTTTATAACTGAACTAGGCTGCACTGGGCTGCACTAGTTCAGCTATAAACTGTGAGGAGCGGCCTTCCCTGTGAGGAGCGGCCTTCCCGGGCCGATCCTCGTGATGGGCGACTTCAACTCCAAATCTGGGAGTTGGGGCTGCCCGTCCGAGGATCTGCGGGACTGGGCAAGGTCACTTGGGTTGACCCTGCTCAATGTCGGGTCCGTTGCCACGTGCGTGAGGCCGCAGGGGAGGTCCATTTGTCGATTTGACGTGGGCCTCCCCGGCGGCCTTGCGCATGGTGAGGGGATGGAGGGTGGCCGCCGAGCTCGAGACCCTGTCGGATCACAGGTACATCGAGCTCAGTTTGGTCGCCCGACATCCGCCCACTGGACCGGACACTCGAGAGGAACGCAGGTGGTCCCTCACCAAGCTGAACCCGGACCTCCTGATGGCCTCGATGCAAGCCACGCTATGGGTCTGGGGGGAGGATTCCTTGGCATGGGAGGGAAAAGGGGTGAAGGAGTTGGCATCGAGGCTTCGCGGTGCTCTCTGGGGAGCTTGTGACGCCTCGATGCCAAGGGTAAGGAAAGAATGCGGGAGGAGGTCGGTGTATTGGTGGACCGAGGAGATTACGAATCTTCGCGACGCCTCGGTCCGGGCCAGACGCCGACTTCAAAGATGTATGCGAAGGAGGAACCGTAGCGAGGCCTGTATTGAGCAGGCGCGAGGAGAGTATCGGGAGGCCCGGCATTCCCTCGGCGCTGCCATCGGGAGGTCCAAGACTAGGGCCTGGGAGGAGCTGCTCGCCTCCCTGAATGAGGATCCGTGGGGGCGCCCGTATAGAATGGTCCTCAAAAAATTGAGGCCACGGGCACCTCCGACCACGGAGTCCCTGGACCCTCGCTTCCTCGGGGGGGTGGTTGAGACTCTTCCCCGGGGGAGCCGGGGGCGCAATGCTCTTCCCCTTTTCGGACCGTATGCCCGAATGGAGGGAGGGCTGGGAGGTGACAGCGGAGGAGATGGGGGATACCGTCCGGAGGATGAAGCCGAATAAGGCCCCTGGTCCGGACGGTATCCCGGGCAAGATCTGGGCCCTGGTCATGGGGGAGGTTGGCGGCTCTCTGAGGTACCTCTTCACGAGGTGCCTCAGGGAGGGGGTCTTCCCCTCCCTTTGGAAGGAGGCGAGACTAGTCCTCCTCCCGAAGGGAGGGAGGGACCCCGACGACCCATCGGCTTACCGACCTCTCTGTTTGTTGAATGAGGTCGGTAAGCTGATGGAGCGTGTATTGATGGGGCGTCTTAACGAGTACCTGCAACAGGTTGCGGGGCTCAATGACCACCAGTTCGGGTTCCGGGCGGGCCGGTCGACCATCGACGCGATCGATTGTCTGCGGGCCTGCTCGGACCGGATAGTCCAGCACGGGGGGGGGTGGCGTTGGCTGTGTCCTTGGACGTAGCCAACGCGTTTAACACCCTCCCGTGGGACAAAATAGGGGCGGGGTTACTGGCGCACGGGGTCTCGGGTTACCTGTCCAGGGTAATCCGGGACTATTTCATGGGGAGGAGCATCTCCTACCGCGATGCCGAGGGGGTGTGCAGGCGGCGGCCCATCGTGCGCGGTGTTCCGCAGGGGTCTGTATTGGGCCCGTTGCTGTGGAACATCGCGTACGATGAGGTGTTGGGGAGGATCCTCCCCCCCGGCTGCCATGTCGTCTGTTATGCAGACGACACGTTGGTGGTGGCCGGGGGGAGGGACTGGAGGGACGCGATCGCGTTAGGCAATATCGCGGTGACCGGGGTGGTCCGCGGTATAAAGGTGTTGGGCCTGGAGGTGGCCCCCCGGAAGACGGAGGCCGTCTTTTTTCACGACGGCTCCCGGGGGGCCCCCCCCCAGGCTCACCTTCGTGGTGGACGGGCACGACGTCCAGGTGGGGACCCGGATGAAATATCTGGGTCTCCACCTGGACGGAAGGTGGACCTTCGAGGAGCACTTTGCCCAGCTGGCCCCCAGGATGGGGGGGGGGGGTGGCGGCCTCACTGGCGAGGCTGTTACCCAACTTGAGGGGGCCGGACAGCCGTGTCCGCAGGTTATATGTGGGCACGGTCGGATCGGTGGCCCTTTACGGGGCTCCGATCTGGGCGGATGCTGCCTCGGGGTCCAACAGGATCAGGGGCGTGCTGCGGGGGGTGCATTGTCCCATAATTTTGAGGGCTGCGCGCGCGTACCGCACGGTCGCGTATGCGGCGGCGGCGGTTTTGGCGGGCTCCCCCCCCCTGGAGCACCTGGCACGTGGCCAAGCGACTGCATACTGGGGGGTCAGGGAGCTCCGTGGGGGGAGAACCATTGTGGGTCCGGGGGCCAAGAGGGCCATCGGTCGTAAAGCGGCGGAGTGGGTCCTCGTGGACTGGCAACGGCAATTAGCCGGGCCGGTCCACGAGGGTCAAAGAGTGGTGGAGGCCGTTCTCCCTGTATTCAGGGAGTGGATAGGGAGGACCTGGGGGCGCATCACCTTCCGGGTGGCGCAGGTGATGACCAGGCACGGTTGCTTCGGTTGTTACCTGTGCCGCATCGGGAGGGAAGCGACCCCCGGGTGCCACCACTGCGATGGGGACCGGGACACGGCGCAGCACACTCTCGAGGCCTGTCCGGCATGGGAGGTGCAGCGCCGTGCCCTGGTTGCGGTGGTGGGGGAGGATCTCTCCCTCTGCGCCGTGGTGCGGGCTATGGTGCGGGGGGAGGAGCAGTGGCGGTCAGTGGCCTCTTTCTGTGAAGAGGTCATGCGGAGTAAGGAGGAGGCGGAGAGGAACCGGCGGATGATGCCCTCCCCGGCGGGGACGCGAGGAGAGGCGGCTGCAGCCAGGAGGACCCGGCGAGGGAGGAGGAGGGCCTCTGGCCCCCCCGCGGGATGTGACCTGAGTGACCTCTTTTGAGGCTATCCTTCCCACTCACTGCAAAGAACGAGGAGGTAAGCGGGGCGTACATGGGGGGAGGTTTCTGGGGCTGCGGGAGGTCCTGTGACCTATTCGTGCGGCCCCCCTCCTCCCCCCCGCCCCGCCCAACAGTGGAAGAGGCCCCGTGTCTGGGGGCTACGGCGAGGGGTACCCGGGGGAGCGGCGGATCTCCTACCGGGACAGACCCCAGGAGGCGGAGCCGGGAGGTGGACGGGTGTCCTCCCTCCCGGCTACAACGAGGGAACGCGGTGGGGGATCGCGGAAGAATGCCGGTGGCGTATCCGTGGCTCCCCCGTGTCACCGCCGTGGAGGACACCCGCAGGGGTTTTAGCCGATAAGAGTCCGGCATAATCCCCTCTCCCTCCCCGGGGAGAGGGGGTATCCATGAGGATTTCCCCTGCGTACAAAAAAAATAAAAAAGTTCAGCTATAAAGGACAGACCTTATAACTATAGTTAGAATAATCAAAATAAGAACATTATGACTTCATTGTCAGAATAATCTATATTATTGATTTTTTATTAATTTAATTAATATGTCCTGAATCGTCAACCATGCCGATTTGACAAATTTTTTAAGAATGCTACAAATCTACTTAATTTTTAAAGATCTTAAAGTATCAGAGATCATCATCGCTTATTATACATTGTTTTTATTGATATAGACATCAAAAGATTTCGATAACTAGTGGTATCTTGATATAATCTTATTTCTAAATCAACATCTAACTTTGCGACTAGATCTAATATTACTGCTGAAATTGCACGGCAGTAACGTTTAGTTACTATTAGGTTAAGAATCTGCGAATGAAATAATTTCAAATTGTAATAATTTCGAATTGTAAGACAAAAAATGAATAAAAATTATAAAGCAATGAATTTAAATAATATACCTAACCTTTGCTTCATTCATCAGCAAATAACAGCATGTTAGGTAGTTGGGTAATAATTACATCTTTGCACAATTGTATCATAAATCTCGCAAAACAAAACGATCCAGATGACTTCCAGTGGTGTAAAATATAAAATTTCTTATCGTCGAAGAAATTATTTAACAAATTAGTGTTGAAATAAATTTTGTAGAATGCTAAAGTCTACTTAATTTTTAAAGCTCCTGAAGTGTCAGAGATCATCATGGCTTATTATACATTGTTGTAATTGATATAGATATCAAAAGATTTCAATAATTAGTATCTTGATGTAATCTTAATTCGTTTCTAAACATCTCACTTTGACCTAATATTATTGCAGAAATTGCACGGTAACGTTTAGTTGCTACTAAGTTAAGAATCTGCGCTTAAAATAATTTTAAATTGTAAGACAGAAAATGAATAATTATAAAGCAATATATTTAAACAATATACCTTAGCTTCATTCATTAAGTAACAGCACGTGCATCATCGACTCCTGCACATAGGACGCAGTAACGCGTTAGGCTAATATTATATTTGTCGTACGACAAATTTTTTAAGCACATTGATTGGCTGCGGGATAGAAAATTTCTAAAGATTTAAAAAATTATTATTTCGCAGCCAATCAATGTGCTTAAAAAATTTGTCGTACGACAAATGTTATATTAGGCTTAGGGCGTATTCATATATAGTTCTGATTGGCTTCTGTTTTTCGGCTTTTCTGCTAAGGTGTGAATGCGCCCTTACATGAAACGATGCGATAGCCAATCAGCAGGTACATAACATGCGTCGCGCGTCAAAGTTGAATTCAATCCATCTTTTGTATTGGCTTATCGCGTCGCTTTTCGCCATGTATAACGCGTGGCATCCTGTGTGCAGGGGATCGATTGTGTATCACACAATTTGGTGAAAATTAGAAAAGTGAGCAAAGAATATTTATAATTTTATTAGTCAACATCTAGTAAATTTGCTCACTTTTGTAATCTTCATTTAATAACGTGACACACACTTGACCTCCAGGAGTCCAAAGCGACCGAAAAAAAAAGAAATGGCTGTAATTGGCCGCGCTGGTTCCGTACTTTCCGTTCCGCTGAGTATTTCCGCTCCATATAACGCCGATCTAAATTCGTATTTATTCGTATCAGATTATACAATGAAGATTGAGATTAGAGATCGAAGATTAAATTTGAATCAAGACAAACAAATTTTAGTTTCTTTTATTCTGCGGGCCTATTACAGTTCTTGAAACGAGAAAATTATAAAAGCGAACACACATTTATTAGATTTCGACAAATGAAATTGTTGATACTGTGTTCACTTTTATAATTTTCATTTCGTTTCAAGAACCGTAATAGGCCCTCAGAATGAAAGAAACTAAAATTTCTTTGTTTTGATTGGTCAAATTTAATCTTCGATCTCTAATCTCAATCTTCATTGTATAATCTGATACGAACAAATACGAATTTAGATCAGCGTTACATGGAGCGGAAATACTCAGCGGAACGGATAGTACGGAACCAGCGCGGCCAATTATAGATATTTCGTTTTTTTTCGGTCGCTTTGGGCTTCTGCACACAGGACGTAGTAACGCGTTATGCATGGCGAGAAGCGATGCGATAAGCCAATACAAAAGTTGGATCGAATTCAACTTTGACGCGCGGCGGATGTTATGTATCTGCTGATTGATTATCGCGTTGTCTCCCGCCACGTGTAATGGGAGATTCACACTGCGTCCGATATTACGATGTCCGATATCCAATAACAGAGCTACGATAAAATACCTCTAGCTAGAATTCCTAGAAAATAAACTCTGTTATTGGATATCGACATCGTACATCGTACATCGGATGCAGAGTGAATTCTCCATAAGGACGCATTCACACTTTGGCAGAAAACCAGAAACAGAAGGCAATCAGAGCTATACAGGGTGTCCCATTTTAATTTCCCACCCCAAATAACTTTCTTATTTTTAATTTTAGAAAAAGATGTTTCAGACAAAAGTTGTATGGTTTCAAGGGGGACATAAGGTGGTGTCATTAGTTTGACCTTGAATAGTTGCTTCAAGGTCACGTAAAGGTCACCTTCAATTTTTTAAATGAAACCCCTTACTTTCTATTGCATATTCTTGTAGCTTATTTCGAGAGCTTTCCAAAACACTATAATTAAGTACTTTTTTGTTAAGTACATTTTAAGTTATAAAACAAGATCAGGGCACGACCTAGCCGGTCAAGGCAAGATCGGGAGACGACCCGGCCGGTCAAGGCAAGATCGGGAGACGACCCGACCGGTCAAGGCAAGATCGGGAGACGATCCGGCCGGTCATGGCAAGATCGGGAGACGACCCGGCCGGTCAAGGCAAGATCGGGAGACGACCCGGCCGGTCAAGGCAAGATCGGGAGACGATCCGGCCGGTCAAGGCAAGATCGGGAGACGACCCGACCGGTCAAGGCAAGATCGGGAGACGACCCGGCCGGTCAAGGCAAGATCGGGAGACGACCCGGCCGGTCAAGACAAGATCGGGGCATGTGTACAATTATTGTAGATGTTCGAAAAGACCGCCATTCACTTGGATACAAATGTTTAACCTACGGCGAAAATCATTTTGCACGTTTTTAATAACATCTGCGTTTATGTTTGTACATGCCTCTCGAATACGCTCTTTCATGTTTTCTGCTGTTGTAGGCACTTCCGCATAAACTTTTTGTTTTATGTACCCCCAAAAGTAAAAATCGAGAGGGGTTAAATCAGGTGATCTTGGTGGCCATTCGTGAGTCCGACTACCCATTCCAATCCATCTGTTTGGGAATCTATTGTTTAAAAAATTAGTAACGTTTCGGGACCTGTGAGCTGGTGCTCCATCCTGCTGAAACCACATTCGGTTGAGCAAGTCATTATTGATATGTCTCAAAAGGTTGGGCAGATCATTTTGGAGAAATGTAAAATAGTTTTGCGCGTTTAGATGCTGTTCAAAAAAGTATGGACCTATGATATTATTTCCAAGAATACCTGCCCAAACGTTAATAGACCATTGTCTTTGAAATTCTTGGCTTCTTTGCCAATGAGGGTTTTGATCGGAGTAATAATGAGAATTATGTCTATTAACGCCCCCTCTGTTACCGAACGTGGCTTCATCAGAAAAGAGCATCTCTGCGATAAAATGTGGGTTTCTTTGAATTTGATTCAAGGCCCAGTTACAAAATTGCAAGCGTCGCTCAAAGTCCCTCAGTTCTAATTAATGGGTTAGATGGATATGATACGGGTGGAATCTATTTATTTTAAGTATTCGATTTGCTGTCGATTTTGATATGCCGTGTTGTCTCTCAATTTGTCTGGTGGAAATTTGGGGATTCAATACAGCTGCATCCAAGACAACCAATGATTTTTCTGCATTTGGCCCCGATTTTTGCCGTATTCTTTTTAAACTTCCCTGTTGTGCTCTCTCGGTGAGTTTTCTTATGGTTTTTCTACATGGATGACGTCTATTAGGATACCTTTCAGCATACAGTCTTTCCGCTGCGCTATAATTATTTCCAGTTTCACCCAAAATACGAATTATATCGACTATTTCGTTTGGCGGATAATCAGCCATAATTACAAAATTACAAAAAAATTTTGTAAAAATGCTCAAAATACATATGTATTACATTTGCCAAGAAAATATCAATGCTCTTTAACGTGCGTATGAGCTACTAAGAATAAAGTGTAAAAGTTCTGTCAGTTCTACGTAACGTGCGTTAGAATAAGGAAAAATTTTCTTTACCCCAACAAAATTTTTTTAGATCATGAATTGGATATTTATTTAGGGCATCTATTTGAACTGAATAATATTTTTGTGCAGGACTTTCCAGCGTTCGCGGAAGTAATGTCGATGGATCGCACGCCGATACTTTGATGCTTTCGCGCTTTACTCGCTGCCGCATCTCATATTAGATACAACGCGCGAAAGCATCGAAGTATCGGCGTGCGATCCATCGACATTACTTCCGCGAACGCTGGAAAGTCCTGCACAAAAATATTATTCAGTTCAAATAGATGCCCTAAATGAATATCCAATTCATGATCTAAAAAAATTTTGTTGGGGTAAAGAAAATTTTTCCTTATTCTAACACACGTTACGTAGAACTGGCAGAACTTTTACACTTTATTCTTAGCAGCTCATACGCACGTTAAGAGCATTGATATTTTCTTGACAAATGTAATACATATGTATTTTGAGCATTTTTACAAAATTTTTTTGTAATTTTGTAATTATGGCTGATTATCCGCCAAACGAAATAGTCGATATAATTCGTATTTTGGGTGAAACTGGAAATAATTATAGCGCAACGGAAAGACTGTATGCTGAAAGGTATCCTAATAGACGTCATCCATGTAGAAAAACCATAAGAAAACTCACCGAGAGAGCACAACAGGGAAGTTTAAAAAGAATACGGCAAAAATCGGGGCCAAATGCAGAAAAATCATTGGTTGTCTTGGATGCAGCTGTATTGAATCCCCAAATTTCCACCAGACAAATTGAGAGACAACACGGCATATCAAAATCGACAGCAAATCGAATACTTAAAATAAATAGATTCCACCCGTATCATATCCATCTAACCCATCAATTAGAACCGAGGGATTTTGAGCGACGCTTGCAATTTTGTAACTGGGCCTTGAATCAAATTCAAAGAAACCCACATTTTATCGCAGAGATGCTCTTTTCTGATGAAGCCACGTTCGGTAACAGAGGGGGCGTTAATAGACATAATTCTCATTATTACTCCGATCAAAACCCTCATTGGCAAAGAAGCCAAGAATTTCAAAAACAATGGTCTATTAACGTTTGGGCAGGTATTCTTGGAAATAATATCATAGGTCCATACTTTTTTGAACAGCATCTAAACACGCAAAACTATTTTACATTTCTCCAGAATGATCTGCCCAACCTTTTGAGACATATCAATAATGACTTGCTCAACCGAATGTGGTTTCAGCAGGATGGAGCACCAGCTCACAGGTCCCGAAACGTTACTAATTTTTTAAACAATAGATTCCCAAATAGATGGATTGGAATGGGTAGTCAAACTCACGAATGGCCACCAAGATCACCTGATTTAACCCCTCTCGATTTTTACTTTTGGGGGTACATAAAACAAAAAGTTTATGCGGAAGAGCCTACAACAGCAGAAAACATGAAAGAGCGTATTCGAGAGGCATGTACAAACATAAACGCAGATGTTCTTGAAAACGTGCGGAATGATTTTCGCCGTAGGTTAAACATTTGTATCTAAGAGAATAGCGGTCTTTTCGAACATCTACAATAATTGTACACATGCTCCGATCTTTTCTTGACCGGCCGGGTCGTCTCCCGATCTTGCCATGACCGGCCGGATCGTCTCCCGATCTTGCCTTGACCGGTCGGGTCGTCTCCCGATCTTGCCTTGACCGGCCGGGTCGTCTCCCGATCTTGCCTTGACCGGCCGGGTCGTCTCCCGATCTTGCCTTGACCGGCTAGGTCGTGCCCTGATCTTGCTTTATAACTTAAAATGTACTTAACAAAAAAGTACTTAATTATAGGGTTTGGTAAGCTCTCGAAATAAGCTACAAGAATATGCAATAGAAAGTAAGGGGTTTCATTTAAAAAATTGAAGGTGACCTTTACGTGACCTTGAAGCAACTATTCAAGGTCAAACTAATGACACCACCTTATGTCCCCCTTGAAACCATACAACTTTTGTCTGAAACATCTTTTTCTAAAATTAAAAATAAGAAAGTTATTTGGGGTGGGACATTAAAATGGGACACCCTGTATATGAATACGTCCTAACGCGTTACTGCGTCCTATGTACAGGAGCTGATAATACACGTGCTGTTACTTGACGATGAATGAAGCTAAAGTATATTGTTTAAATACATTGCTTTATAATTTTTATTCATTTTCTGTCTTACAATTTGAAATTATTTTACGTGCAGATTCTTAACTAAATAGCTACTAAACGTTACTACCGCTAATTTCTACAATAATATTGAATCTAGTCGCAAAGTGAGATATTGATTTAGAAATGAATCAAGATTACATCAAGATACTAGTTATTGAAACCTTTTGATGTCTACATATTAACTACAACAATGTATTAAAGGCGATAATGATTATAATGTTCTCTGACACTTCAAAAACTGTAAAAATTAAGTAGATTTATAGCATTCTAAAAAATTCATTTCGACACAAATCCGTTAAATAATTTCTTTGACGATAAGAAATTTTATACTTTATGCCACTGGAAATCATCTGGATCGTTTTGTTCCGCGAGATTTATGACATAATTGTGCAAAGATGTAACTCTTACCCAACTAGCTAACATGTTGTTACTTGCTGATGAATGAAGGTAAGGTTAGGTTAGATTAGGTATATTGTTTAGAGTCGCGGTTGCGAGATAAGAGAGGGGGAGCCTAGGCTCCCTCTCACATGCTGACACAGCCGAAGAGGAGCTAGGAGGGGGCGCGAGACCCCTCCCCTACGGAAACTGCGGCACCGCTGGATAGGCGGTCCCGCGATTCCCTCTGAACCCGGTCGCCGCGGGCGGGGGCTCAAAGCGACCAAGCGGGTCCACGAGGAAGGTGGGCGGACGGTGTAGCCCCGTCCGCCCACACAGTTAGGAAGGAGGGGAGGGCAACATTCCGACGCCCTCCCCGGGAAGGCGACCCGGCGACACACCCAAGATTGCCGGGTCCCCGCGGAGGGGAAATCCAGCCGGGGATTCCGAAGTCTTGCAATTGCCAGTTCCGGGTCCCCGCCTGCCCCTCCAGATGCGCGGACGGCTACTCCTGGAGTTTTAGCGGGTAAACCGGACGGCCAACACTTGGTGCGTCTGGGAGTCCCGCATAACCCTCGTCTCTCCCCCGAGAGCGAGGGTATGCATAAAGCATTTCTCCAGGGTTATCAAAAAAAAAAGGTATATTGTTTAAGTTCATTGCTTTATAATTTTTATTCATTTTCTGTCTTACAATTCCAAATTATTACAATTTCAAATTATTTTATTCGCAGATTCTTAATTTAATAGCAACTAAACGTTACTACCGTGCAATTTCTGCAGTAATATTGGATCTAGTTGCGCAAAATAAGATATTGATTTAGAATCAAGATTACATCAAGATATCACAGGTTATTGAAATCTTTTGACGTTTATAACAAATACAACAGCGCATAATAATAAGCGATGATGATCTCTGATACTTTAAGATCTTTAAAATTAAGTAAAATTAAGTAGATTTTTAGCATTCTAAAAAAAATTGTCAAATCGGCACGGTTGACGATTCAGAGTTTATTGATTAAATTAACGTGTATCCCATTTTAACAATAAATCATAATTATGACTACAACGATGATGATCTTTCTTTTTATATTGATCAGTGATGCCAGATTCCGGCCTTTCGGTAGCATGCGGTAGCATGGAGAGAGTAATAGAAGGAGACAAAGCATGATTTTCTCTTGATCTTCTCTGCGAATAAAGAGCGAGAGATAATCATGTTTTGTCTACTTCTCCACCCCACGAAACAGCTCCCGATTCTCATCTCTTCTCTCCTCCCGCTCTTCCTCCCCCTATTTTCTCCTCGATCGATCTTAGCGATCGAACTGTCGCAACAATTTTCTCCTTAACCTACCCTGAATACACAGATCCCGTTGTGCCAGGTTATTTCACCTTGGGACCTGGCCCCATACACATTCCTAGCCTTAAGGCTTTTCTCCGCACCGCTCCTCCCGATATTTCCATCCCCTGTTTCACCCCTTTTGCCGATAAGCCCATAGCCTTTCCCATAGAATACTTCCGGGAAAGATATCCTCCTGATTTTGATTAGATCCCCGTGTCTCGCATACACACACTCACGTACACACACATACTCACTTAATATTGTTACAGAATCATGTATTAGATCGTATCGATTTATGATTAAAATTTTTATATAACCTTTCTTTATAATGTACAATAAATTCATTTAAATTTATTCTTCCGCGTTCAACTCAATCGATCCCTCTCATCACCCACGCTCCTGAATCGCACTTGGTCCCGTCCCGGGTAAAAAGAATTAAATTCCTTTACTAAAAAGGGAACCGTCTAGCGGCCATTCAGACCATAAATAGCGTAAGATCGACCCTTGCGGTCGTTGATCTATCTTTGGCTTTCCCGCAGGCTCGCTCGACCCGAGACATCTGCCCTTAAAGCACTTAGTTCTCGGGATACAAGTGTTACGTCCTTCCTTCGGCCCATCCTTCCTCGGGCCTGGACGTAACATACGTAAATTTTGGGGGCTCGTCTGGTATTGATATGTGCGATTCAAGGAAACGGGAATGAATGACAGGACTCGAGGTAATGCCGATAAAAAAGAAGTGGAAAAATTTTATAAACTCGCTCTAGAAGAGAAAAAATCTAAATCTAAAATTGAAATTAAATCATCTACTTCTGGTTTACTTCATACATCTATTCCAAAAAGAACTGTCAAGTCCACACCATTTAATCTTTCTTTAGAAAACACAGACACAAGTATAAACAATACTACTCTAATAGCCGACACGCCTGAGCCAAATTCTGACAATTCCGGTGATATAACTTGCCAAGAATTTTACACACTTACTAATACTCTTATCTATAAAGCAGAAAAAGATTTTGATAGGTCCGAAACCATGACTCACCAAAACCTATTTGCCACCTTAAAATACGCGGTTGAAGCTGTTCCTTTTTTCGAAATTTTGGTAAAAATATTCCGCTCAGTTATTTTATCGAAGGATGTGAAGAAGCTAAGTCCATGTTACCTAAAGAAGCTGAAGCACAATTTACCAAAGTATAAGAACGAATAGTCGGCGAAGCCCGACGAACCATCCAAGACCAAGATTTTGACACAGTATCATTTAACTTCATATTTAAAATAAATTTACGGACCTTCCAAAAATGTATATATATTGCAAGAAGAATTAGAACGCGTTTATCAAAAGAATGAAGAAGATGTAGTCACATACGCGAATCGAGTAAAATTGCTGGGAAAACAGATTGTAGAAGCATACTGCAGTACTAGTCGTTCTTTACCTGACCAAAATATAAAAGCATCATTAGAAGGAGACATGTGTAAATGTTTTATCCGAGGGCTCAAACCCGAGATAGAACAAAGAATCGTGAGAGACTTAGACGTGCATGGAACCGTCGCTGACGCATTAAGGATAGAAAGAGAGCTTCGAGCAATGACAGATTTACGGCAGGGACAAGACTAACTCAGGTCAAAACAAGCCGCGAATACGAGAAACTTGCCAGATCTGTTATAAAGAAGGACACGTGGCTAGCAACTGCAGGTAGCTCACGCAGTCATCCTCTTTGGGTCAAATTTAGGGAGCCTTAGGAACCGAAATTTTGATTTGCCAGATTTGTAAAAAACGCGGACACGGTGCAGATAAATGCCGCCTGCGCGATCCTCAATATCGCCAACCAGTGAATGTAATCCAACCACGAATCATAACTTGTCAATTATGTTCTAAAAATGGACACGATGCAAAACTATGTCGTCAAAATAACAACAATAATCAAGCTAACAAAACCTCCGTAATTTGTCAATGGTGCGATAAAACTGGTCATTCCGCTAATAATTGTTAGAAGAAACAAAATGAACAACGCAATTCAATAAATAAAACTACTGTTACTTGTCAAATTTGCAACAAAATCGGACACGTCGCTAAGGATTGCCGCACTAGAACAAATCCAACACCTACAACCAACTCTTTCTGTCGATATTGTAAAGAACAAAGGCATCTTCTTGAAAATTGTCAACTACGAATCGCGAGTAATAATCGTCGGAAAGAAAAGGACCAGGGAAACTACAACGGGCCATCGACGTCGGGTGTGCGACAGGGGCCCGAGCGAGCTTCACACCCGTCCACTCAGCAGGACGCCAAATAAATCGAAAACCCAGATGTACGACCTGTGACAGTGACCCTCGCTAAAGACAGTCGCGTGCCTACTGTTCAGGTCAATCTCAACAAGACATCCGCTCATATAACTCTCATGCTAGATACGGGATCCGGACCAAATATAATTAAAGAAAAATTCATACTTAAAGATATTAATATAATTTTCGATAATATTTTAAAATTAAATGGTATAAATAACTACCCTGTTTACACACTCGGAGAAATTATGTTAACGCTTTTCGGAATATCTGTATCTTTTCACATCTGACGACTTTCCAATTCCACAATCCGGAATACTTGGAAATGATTTCTTCAAGCAAACTTCTTCAAAGATAGATTACGCAGAGGGACATTTAGACGTTTCTGGAATTAATGTGCCTTTCTTCTCTCCCGAACCTATTACAGTGCAACCAAGATCCGAGTCATTATTTTACGTAAGAATAGTCAACCCTGAAATAAAAATAGGATACATACCGAGATTAAAGGTGGAGCATGGAATTTATTTGGGAGATACAATAGTAGAGAACGTTTCTGGAAAGGCTTATTTGAATATCATAAGCACTTTAGTTGAAGAAGTGGAAGTTCGTGTACCAACACTACATTTAAAACCATTAGACGAATTGTTCGACGATCATAATTCGAACATTGAAATATTCGACAAGGAAAAATCAACAAGATCACTGGAGGATTCCGGAAACATCGACGAAACTCAAGATAATATTATTCTTAATGAAGATGCTGAAATCAATACCCTTAATGAAATCCAAAAAGAAGATGAAGATGAAACATTTAAAGAAATAAAAGGAAAAAGGAGAAATCAAAATAAAAGAATCAAAATTAAGAGAGGAGATAAAAATTATCCAAATAAAAATTCTAATAATTCAAAAATCCCTGAAGAAGGAAGTTACCAAACCTCTTCCCAAAATTTTAATAACCCAATCATCCTTGGAGGGGGAAGTTACCAAACCTTTCCTGAAAATTTGATTAATCCATATATCCTTGGAGAGGGAAATTACCAAACATCTTTAGAAAAAATTAATTCTGGAATTTCGGAGGGAAGTTTCCAAACCTCGTCGGAAAATTCCAGCTCCGTCGATTACGAGGAGGGAAGTTTCCAAACCTCGTCGGAAAATTCCAGCTCCGTCGATTACGAGGAGGGAAGTTTCCAAACCTTGTCGGAAAATTCCAGCTCCGTCGATTACGAGGAGGGGTAACTTCCCTGACCAAACCTCACTACGGAAATTGACACCTTATTCTAAAAAAGAGAGAAGTTCTTCACCCTCTCTGGACGTTACATTTCCAAAGGATGGATTATTTACAGAAAATAATGACAATAATGAATTAGAAACCTCTCATGTTACAATAAAAGACCTCCTCCGAGGGGCTCAAAAATATAATTTGAACATTAAAAATATTGAAAATTCTCGAAAAATTAATCACAAGAATAATCCGTCTTCGAAACTTTCTACATCTTTATGTAATAAATATCAAGAAATAATAGATAAATTTATGCGAAAACGTAAGTCTAAACACAAGATTGACATCGCAGCCTCTGATTCGCACAATTGCTTGGCACTTTCTGAGGAAACTAAGGAAGATCGACTCTCTAAAATTATCGATTTATTACAATTAGAACTTTTAAATAAAGAAGAACAGGAAAACATAATAAAATTAATAGCAAATAGTCAAGACCGTTTCCATATTCCTGGAGAAAAATTAACTGCAACTCACGTTTTGCAACATCAAATAACGACCACAGATGATCACCCGATAAATACTCGACAATATAGATTTCCGCAAGTACACAAAGAAGAAATAAACAAGCAGGTAGAGGATCTCCTACAGGGAGACATAGTAAAACATTCGCAGTCGCCTTACAATACTCCCATATGGATCGTGCCTAAGAAAGACGATTCTAAAGGAAACAAACGCTGGAGAATAATTCTCGATTTTCGAGTTTTAAATGAAAAAACTATTGGAGACGCTTACCCACTACCTAATATCGTTGATATACTAGATCAACTAGGGGGAGCGCAATATTTTTCCGTGTGTGATCTCGCATCCGGATTTCATCAAATAAAAATGGATCTTGTCGACAGTCACAAAACCGCTTTTACAACTCCTTTCGGACATTACGAATTTGATAGAATGCCTTTCGGTTTATGTTAGGGCATTACCAGTTGTAATTCGCGGGCCTCGAATTGGAAATAATCGAGTGTGCGGCGCTCTTATCGTAAGCGGCGATACCGGGTGACTGTGCCGTTTTGGAGCTCTCTCTCTTCCCGACCATCGCCGTGTGCGGATCGCAGCTGTATCATTGTTCATATCGAAGCAGAGAATAAATTCATTAAGTGCATTTAGCGTCTAATTGTAAAGAAAGAACCTAACAGTTTAAAAAACGCTCCGGCTACTTTTCAACGCCTAATGGATTTAGTATTAACAGGATTACAAGGCGAAGAATTATTTGTATATATGACATAGTTATTTATGCCAAGTCATTAGAGGAACATGAAAGAAAATACAACGCTTTAATAGAACGTCTTCGAAAAGCTAATTTGAAACTACAGCCCGACAAATGCGAATTTCTGAAATCGGAAGTAACATATTTAGGACATGTAATTAGCAAGGATGGAGTAAAGCCAGATCCAAAAAAATTAGAAGCTGTAAAATTATTTCCGAGACCGAAGACATCAAAAAACATTAAACAATTTCTAGGACTTGCAGGATATTACAGACGTTTTATACCTAATTTCTCTAAATTTGCCAAACCGTTAACAGCTTTATTGAAAAACAACACGAATTTCGAATGGACATCCGAACAAAAAGAATCATTTCAAATCTTGAAACAAAAGTTATGCGAAGAATCTGTATTGCAATATCCTGATTTCTCGAAACCATTCATATTAACTACAGATGCTTCAGGAATAGCCATAGGCGGGATTCTATCACAAGGAGAGATAAACAGAGACCGATCGATTGCATACGCATCACGTACTCTAACAGATAACGAAATAAAATATGATACTTACGAAAAGGAAGCACTAGCCATAGTTTATTGCGTAAAACATTTTAGACCATACTTATACGGAAGAAAATTTACTTTAGTTACTGACCATAAACCTTTAACGTGGTTCAAAAACGCGCAAGACGCGAACATGCGAATACTACGCTGGAGATTGAAATAAGCAGAATACGATTATGATGTTGTATATAAAGCTGAAAAAATTAACGTAAACGCAGATGCATTATCACGAAATCCCGTAAATCTCATGGAAACGGAATGTAATATTATAAAAGATAAGCCGTTGAATCCTAATAATTCGCAAGATGCAGAAAAAATTTCTAGGATATTAGAGGAATCAGACATCGAGGAAGAAAGCGAAGACGACGATTTTCATTTATATCTTTCAGAAACCGAGACAGATGAATCATTTTACGACCATACTAATGCCCCACCATCCATCAAAGAAAACGAACCACTACCACCCAAACGAGATCGAATACAAACCAGAAGCCAAACTATAAATCAAAAGGAACAAAATAAAAATTTTCAAGATATGGAAAGAAGAACAGACCCACTAGATAAAGACGAAGATAAAGAAGAAGAGGACGAAGAAGATGAAGAAGAAGAAATTATCAATCAAAATTTAAGAAAAACAAGAGCAAAATCCGTTGAAAATAAAAGTAATACCATAGAAAATTGCGAATTATTATTTTTACGAAAAGATAACATAATGTATTTTGTTGACACCAACGGAAAACCTTCAGGCTCGCAAAAACTCTTCGAGCGAAACGGTCTCCCGAATCTTGGATCCCTTACCTTAGGTAAACCTAAGGCCATAAAATATAAAAACTACTTCCACATAGCTCTGCCTATTACAGAAGGACAATAGGAAGGTGCTACAATGACTCTAAACCAAATATCGATCGCCATAAATAATCTATGCGACATCATTCAAGATTTAAAGTTAGAAACAATTAGTATCGCAAAAACGGAAACAATTAATAATGTACCATGGAAAAATATTAAATCGCGACTTCAGTCAGTATTCGTTAACGCACCCACTAAATTAAATATATGTAACGGATTAGTCAAATATCCACCTAAAGACCTACGACCTGTTATTATTGGAGAGATGCACTGCTTACCCACAGGAGGACACCGTGGCGTTACGAAAACTTACAATAGAATAAAATATAATTATTATTGGAAGAATTTGAAAGCCGACGTTCAAAGATACATCCAGCAATGTTTACAATGTCAACTCAAAAAACTTGTTCGAGTCAAAACTAAACAGCCTATAATAATTACAGACACATCAGGATCTTCTTTCGACAAGGTCGCTATGGATATCGTAGGCAGTGTTGGCAGGCGGGTCAGGTTTTTCGCGCATGCGCGACAGTAGTGGCGGCTAACCAGCGATGTACCACATGTGGAAGATTTGGCGGGCTCGAGGAAAATTACTTGGCATACAGATATAGTTGAGTGAGACACAGTTTATTAAAAGTTTTGTGATATTTAATAAATAGTCGGGAGTTATTCGTATAGTGTATGATAAAAATGTGTGTTGTTGATCACCCGAAACAATTTTCTAAGAGAACATTTTTTTCGGCCGACCAGTGGCACACCTTTTTGCCTGTATTAGATACTTCATTGAGGCCTCGTTTGCCGCGCATGCGCGAAAAACCTGACCCGTCTGCCAACACTGATCGTAGGACCATTACCGAAAACTGAGAAAGGTAACGAATATATTTTAACGCTACAAGATCAATTAACGAAATATTGTATGGGAATACCACTACCAAATCAGACTTCCGAGACTATCGCAGAAGCTTTCATAGATCGATTCATTTGCGTACTTGGAGCACCGAAGGCAATATTAACGGATCAAGGACGAAACTTTATTAGTGAATTACTAAAAAGGATCGCTAAATTATTTAAAATTCGCAAGTTTCGAACAACAGCTTTCCATCCTCAATCAAACGGATCGTTGGAGAGATCTCATCATGCACTAGAAGAATATTTAAAACAATATGCGAACGAACAAAAGCAGTGGGACAGATGGGTTGGTCTTGCGATGTTCAATTACAATACTAGCGTACATGAAGCAACTAAACATACTCCATACGAATTAGTTTTTGGCAAAATAGCAAGAATTCCATCTAACGAACCCCTTACTTCAGAAGATAAATTAGCAAGCTACGATGAATACTTAGTAAATCTCGTTACACAACTTCACGCGATTCAGGGAAATGCTCACAATAATGTTATCCAAGCAAAAACTAAATCAAAAAATTATTATGACAAGAAAATAAATCCACAGACCTTCAAGCCGGGAGACCAAGTATTTTTATTAAAAGGTCCTAAATTTGGTAAATTCGGAGATCAATATACCAGACCTCACGAGGTTTTAGAAATTCTTAACAAAAATAATATAAAAATTAGGATAAAGAAAAACAGTCGAATAGTACATCCTAACCACTTACGAATCTCACACATCAAGCCATCGAAAGGCCAATAACTAAATAATAATTAAATACAATTTCAGATGGATCCCAGAATCAGAAGACCAATTGCAATAGTAATACTCCTAACAATGCAGTTTCTTCGAACGTTCGGAATAATAGGATATGATTGTGGGTCATCATCAGCGAATCTAACGACCTTATCCTTATTAAATATAGAAGAATCTCGAATGCGATATCTCTCAAAAACAAGTCAATTCTAGTTCAATTTACGTGCAATTACTGCAAATTAACGATTTCAAATCAACCCGAGTCATACAATGCAAAGTTGAAATCGATAGATTAATCAGAAAATGTGGAATGTTCTCCCACACTATGGGTGTACATAATGGAAAATATTCTTACATTGAACCAATAACCCGCCAAACTTGTAGACGCATGCACGACTACGGCAGCTACCAACTGGGAAGCACATACATAACCGGCTTGAAATCGAATACAACCACCGCACGCCCAGTAACACTGGCCGGAACCGTAGATAATGACGGTAAATGTTCTGGAGGATCGTATTCCGATCCTTATGGAACGTGGTCAGATGTTCTTGTAATGGGATCAGTAAAAATTACATTACACGACTACACCGCTGATGTGCGAATCAATAGTAATCAAGTGCAACTCAGATCAGGTATGACTTGTGAATTTGGCTCCGTAGAATGTATAGACATAGAAGGAGGAGATACATACTGGGACCCAGTTCCTGTCGGCCCTTGCAAATTTTCCGACTACGGTATAATATATGAAGGATATGCTGACAAAATAATCGACGAAGAACAACATCAAACAATCTATTCTCTCACCACTCAGGACATAATATTTGCTTTAACCAGCGTAGGGAGACATGAAGTTTGTGGATATTCATTAATACGAACAGAGCATCCTAAATTATTAATTTTTGAAACCGTACGTGGCAACCGTAGTTTTTAATAAACAAACCCGCACTTCTAACTTGGATATCTTCGCATACATGAACTCAAAATTTGTCTATGTGGAGAAACACATTCGTACTCAAATCAATCAACTTTATCATAATATCTTGTTACAACAATGCAGTCTGGAACGAAAAATGATGCAAAACGCTTTAGCTATCGCTACACAATCCCCAGACATTTTTGCATATCACTTAATGAAAGGACCTGGATATATGACTCTACCAGCTGGAGAAGTAATTCACATAATAAAATGTGTACCCGTCGAAGTAATACTCACTCGAACAGAACAATGCTATAATCAATTACCCAAACTCGAGAAAATCAAACCTACTATTTAACTCCTCAAACTCATATATTATTACGACAAGGCACTCAGACAACGTGTAATTCTTTCGCGCCTGCTATGTATGTCTTAGGAGATGCATGGTATAAATTGACGCCCAGACCAGTAGATACCTTACCACCGACCATCATGAAACCGTTAACAAAGCCAACATGGAAATATATTAGCCCAGGATCACTTGCCACCAGTGGTATATATACGGAAACCGACTTAAATGATCTCAGAGACCATATAATGTTCTCGAACGACCCGCAGTTCTAAATACCGTAGCCCGAGGAATCATGGGAAAAACCATCTCTCTGCAGGGAGGCTCCCTCTCCAATCTATTAGATAAAAACAGAATAGAGAAAATAGCCTTATCTGCATGGGAAAAATTTTGGAGCAAATTCTTAATTTTCGGAAATATTAACGCGGGATTACTTGGAATCTATTTAAGCATAAGAATTATTAAACTAATATTAGATACAATAGTACATGGATATGCCTTGCATACGGTATACGGATGGTCACTATATTTATTAGGGGCCATCTGGGACTCTCTAACCCATCTATTGTTACACTTAAGAATAAGACCACCATCACAAAAAAGGGCACCCACCGCACCTACCTTCGAATCCCAACCCAACAGGACGTCTGAGACGGCTCACTCCGAAGGCTGTGCAATACCAACGCATGTTTATCCTTCTCTCTCTTCAAAAGAAAATACTTTTTATTCACTTGAAATCAAAGAATCAAAAACTTAAACGAATGTCAACAATTATCTGAACCACACCCTGACACCTCAATTTTTATATATATATATATCTTTCACATTTCAACAATAATACAAATTTTACAAAAAAAAAAAGAACCTCATACAAACAAACTCTATTGTCATAAGCAATTTTAACCATTCTACAGAATAAAAATTAAAAATGGAGATCAAGTGCATTGAAACCAATCTCTTAACCCGAGGACGCTTGGATGTGACGATAGTAAAGGTGGAATCACCGCTTCTTTTTTGCGTCCAACTAAAAAACAGTGCGAAGGATTTAAAAGAATTAGAAGAAGAACTGGAATTCCGGATGGTCAGGAAAGCTACTTATTTACACATCTGGCCCGAAGACTTCAAGGAAAATATGATCGTCGCAATAAAAGATTGCAAATCTTGGCGACGGGGCCTTATAAAGAAAATTAATAGAACCAACTGGATGATTAAAGTCTGCCTAGGGGACTGGGGCCGATCAACCTGGCGGCGTATGAGCGAAGCCTACCTCCTAGAGGACAGATTCAAAGAGCTGCCTTGGTAAACCATAATCTTTGGCTTAGCTTACACCGGTCCTGTCCTGAACGTCCGAACTTGGCCAAAGGAAACCAAAGACCTCTGCCGATTACTTCTCGAAGGGCGAAAAGGATGGATTCATATAGTCCGCCCCCTTAGTGAAGGGACGGCACTAGTTAAACTAAACGTAGAGGGAATACCCCCTAGTACTTCATATTCTCTCCGAGATGCACTTATTTTATTAGGTCACGCCCAACTTAGTACTAGTGTAGCCGTAGATGTAATTCCTACCGTAATAAGAAAACGATAGAACCTTAAGAGAACACATTCCATACATTATATTATTAAGCATTATTCCATATTACTAGTTATTATCTTATGTATTTACCCCATATAATCATTCTTATCTTAATCAATTAAATAATAATAATAATAAATAATAATAAAAATAAAATAAAAAATAATAATATAAAAAAATATATTTTTTTTTTACTCGAGTGAATATTTAAAAAAAAGAGAAGAATAATTATATATATATATATATATGAATACATATATATAAGCATATATTATACATATATTTTTATAAAAATATTATAAGAATTATAAACATTTTATAAGAATTTTAGTTATAGAATTATAATTGTCGATTTATCACAATATAAATTTTACATAAGACTGATATTCTTTTTTTTAGCACTCTAAGGAGCGCGAAAGTGGAACCATTTTTTTTTCTCTCATTAATAAATATTGCTTGATCATCAGAAAAGCCAGTTTTTACCCCTCTCTCGTGGGTCTCCAAAATGCAATTCCTTGACGGACAAGGAGCAGACCACCACAACGATTAGGACAAGGAGCAGACCACCGCAACCTAGTTGAACTCCGGTGCGTAACCATAACAAGAAACGACGTTTTTCAAGACATTAATTATCATAAAGTTTGCAAGGAATGCTTTATGGCAATACCATCGAACTACAAACAACAATACATGCTAATACCACCGTATAACTTAGTCCATAAATGCTCAGCCGACCTCAAACAACTTGCACAACCTGCAACATCGTAATCTTACGAGTCAGTCCTGCATGAGCATGCCTATACTGTCTAGAAGAGTACCTACACGTTGACATGACGTATTTAGTCGAAAGATGGGGACGCCCTGTGACCACCCGATGGGTAGAAGAATAGAGAAAAAAAACCTACATAAAATCCGGCCCGAGCGCCTGGCATTGTCTCGCTACTGATGATCAGGCAGTTAAATCTATAAGAAAAAAAAGGGAAAATTTTTTTTTTGCTAAGAAATAATAAAAGTATTAATAGTAATAATGAAATGGAGTTCCACTTTCGCATACATATTATAGAAAAATCGATAGTTCAGCAATCCTAATAATAGAATGAATAGCGTATTAGTAACAACATACACATAATTATATATACAGGGTATCGAAGACCACCCGTATCAGCCGAATATCTCAAAAACTGAGCGCGGCAGACAAAAATATTTCAGACAAAAGTTGTAAGGTTTCAAGTAACGCATTACATGGCGATATCAGTATGACCTTGAAGAGTGTTGCCAAGGTCACGTAAAGGTCACCTCGAATTCTGTAAATGGAAACCCCAATTTTTTATTGCATATTTTTGTAGCTCATCTCGAGAGCTTTCCAAAACACTATAACTAAGTTAATTTTCATTAAGTACTTTCCGAGTTATGAGGCTTGAAATAATTTCTTAATTTTACATAAACCGTAAAATATCTTGTAAAATATTCATTTTTCGATTATCTTACCTTAATACTTTTATGTACAAAATAATGAAAGAAATCAATTGTTGTAAAGAAAACACATAATTGTTTAAAAAAAATGTAATTGTTAATTGCAAATTACATTTTTTCTTTCGAAACAATTATGTGTTTTCTTTACACCAATTGATTCCTCTTCTTATTTTGTACATAAAAGTATTAAGGTAAGATAATCGAAAAATGAATATTTTACAAGATATTTTACGGTTTATGTAAAATTAAGAAATGATTTCAAGCCTCACAACTTGGAAAGTACTTAATGGAAATTAACTTAATTATAGTGTTTTGGAAAGCTCTCGAGATGAGCTACAAGAATATGCAATAAAAAATGGATTTCCATTTATAGAATTCAAGGTGACCTTTACGTAACCTTGACAACACTCTTCAAGGTCATACTGATATCGCCAAGTAATGCGCTACTTGAAACCTTACAAATTTTGTCTGAAATATTTTTGTCTGCCGCGCTCAGTTTTTGAGATATTCAGCTGACACGGGTGGTCTGCGACACCCTGTATACAGGGCGATCCTGAAAAACGTTATGTCTGTAAAATGACGTATTCCTGACACCATTCTAAGACAATTTTTCCTTTACCAAAATTTGATTTGAAGCGTAGTTTTTGAATTATGAGCAAAAATAGTTAGTAAATCACGCGTCGGGTACAGAAGGCAGGCAGGAGCGGCGCGGCGTACCGCGAGCGCGGGCGCAGTTGACCGCCTGACGGGTGATTACCACCGCATGAGTCGCTAACTATTTTATCTTATAACATAAAATTATGCTTTAAATAAAAGGGAAGCGAGGAGGGGCATAGACCCCCAGCGAAGATCGTATAAATTAGACGCACGATCGATGATGCAATCAATAAGCCTGCGATTATCAAGACGAACGTTTTGCGAAAATTTTCTGCGAAACGTCGATCGAGATCCCAGATATTCCTCTCGTGTGATATTCAGCGATGAATCGCTATTCACACAAGAAGGAATTTTTAATGTGCATAATATGCACTTTTGGAGCGAAGAAAATCCCAGAGTCACGCGATTTCGAAATTTTCAAACTCGTTGGAAGATTAATGTATGGGCTGGAATAATGGGCACTGAAATACTTGGTCCAGTTATTCTTCCAGATATTTTAATTGGAAGAACCTACGTCGATTTATTAACAGAAAATCTACCACATTTCTTAGAAGATGTGCCATTATTTGAAAGAAACGATATTATCTTCCAACAAGACGGTGCTGGGCCACACAACGCCAGGATCGTTACGAATTACTTAAACGAGAATTTTCCCGGACGCTGGATGGGTCGGTACGTTGGCCCGCAAGATCTCCGGATCTCAATCCTCTAGACTTTTTCTTATGGGGATACTGCAAGGAAGTAATTTATAAAACGCTTCCCGAAGATATTGAAGATCTGGAGACAAGATTACGATTCGCTATTTGGAATATTGACGAAGAAATAATGGAAAACGTCGAAAGAAACTTATTAAAACGCATGAGAGCTTGCATTAGGATGGATGGCGGGCATTTTGAGCATCTGCTTTAAAATTTTTTTTAGTCAATCCGCTCTTTTCAGAGCGACCAATACATTTTCACGTTGGAACATTTCATTGTGAGCAGAATAAAAATAAATTTTTCCAAATGTAATTTTAATTACATTATTCTTGCGATTGACTTAAATCTTCGCATCGTGAATGCAATAATTTCGAAAACGTAATAACGTACAACACATGCTTTTTAAAATAATAATTATTTATTATAATTAGAAATAGTTATTACTTATAATAAATAATTAATTTTTTAAGTATGTCATTATACGTTTCATGTTTTCTACTGCATTCGCAATGCGAAGGTTTTAGCCGATCGTTCGTCTTATCTCTCGTCAATCACGCGCCACGCGCAAGTCGTTTGTTAGATGTCGCGTGTCGTGTTTCTGGCAACATAACTCTTGTGGTCGCGCAGTCTCCGCGGTCCGTCGCTTCGCGTCGAGTCATGTGCTGTTTGCGTTTCTTTGAAAGTAATTTTTGGTATCGATAAATCAATAGTGAGTGAATAAACAGTAAACTCGTTATCGTGTAATCTGTATTGTGTCAATCGAGTGTGAGACTAATAATCGAAAAAATTTCGATGTGTCGCGCATCTCTAGCAATCATAACCGTGCAGCAGATAACAACAATACATAGCATGAAGATTCGCTACGCTGCTACAAGGTGAGTGAGCAAGTGAGTAAGCAGGTGAGTGAGTGAGTGAGTGACCGAGAGTGTGAGTGAGAGACTGAATGAGAGAGTGTATGAGTGTTGCGTAAAAGAGAGAAAGAGAGCGAGAAAAAAAGTGCGTGCGTGTGTATGAATGTCTGTCCCTCCTACCCTCCCTCTCTCTCTCTCTTACGCACACACTCCGCCATACACACATCGCGTGTAGCAATCAGCTGATTGCAACGTCGGACGGCCGGCGATCCGGAACAACTTTTCATTATTAAAATAACGTTATTTTAAGGAACACGTATTTCTGACGTAATTCTAAGACATTTTCTTCTTTACCAAAATTTTATTTAAAGTATAATTTTATGTTATAAGATAAAATAGTTAGCGACTCATGCGGTGGTAATCACCCGTCGGGCGGTCAGCTGCGCCCGCGCTCGCGGCACGCCGCGCCGCTCCTGCCTGCCTTCTGTACCCGACGCGTGATTTACTAACTATTTTTGCTCATAATTCAAAAACTACGCTTCAAATCAAATTTTGGTAAAGGAAAAATTGTCTTAGAATGGTGTCAGGAATACGTCATTTTACAGACATAACGTTTTTCAGAATCGCCCTGTATACAATAACGACAGGACTCTCTTGAAAAAGCACCCAAGTATTAAGTTACGAAATTCAATGGCAAAAAAAGAATCGAGATAATTCCATCTGCAAATGTTGTGTCCTACATCCCCAACATTTATCTAACGCCGGGGGTGTTACGTCCAAGGGACTTCACAATTCTTTTCTTTCCCATAACTGGCGCACACGACTTCCAAAAAATCATTAATGTCAGTTAAATTGGAATAGGATTCTCAGTAAGTGCTCCAAAAACGACAGCCAGATATTAACGGGCTATAAAATCACAAAGAGTAGCATCTGGTCACAGTCAAGGCGTCAGCCAGTCAGCCGAATTTGATATTTTCCGATCGCTTGAAAACTCATAAAATCTAAAGAAACTATAGAAAATAAAAGAAACTATTCATGAAAACGCGAGTGACCGGATGTCGCGACGCGACACACGTACCCATCTTAATTTCAAGGGGGTAGTAAAAGTCATCCCTTGTCTTTAGCAGACGCATCCTGCAAGACATAAATTACTACCACCTCCGATACAGAGAATCCTAGGTCTCCCCGTTTTGGAAGATGCTCTCCTATTCGCGAACGAATGTAATAAAATTCTGATTTGTTACATTTGTTTTAAACGCTCATAAGAAGGGGCAGGGAAGAGACGATGGAAATCTAATGAAAATTTCTATTCGTTAACTTCCCTAGCTCCTCACTCTAGGAGAGGGTAATCCAAAAACGATATATAAGCGCGAACTTCGAACAAATCAGCACTTCTTAAGCATTCTTCATTCTTAAGTCTTCATTATTATTAATCAGTTATTCAGTTAATCGGCTATTCATTCAGTATCTCAGCATTCTTTGCATTACTAAGTATTCTCGAGAATCTCGAGATTAATAGTATTAGCAAAAACAGTCAGTAACCCTATCGAGTCAGTGCGTGTTCGCAACTAAAATAACAGTGCAAGTATCCTGTCATTCTCGACGCCAGAGGCCAGCTACAACCACCACCAGCCAGCGCTAACCGCAATCGCGTTCTCTAAAGCAAATAGTAAGTCTTTTCTTTTGTTTACGAATCCCCTCCGTTTTCTTCTCTTTACTTATTATAATCGCTTCCCTAATGGAACCCGCTTCGAGGAAATCCACTAGAGCCAAGGCAAAGCGACTTCGATACCGTCGCAATCGCCGAACCCGCAGACTACTGGCTCGGGCTGTGGCTGATCCTTCTTTTACATTAGATTTAAACGAAATAAATACAAATCTTCCTATCACCCGAATCTTCTTGAGTAACATCCAAGAAGATACGCGAGACTCCTCGTATCTGTCCCCTCAAACCTCTCCTCCCAATTACTCCCCGTATCTGTCCCCTGGAGCCCTTGCTCCTAGTTACTCTCCCGTGTACGGCACGGAACCCGACCATCCGCCTGATTTTCCGCCATTGTCGCCCTTTCCTTCTCCACCCCACGAAACAGCTCCCGATTCTCATCTCTTCTCTCCTCCCGCTCTTCCTCCCCCTATTTTCTCCTCGATCGATCTTAGCAATCGAACTGTCGCAACAATTTTCTCCTTAACCTACCCTGAATACACAAATCCCGTTGTGCCAGGTTATTTCATGAAAACGCGAGTGACCGGATGTCGCGACGCGACACACGTACCCATCTTAATTTCAAGGGGGTAGTAAAAGCCTTGGGACCTGGCCCCATACACATTCCTAGCCATAAGGCTTTTCTCCGCACCGCTCCTCCCGATATTTCCATCCCCTGTTTCACCCCTTTTACCGATAAGCCCATAGCCTTTCCCATAGAATACTTCCGGGAAAGGTATCCTCCTGATTTTGATTAGATCCCCTTGTCTCGCATACACCACACTCACGTACACACACACATACTCACTTAATATTGTTACAGAATCATGTATTAGATCGTATCGATTTATGATTAAAATTTTTATATAACCTTTCTTTATGATGTACAATAAATTCATTTAAATTTATTCTTCCGCGTTCAACTCAATCGATCCCTCTCATCACCCACGCTCCTGAATCGCACTTGGTCCCGTCCCGGGTAAAAAGGATTAAATTCCTTTACTAAAAAGGGAACCGTCTAGCGGCCATTCGGACCATAAATAGCGTAAGATCGACCCTTGCGGTCGTTGATCTATCTTTGGCTTTCCCGCAGGCTCGCTCGACCCGAGACATCTGCCCTTAAAGCACTTAGTTCTCGGGATACAAGTGTTACGTCCTTCCTTCGGCCAATCCTTCCTCGGGCCTGGACGTAACAATCTGATATAACAAATAATAAATGGATGACATTTCTTGTTCGATACGTTGATCCAGAGACATTAGATATTCGCTCACAATTAGTTAAATTAATCGACATTGATACCAAAGATTCATGCGCAGAAAAGTTGTTTCAGGCATTTAAATGTGAAATGTGGAAATTACAGATACCTTTTTTAAATATTGTAGCCTTATCATGCGATAATGCATCTGTTATGATAGGAAAACATTTATCGTTTAAAAAAAATTGGAAGAAATATGTCCACATTTATTAACATTTTCATGCCCATGTCATTCCTCCGCATTAGCAGCGCATGCTGCTTGTTCTAAAATACCTGCATATTACGAGGAATTTCTAAAAAATATTGCTACTTATCTCAATAGCAGTCCAAAACGTTCGGCTATTTTTCTTGAATTTTGTAAATGTTTCCAAGAAACAAATCGCAAAATATTGAAATTATGTGATACACGCTGGCCTTCACATTATTTATGTATCGAAAGGCTTCTTGAACATACAATTAAATACTTTCTTACTGAAATGGTTGTGAGCGAAAAAACAAATTCTGGAGAATATCTACTGTCTATGATGGGCAACGTAGAGATGAAAGCTTATTTTCTGTTTTTAAAATATGTTTTAAATTCCTTTAATGCATTTAATGCATTCCTTCAAGCATTAGAAACGAGGATTCATTTATTACATCCAAAATCTGTAAATTTTCTTTTCCAAATCGGTAGAAATTTTTTAAAAGAAGAATATTTAAAACCATTTTCTACAAATATTATATTCTCACTGAAAGAAAATCAAAAAGCAATAAATGAAATTATTTTGGGATCAGAATGTGAAGAATATTTAAATGAATTGACGCTAAAAGGTCACATAAACATAGTTAGAATTGTTCGAGAAAATTGTTTAACATTTTATGTGACTGCTGCGGAAGAAATTCGTAAAAGATTACCTATAAATAACATATTTTTATCAAAATTACAAATTTTTCGGCCATACATAAGTTTATTTGATAATAATAGAGAAACATCATTCAATGATATTTCTTTTATAGCTAAAACTATCGGCGGTTTTGACGAAGATGGTTTAAAAGAAGAATGGATTGTCCTACCATTAGATTTTACAATGGAAGAAAAACAAAGTTTTTCTAAATTAAATTTCGACAGCATGTGGAAAGAAATTTTACAAAGTCGATACAATAATCTTGTTAAATATCCCAATTTAACAAATGTTATAAATACTATTAGATCGCTTCCAAATTCAAATGCCGATCTAGAGAGGATGTTTTCTCTTTTAAATAATTTAAAAACGAAAAAACGTAACAGTTTTTCGTCGGCTACTGTTAATGCAATTTGTGTATTTAAATCTGCATTAAAAACGAGAGGCAAAACAGCTATGAAAATGAAAATTGACGAATAATATTTGTCTCTTATGTCAGCGGACAAATTATACGCTCCCGCTGCTAAAAAAGATAAAAGTATTTTAAGATTACATGCTGCAGATACTACTGATATAGCTGGTCCTTCATCTCATAAATAATAAATTCTGTCTGTGTAATAGACAACATATTTGTAAAACGTAAGTATGTGAAAAATATCTTGTCTGTATAACAGACAACATATTTGTAAAACGTTAGTATGTGAAAAACATCTTGTCTGTATAACAGACAACATAATTGTAAAACGTAAGTATGTGAAAAACATCTTGTCTATATAACAGACAACATACTTGTAAAAAGTGTATCAAAGGTAGGTATATCATAGGTGTATCAAAGTTTTGTCTGTATAACAGACACACTTGTAAATGACGAAATAATACAATATAACGTGGTATAATAGGGCTCCAGGCGAAAGTCCACATATAAAAACCTAACGCGCCATTGGTGATACCCCATGGGTGGTGTAGAAAATCACCACTCATTATTTTATAATTTAAAAATTGCCGTAAACGTATGTGTAGTATACATTTGTATATCGTTTGTGTGTTATAAATATATACGTATAGAAAGAAAGTTAAATGTATAATTATAATTATTCATTATATTAATTCAGATTAATTATATATTAAGTAAAAGAGTAAGAGAGTAAAAGAGGGGAAAATACTATCTTTTGTCTTCTTTCTATCGAGCGGGCAATGAAGGCGACGACCGACGCTGCTTACTTTTCGATATCTCGATATGAGCCACAGCGTTGAGTGTTTGTCTCTTACAGTTATTTATATTATATATTTTTACGTACAAAAAATCAAACTATATAATATTGAATAACTATGTACATACGTATACACATATATATATAAACGAATTGTGAACACATTATTGAGCACGTTTGTCGAAAAGGATTTTACTTTTATCAGAAATTTCATGTTAAAATTTGTATTGTGTACAATAAAATATAATTATGTAAAGTGATAAATAATTGATTTAAAAATTTATTATTTTTTAAATAATTTTTCGTTTTTAAATTGAATAAATAATGTTATTTTATATTTTATTTGATAATAACAATTTAAAAAATAAATTTAATTAGAAATAAATAATTATTTTTTTGATTAAAAATAAATTATTACAATACAAATTTTAGCATGAAATTTATCATAAAAGCAAAACCATTTTCGATAAACATGCTCAACATGTATTCTCACAATTCGTTTATACATATATACAGGGTGTTTCATAAGTGGTGGGCAAAATTTCAGGAATGTATTCCTTATGCTTAGAGAAGAAAAAAAAGTTAATCAATATATGTCCGGAAATGATTAGTTTTTGAGTTATTAAGATTTTGGACAATTAGAGAAAATGTTCAATATGTCCACCTCCTGTCACAATACAAGCCTCAGCTTGTCGTCTCATTGAGCCCCGAACACACCCAAATTCCTGGCGTGGCGCGTTAGATGATACTAAACTTGAAAAATGTTTCAGCGCTCTTGACACACGTACGGCAGAGTGTTCGTGTATACATGAAAAAAGTATGGAAACAAGAATAAGAATAATACACCGCGCTAACGTAAACATAGGCCGCCGAACTTGAAAAACATTGTTGATGCCTGTAAAAGGACTTCTAAGACGAGAAGATGAGACAAAATCTTGTATTACAAAAATCTTAATAACTCTGTAGGGAACCGCAGGGAATATGACTGGTTCTACTTATTGATCACACGGTAGAATAGGTAAAAGAGCATTTATTCTATGTTGTACATAAATATGTTAAAATATTAATATTGGTAGCGAGAACGCCTATAAGGGGGATTTCTGTTGGTGTAGTGAAGTCGTGCTCCTGGGGGCTCGGTCTGCGTACTGGCGTCCCGGATCCTGCTCCTGCTGGAGCCCTTTTGAGTCCCCACGGACTTGGCTTCTAGTGAGGTCTGTGTTGCCGCGACCTTGGTTTCTGCAATGGTCTGCGTGGCTCTAAAGTTGGGCGCGCAAGCAACCTCCGGCGGTACTGGAGACAGATGCCCCTGGTCTGTCGACCTTCCGGGTCCCGGAGAAGAGTGGTGCTGGCCTCGTCTTCTTCCTTGAAGAAATCTCTTCAAGAGGAGGCTCGTTCTCCTTGGTCGCCGTGGTGTCCTGTTGATGATCTCTGGGTCGTAAGTCTGTTGCTTCTTCTTGACTCGCTGGTGAGTGATCGAAGAAAAAGGTGATTCCACTCCGCGGGGGTCCCTCTTATATTTCCCGTGAGTTGACTTTGGCTTACGGGAAAGCACAGTTGGCGTGCGACGCCTGGCGGAGGTGCTCGGTACTTGGCGCGCGGTCTATTAGCCGCTCGCGAGAAAGCACGGCTGGCGGTAGCCGCTCGCGAGAAAGCAAGGCTGGCGGTAGCCGCTCGCGAGAAAGCAAAATTGGCGCGTGTACTCGGAGTCGGCGCGCTATCGCGAGACGTATTATTGCGTCTCGTGTGGCGTGTACCGCCACAACTCAAAAACTAATAATTTCCGGACTTATGTTGATTAACTTTTTTTCTTCTCTAAGCATGAGAAATCCATTCTTGAAATTTTGCCCACCACTTATGAAACACCCTGTATATACAGGGTGTTCTAAAAAGGTATGTCAAAAATTTAAGCAGATATTCCTCACACCTGAAGGATGAAAAAATGTTATATGGACATAGGTGCGGAAATGCTTATTTCATGAGTTATGTTGAAAATACTGTTAGCTGTATTACTTATACAAGGAAAAATTTAGGATTAATTATTGTAGACGACAATCGTTTAATTAGACTTATTTACATTTGGTTTTAATGTGACCTTGAGTATGTTACAATAAATGTTGAAAATGTTCACCATTTTCCTGAATACAGGCAGTGACACGTCGACGCATCGATTCACGGACACGTTCAAAAATGCCACCAGTGCGTGATATTCAAGATCTTCGTGATCGTATCACTGCAGGTTGCGAGACAATCCGCTGTACGCCAGGCATTTTTGAACGTGTCCGTGAATCGATGCGTCGACGTGTCACTGCTTGTATTCAGGAAAATGGTGAACATTTTCAACATTTATTGTAACATACTCAAAGTCACATTGAAACCAAATGTAAATAAGCCTAATTAAACGATTGTCGTCTACAATAATTAATCCTAAATTTTTCCTTGTGTAAGTAATACAGCTAACAGTATTTCAACATAACTCCTGAAATAAGCATTTCCGCACCTATGTTCATATAACATTTTTTCATCCTTCAGGTGTGAGGAATATCTGCTTAAATTTTTGACATACCTTTTTAGAACACCCTGTATATATATGTGTGTGTATATATATATATATATATATGTGTGTGTGTATATATATATATATATATATATATATATATATACAGGGTCCGATTCCTGAGTGATCAAACGAAAAGTAGTGGTAGATTGGATCAAATTGAGAAGAAAAGTTCTCTACTATTTTGCAAAATTCGCAATAATTATTAAGAAATAAGCAAAAATGTTTCGGCGCATGAGAAGCGGTAGATCGCTCGCAGCGTCCGATTAATGAGTGATCAAACGAAAAGTGGTGGTAGATTGGGTCAAACTGGAAAGATAAGTCCTCTACCATTTTGCAAAATTCGCAATAATTATTAAGTTATAGGCAAAAATGTCTCAGCGCATCAGAAGCGATCTGTTTACCGCTTCTTATACTCTGAGACATTTTTGCCTATAACTTAATAATTATTGCGAATTTTGCAATATGGTAGAGGAATTTTCTTTTCAGTTTGACCCAATCTATCACCACTTTTTGTTTGATCACTTAATAATCACACACTATAAGCGGTTTACCGCTTCTCATGTACCGAGACATTTTTGCTTATTTTTTAATAATTATTGCGAATTTTGCAAAATGGTAGAGGACTTTTCTTCTCAGTTTGACCCAATCTACTACTACTTTTCGTTTGGTCACTCAGGAATCGGACACCCTGTATATGTGTGTGCGTGTGTGTGTTCGTTTATAAATGTTACATGGTTTGATTTTTTGTATGAAAAAATATATAATATAAAAAGCTGTAAGAGACAAACATTCAACGCTGTGGGTCATATCGAGATATCGAGAAGTAAGCAGCGTCGCCCGTCGCCGTCACCTTCGTTGTTAGCTTGGTAGGAAGGAGACAGAAAACTGTATTCTGTCTTCTTCTACTACCCGAAGCTAGCCGAAGCGCCGAGCTCACACGTACGCTTACGCTCACATGTTCGTTACCCCCTCCACTACGTGTTGCATGTTGCTTGCGTCCCAAATGTGGCAGCTCTGCTCAGCCGTCGAATCTCGAACGGTAGTGGGGGGATCGTAGGCGTCTTCTTAGATATCGGCCATGAAAGGGCAATTAATTCCGAGCACTGCTTTAAATAATAATAATCAACGAATACTTTCGCCGTCTACAATTCTATAGCACTTAGCATCGGAAGTGCTAATGGTGATTGTAGCAGAATCGGACTGATTTATCAGCCAACTCAATAAATCGATCAAGCATATTTTTTGTTGAATTCCATCGCGTACCTACATCCTGGATCAGTTTGAGCGCAGATTGCTTCCGTAATTCATCTACAGCGGGCACTGAATGCTTGAAATATGTTATAATTGTTTTGATCTTTTTGCATAATGAAATTTATACAATAGCGTCGTCTTTTTTAATATTGTCTGGTACTAAATTTAACGTGTGAAAAAAACGACAAATATTTTTCGGTGTATTCGTGATCGCTTTTTTCATATTGGCTGCGTTATCAGCAACCACTATTATGTTTTTTTATTTATTCGTCATTCTGTAACAATTTGTAATAGCCAATTTTCAATATTTTCAGCTGTGTATCTCTTTGTAACTTTGGTCACACCGATTGTGATTTATGCTGTTACTTACACAGATAATGAGCTGTTACGCCAAAAAAACTTTTGGCGTTTAACTAGTCTGTCCAAATGTCTGTAGTGAGAGATAAATACCAGATTTTTGAAAGACGAGTTTTCATCATGTCTGATAAGAGCTCGTACTTTTCTTCAATGAGGGTTGTTACTGTTGTCCTACTTGGGATTTTATATAATGGTGAGACAGTTCGCATGAATGTTCGGAAGTCTTCTTTATTCGCCGCAAAAAAAGGTAAATTATCCTATGCAATCATGTAGAGTAGTTTATTAGTAATATCAGAAGCCTTCGAGCCCCTATCTAGAATAGAAATGAAAATTTATAATTAATAAGAAAAATTTTAAACGTATACGTCCTTAAAAAAATGCCATACTAAATGTCATAATAAAAACTGCATACCTATAAATGATTTCTGTTTCGGAAAAGATGTCAATCCTGATTGCTTCGTTTTCACTGGAATCGATATAAAGGAAGACGCCTCCAAATATATTGACGAACATATTGATGCGGTAGATAATGCCTGAAAGTCAGGAGATGGAGATGAAATTGGTTGTTTTATGAAATCCAATTCGTTATCTGCCTCAATATGCTCTTGAGATAATATCCATATAATATAAAAAATACAGTCACAATATTATTTAATTTTATTATAGCGTGTGGAGTAGTCGCTCTATCGCCGAGTATGTTCGTAAATTCGCTGGGTGAAGAGAGAGTGATATCCCTACTGCCGCAAATGTGTTCGTGGATTCGCCGGGTGAAGGATACGCTGAATTGAAGAGAGAGTGTGATCTATATACAGTTTTATTCACAGTCTATTTACAATGGTCCTGACAAGGACCGTTTAGGTGTGATCGTTCACGGTAGGAAATCCGGGGGGTCGTCTTGGTAAATTTTATGGGCCCCCAGGAGTTGTTGTTGTTGTCGTCCACGAGGCTTCCGGTCAAGGCTACCAGATTGCATACGCTGCGTCCAGCGGCGGCATGATTTGTATCCCCACCACTTTCGCGCGCTAAGGCATAAGCTCTCATCCGTGTACGCTCGACGTTCGGTCATCTTCGGTTTACAGAGGAAGACAGATAGATTAGCTTCTGTCCCCTTCTCTCCTGAGAAGTCTATTGTATCTTACCTATCTCTCTGAATACAATAGCTATGTGATCCTCGAAATCTCGAGCTGGCGAGTTGGCGATGCAAGTTGCATCGTTGCAAGTATCGCAGCGATACTTATTATCACACATATTTTCCTATTGACTTTTTTTTTATAAAAGTTTATATGTTGTTTAAAAAAGAGAATATAACTTATACAAAAACAAATTTTACATATTTTTATCTCAATTTTTATCTAAATTTTTCCACTCTTGGCCAATATGTACGCTTTTTTATCAAAAAAAAATTTCTTTACAAAAATAATTGTAATAAAATAATATTTAAATTTATTTTAATAGAATTGTATTTTGTTATTATTATTTTGTATTAATGTATGACGTATCTTGTTGCTCAACGGAAACTGCGAGAAGGTGGTGGTCTCTTCCGTTAAAAAGGAAATGTAAAAAATTTAATAAATGAATAATAATAAAAATAAAATAAAAATAAAATAATAAAATAATGATAAATAATAAATAAAAATAAAAAATAAAATTATAATAAAATAATAAAATATAATCAATTTTTTAATTGATAAAAAGTCAAAATATTATTTCACATTATCGATCATTACTAAGCCAAGCTTCTAAAAAATTTCGCTTACGTTTCTTGGTTAATTGATCACACATTTTGATTATCTATTCTTAACTTAATTTATTTTCTCGTCGGCACAATATCACCAATCTTTTGTCGATTGCTTTGAACTATCTTTTGACTGGGTCACGAACGTATTCGCAAGACGAGCACAGTCAACAGTCAACAATCAACAATTAGTCGATAACAGTCGACATGAGTCGAGAAAAAAACAATGTCAAACACATAATATTTTGAATATATATTTGAATATACAGAGTGTCCCAGACTACCCGTACATCCCTTTTAAAATGAAAATAAATGGCTTTTATCAAAAATCGCGAACAATTTTTAACTAAATCGGGTACGCTCTATCAAATGGTGATATTTTCAACTTCTGATTCCGACCGGAAATATGCCATCCGGATCGGAAGTTGAATTTTTTTAGAGAAACATGGTACTTTTTATTACAGACTCGAATTGTACATGAAAAAATAAGAAACTTTTGTATCAAACGTTTTTTCTGAAACGTATTTTCTTTTTTTAAAATACGTTTTAAATTCTTTTAACGCATTTAATGCATTCTTTCAAGCGTTAGAAACGAGAATCCATTTATTCCAGCCAAAATTTAAAAACTTTCTTTTCCAAATCTGTCGAAATTTTATAAAAGAAGAATATTTAAAACCATTTTCTTCAAATATTATAGTCTCATTAAAAGAAAATCAAAAACCTATTAATAAAATTATTTTGGGATCAGAATGTGAAGAATATCTGAACGAATTAACGTTGAAAGATTACATAAACATAGTTAAAATTGTTCGAGAGAACTGTTTAACATTTTATGTGACTGCTGCAGAAGAAATTTGTAAAAGGTTACTTATAAATAATGAATTTTTATTAAAGTTACAAGCTTTTCAACCATCTGTAAGTTTATTCGATAATAATAGACAAACATCATTTGATGATGTTTCTCTCGTAGCTAAAACTCTCGGCGGTTTTGATAAAGATGCTTTAAAAAAAGAATGGATTGCATTAGCATCAGACCTTACAGTGGAAGAAAAACAAAATTTTTCTAAATTAAATGTTGACAATATGTGGAAAGCAATTTTACAACGTCAGCACACGAATAATGTTCCTAAATATTCCAATTTAACGAATATTATAAATACTATTCGAACGCTTCCGAATTCTAATGCCGATCCTGAGAGAATGTTTTCTCTTTTGAACAATTTAAAAACGAAAACACGTAATAGCTTTTCAACGGTTTCCGTTAATGCTATTTGTGTGTTTAAGTCTGCATTAAAAACTAGAGGAGAAACAGCTTTAAATATGCTCATTAATGAAGAGCATTTATTTCTTATGTCGGCGGATAAATTATATGCCGCTAATAAAAACAATTTAAAAGTCTATGCGGATGATGACGTAGCAGGCCCTTCCTGCGATAAATAATTTTAAAATGAATTTTTATATACATCACTTAAAAATAAGTGTGTAAAGATATATATATATATATATATATATATATATATGTATGTAAGGAAATGTGAAATAATATTTTGACTTTTTATCAATTAGAAAATTGATTATATTTTATTATTTTATTATAACTTCATTTTTTATTTTTATTTATTATTTATCATTATTTTATTATTTTATTTTTATTTTATTTTTATTATTATTCATTTATTAAATTTTTTACATTTCCTTTTTAACGGAAGAGACCACCACCTTCTCGCGGTTTCCGTTGAGCAACAAGATGTACGTCATACATTAATACAAAATAATAATAACAAAATACAATTCTATTAAAATAAATTTAAATATTATTTTATTACAATAATTTTTTTAAAGAAATTTTTTTTAATAAAGAAGCGTACATATTGGCCAAGAGTGGAAAAATTTAGATAAAAATTTAGATAAAAATATGTAAAATTTGTTTTTGTATATGTTATATTCTCTTTTTTAAACATATATACTTTTATAAAAAAAAAGTCAATAGGAAAATATGTGTGATAATAAGTATCGCTGCGATACTTGCAACGATGCAACTTGCATCGCCAACTCGCCAGCTCGAGATTTCGAGGATCACATAGCTATTGTATTCAGAGAGATAGGTAAGATACAATAGACTTCTCAGGAAAGAAGGGGACAGAAGCTAATCTATCCGTCTTCCTCTGTAAACCGAAGATGACCGAACGTCGAGCGTACACGGATGAGAGCTTATGCCTTAGTGCGCGAAAGTGGTGGGGATACAAATCGTGCCGCCGCTGGACGCAGCGTATGCAATCTGGTAGCCTTGCTTCCGGTCAGCTCGGTCTGCGTAGCTGCAGTAGTGGTGCTCACTTCCCAGTCGGAATCTGACTGGGTACCTTGCTCGATGGTCACGTTGCCTGCCTGTGTTCCCCTGTGGACGCGGCTTAAGGGATTGGTTTGCGTTCCTTGAGTTGTCCTTGTCTGCGGCGAAGGAGGCAGTGGCGACAGCGGTTTGGGGACCGTCAAAGGTCCCGTCGGCGATGTATATCGCCGGATGCGGATGTCCCAGATTTCTAGGAGTTGACGAGGAGGCCTGGTGAAGCGTGGAGGCTCCAAAGTGATTGGTCGTAGGATCCAAGGTAGAAGCTCGAAGGAAACTCGTCTCTCCGGTTCTGCGCCTCCTCTCCACGGCTGTCATATCGGCCCGGGTGATCGGGGCGTTGACGCTGGCCGTGGTATCCGACTCCGCCGGTGACGAATGTCGTAGAGGCGTAAGCCTCGTTGCCAAAAGTTATACGGAGTTGAAGACCCCGATTATTCAAAAGAATTTCTGCAATTACTTGTCTGTATTGAGCGAACGCACTCGGAGACTAGTGAGCTGAGACTCGATTTTCTGTCGCTTCGCCCGGTCTCTTATACTGTGGCTGGCGGCCCCTTCTAGATCGCGAAGAGGTTCGCGTTAGTGGCCATCTATCGGCTGGCCTCACATTCGGCGCGATGGCACCTCCTTGCGTCTGCGCTACTGCTCGCGTATCGCGAGCGCGGGCTGCCGTAAGGTAGGCGCCTGGTGTGGTTATGTTCTAGTGGCGTATGATAAAACGCCACATTATAATCACAAGGTAGTGATCTTATGAATTATACAAAATCTCTACTTGATTAATAAATGTAATAATACATCTAGTCAGTGATGCAAGTTGTAGCATTTTAGCATCGAGAGTACCTCGATAGTAGGGGCAGAAACAGATACCGTGTCGTATGCCAATAGCCGAAGTGCTGAACATACATTGACACGGTGCTTATGTGCGAGCCCTTACTACTGAGATACTTTCGATGCTAGAATTCTAAAACTTGCATTACTGTATTCAGTTCTACTACTAAAGAGAGAATTGATTTGATTCTATTATAACCAGGGACCCAGACCGAACCGGAACCAAAACCGATAACCGTTCCATACCGTTTTTTTAGTAGGACCGAAACCGTAAATCGTATTGAAATTCTATTTAACTTATAACACCGGAACCATAACCGGACTGTTAAATTATTTTCGGTTTACGGTTTTTTTCGGTTTTTTTTTCGGTTTTTACGCAAATGACGGAAATATCATGATGATTGGCACTATGCGTTTCAAGTATCCTGCGCGGTAAATAATTAACGTGGAAGCTTTGTTGCTACTGCTACAACGTCGCCACTTATCACGCGAAACGTAGTATTGCATCATGTGTACAACACGTTGTATATAAACGTACTGTATGTTACTTTTTAGTTTCAGCATCGATCGATTGATTTCTTTTCGAATTTATTCTCTTTTATATATAAGTAAGTACTCTTTTACATATTTGTCAACCGATTTCGATTATTTGATTTTATATTAACTTTATTCCTTAATATATTAACTTTCTTTCCTTATTAACATTATTAGTATTATATTATCGACGATTGTTAATTTATAAGTTTTTGTTTTTCTATTGAAATTTTTTAAGGAATTATATTTATTTTGGATTGACACAGTTATAAAAATTTTCGTGTTTTATTATGGGTAGAAAACCCATACAGCACACAAAGATTGCATACACATTGCAGCAATCTTTCACCGCAATATTGCAACGTTGCAAATTCACTGCAAAATGTTGCTGCACCATTGTTGTGGGATTGCAGCAACGTTAAAATGTCCGCTTTTAGGAATATTGCAATGTAAGATTGTAGCAATGTTACGGTGCAACGTATTTGTAATATTAAAACGCGTTTTGCTACAAATGCAGACACCGTTTTAAATTTAATAAATAAACTTTGAAAATATAAAAAAATGTTTAAGAAAGATAGGAAAAATGCCTTTAAAAAAACATCTATTAGTGTTTTTTATTAGATGTTTCTTAAATATTTATCTCAATAATATACATACAATTATATATTTTACATACATTCGACACCAGAATATTTTAATACGTGCAATAAATGAATTATTTCCTATTTACCCATTCAATTAAGAAAAATCTGTTTAATATTCTGAAACCCAATGAAGGATCCAGAACAAATTATTTGTTTAATAATCTAGATCCCTTATTAGGATTCAGAATATTAAGTAAACCAAGTCAGTTTATCAGAAATTAAACTGACACAAGACAAGAAATATAATTACTACATTAATCCTTTGTAGACTTTATATCCACCTTAGATGAATTCGAATACGAGTTAGTTAAATTGGGTGTCGCCGCGGCAAGTAAAGAAACACATGTTATACATTTTTGCTACGTTAAAACGTTGCTGCAACATTGCCAAAGTAATATTACAAAATAATGTCTCTGCATTATTTCTGCAACATTACACTGCAGTGAGCAATGTTGTAACATTGCAGCAATGTTGATGCAAGCTTCTGTGCTGTATGGGAACATACTAATAAAGCACATAAACATTTTACATATAACGATGTAGAAGATAGTTCACAGTGTATCATCTGTAAATCTTTATTGAAGGTAAATAATTGATATTACTTTTATTTCTTTATTCTTGTTCATATTAAAATTTTTAATATTTTAAAATTGTTCTCTAATCTTTCACATTTATAACTATAAAATTCTAAATAGACATATTCTTTAAGGGTAATCATGGAACAAACTTAAAAAAGCATTTAATGCGTTACCATGATTTTAAAGAAGAATATTTCACTGATATTTCTTTAAGTAAAAATAAGGAAACTACGGGTAAACATCGGAAAGAAATACAACCGCAAATAGATGAAGTGAATTCTATAAAAGTAAAAATGACAAAAAAAGATCTCGAAAACAGTTGTATTGAATTAGTAACAGTTAATGGAAGACCATTTAGTATTTTAAATGATTCTGGTTTCCAAAATATTATAAATCCAATCAAATCGGCAATAGAAGATAAATATAAACAGAAAATTTCTATTTCAGAATCGATACAAAAAAAAGTTTATGAAGAAGCTGATAAAATAAAAAAGGAAATATCTGAGGATATAAAAAACATTATGATTTCAATGAAAGTGGACGCTGTCACTCGATTAGACAGATCGTTTTTAAGTATCAATATACAATATATTAAAGATACAAAAATTGTATTAAGAATTGTATTAGCATTAAAAGAATTAAGAGAAAAACATATAGGTAATACTTTTTTATATTTAATATTTATATATTCTAATATTTTTTATAATTAATATAATTAATATTTTGTAGGTGAATATATAAGAATGATTATTAGAAATGTTTGTTCTTCTTTTAATATATCATTGGATCAAATATATACCATACCCGACAAAAACAGTACGTGAAATCCACGTTATTACCACGTAGATTAATATCGTTGTATCCACGTGGATATTCGAGTGGATAATCCGCTCAAAAACGGTACTAGAATCTACGTGGAATCTATGTGAAAATTTCATGAACTTTCGAGACATATTACTTTTTTCATTTTTGATAAGTGAATATCTTTGACATTTATAAAAGTATATAAATACACTCGGCCATAAGAATAATTTTATTTTTATTTATATTTTATTTTTAATATACGCAATAAATAGGCTATCTCCCATTTATCCGTTTAATTTCAAATAATCTGTTCCATATTCTGAATCCCAACAAGCGATCCAGATTATTAAACAAATTATTTTAAATTAAATCAGTTTATTAAATTAAACTGACTAAAGGACCGTCTAGAATGAAAATAATCGGTGGAATGGACGGTGGAGTAAGGCGTAAGACTAGGAGTAATGCGAAATGGAAAAGAACCATTCGCTTACGCCTTACTCCACCGTCCACTCCACCAATATTACTTCCATCGTAGACGGTCCTTAAAAGAAAAAATTAACTTTGGACCGTGTTAGTATCAGTTCTTTATATACACTTTATGACGAAAAGTTGAATACGAGTTAGCTAATTTGATGCAGCGCCGCATAGCGGCAAAGCGAGGAAGCATATTCTATATACATATGTACTATTACATATTTAGAAACATACAGATATAATTTTTTTTTAGCAAACTTTTTTATCTTTCTGAAAGATTTCAGAAATATTGCAAATACAATATTATATAAAATATAAATATTATAATATTATAATATAAATATTATAAATATAAAAAACATGATGCAGGTATATTTCTGAAATATTTCAGATACAAAATTACAATTGAAAAATTTTAATAAAATATCTTTTAACATTACAATATTACCGAGTCGTTGAATGATTAATCATAATTTCAATAGAAATATCCACATGAAATCTACATTGATATTTCGAGAATAAAGTACCTCGATGTAATAATGAAAAAAGAAAGTTGTATCCACGTAGATAATTCGTGGATAAATCTGCATCCACGTAAGCCACGTAAAATACGTGGATTCGACGAGGATGTGACGTAACTGTTTTTGTCGGGTAACCACTGATAATGGTACTAATATGTTGAAAGCAGTAAAGCTATTATCTTCAGAATATGAAAACTCTGATATTGAAATAGAAGAAGATCAAAACAAGGATAATGAAAATAATTATACTGAAAATACATATTTAGAATTAGAAAAAAATGAAAAAGAAAATAATGAACATGAAACAGATGACTTTTCAAATATTCTTCAAAAAATCGAAATTAAAGATTTAAATTATAATTTTCAAAATAATGTTGTTATAATAGGTAAAAAACTTTTAATGAAAAATTATTCCAAATCTTAATTGCTGAAAAAATGTTTATCTAATAGTAAATACTTACATTACTAAATAATTAAAAAGTTTTGTAAAAAATATATTACAAGCACTTAACAATTAGTAAAATTTATTATTTCATGAAATATTTGATTATATTTATGAAAGATAATATAGAATATATATATATATATATATATTCTATATTATCTTTCATAAATATATAAAGATATATATATATATATATATATATATCTTCTTTATAGTATATATAGAATAAAATATAGAATGGGAATATGATATTAAAAAAAAATGTTTTATTAAGTTCTACTGAAACTCTAGTATCTTTAACAGTAAAAGAAATGTTTTTAGTTTTTAGCAGTGAAAAAAAATTGAATCAAGTGTATTGACTCTATTGAGTCAAGAGGAGAGTACTTCTAGAGTTTCAGATCATAGTAGAATTTAATAAAACATATTTCTTTAAACAATTCCGATTTTTGGGTCTCCCCTCGTATTTTCGTACAGAATACAAATTTTATAAAATTCCGTTACATGGTATATTTTCTATATTTTATGATTTTCCGGTTCTTCATCAAATAACTAGTTAATTATATTCTTATAACGAATATGATCGTTATAAGAATGACTATTTTGTCCAAATCAGAAATTAATAAGAATTTTGTTTAAATGTTATAATTTTTTCACAATTAACATTTGATATTGAATATTATAGGAATTAGATGCTCGGCCCATACTTTACAATTGGCAATTGGTGACGCTTTAAAAAGGACAAAAGCTATATTATATCTAATATCAAAAGCCAGAAATTTAGCAAAAAAACTTAGAACACAAACATTTATTTACTTAATAAAAAAACAAGATTTAAAAAACCTGTTATTGATTGTCCAACTCGATGGTGTTCTACATTGGATATGCTTGAACATTTATTATTATTAAAGAATTATTGTGAAGAGCTGGCTGTAACAAAATTTCAAAATTTTGTGACATTAAAAGATAATGAATGGGAAAAAATCGAAGAAATATGTGCAGCATTGCAACCATCAAAGATTTGTCCAAAAAGCTTCAAGCAGAACAATTAACCCTGAGTGATTTTTTTGGTATTTGGTATGAAACAAAAATGATGACGAAAGCAATACGTACTCTTTTCGCTACACTTATTTTGGAACAAATGATATCTAGAGAACAAAAATTATTAAATAATGATGTATTATTATCTGCTGTCTTTCTAGACCCTCGATATAAAGTCTTGTTAGACAAAACACAAATAGAAAAAGCTAAAAATCATTTAAAACATGTTTGGACTAAAATTATATCATTAAATAATAGTGAATATTTAAATGAAAATTGTGAAAATGAAAATTCTTCTTCAAATTCAAGCATGACAAGCTCTACATGTGATGAATTTAAAAACCTCTTAAAATTAAAAGAACGACAGTATTTAGCAAATTCACATTTGTCATCATCCAAAGAATCAGATTTGCATCTTTTACGACATGTTGTAACAGAAATTGAAACGTATGATGTTGAGCAAAAGAGACTTAATAGAAAAATTAATATTTTACAATTTTGGGAAGAAAAATGTAAAAGCCAACTTGAATTATATAAACTAGCGATGATTATTTTGTCTGTTCCTACAACGCAAGTTAGCGTGGAGCGACTGTTCTCTGGATTAAAATTTATTTTATCTCTTTTAAGAATAAATATTAATGAACGTATTCTGGAAGATCAATTGCTTGTTAGAAGTAATAGGATATTCTTTCGTAAAGAAAAAAGGTTTGTTATTAATTTCTATTTAATTTGTTCTATATATTTTTTAAAAAAGACACGTAAATTGAATCTCGAAATTAATTATTGTCTTTTTTTGTAACATTAGAACGAACCATTCTAGCGATGGCGACAGAAACGGAGAAAATAATTCCGACTACAAGAACGAACCGCTTATGAAACGCTCGAGAATTGCAAAGGATAAGACAACTTAATGTCGAATTAAAAACTTATAATCGAATTGTTGCACTAATCAATTGTTTGATACCTCCTCGAAGTGCAATGACAGTTATATACAGGGTGTCCCGCAACGTGATGTCCACACTGAAACTGTGTATTCTTTGTGTCATTCTAAGTCAAAAAGTCTTAATACACATATGCCCTAAAGTCGATTGTTTCAAAGTTATAGCGAAAAAACAAAATTGCATAAAATAAGAACAATATTATTTATTAAAGATAATATTATTTATTGATAATTAAACAATAATTAAACGATAATTAAGAGGATGCCGGAGTCGCGGCCGAACTCCGACGGGTAGGCGCCCTCATTTTAACATAACTAAAAGCGTCGGTACATTACCAACACTTATAGTTATGTTACCGACAGTATTATCTAGAGTAGAAAGACATACATATTTTAAAAAGAGCAATGTGAAATACAAGCTTTTTTTGTATTGTGTTTAATTGTATTTGTAGCGCTTTATGTTCATGTCATGCTTCGTGTTCGTAATTCGCTCGTGGAAGGATTTGCAGAGGTTGCCGAGATTCTCGTGAATAATCGAAGCGATGTAACAATAGTTGGTTTATTCTGTACACTATATACAATTATTTTTAGATTGTTTTTGGTGGCCCTTACAAGGGCCGTTTTTGTATGCGGAGTTATAGCCGCTCTCTATAAGTTATGTGTTAGTGGTTCCAATATCGGTTTTATCGAAACCGCAATACCGGTAATACCGACAAATCTAAAACCGAAAAAGTACCGGTGTTGAATACCGATATTACCGAAAATCGGTATTTTTTGTCGCGCCGTCGCACGTCGCGCTTCGCGTGGCGCGCCTGCAGTTAACAATTGAAAAGCGCTATTTGCTATTTGTAAATAACGTTTGCTCATTGCTCTTGTTTATAATCTTGTTATATGTTTATAACAAGAGGCTCCCATTTGTGTCTTGTGCTTGTGTTTTGTATAACCAGGGAATCAGGCAATTATATAAATGCAGTTTGTACTTTGCAGTATTACCAGATAATTCTAAATTCTAATGATCACAATTAACATCAAAATAATTAGTACCACTAACCATAACATAACCACAAACCACATATATTTAATATATATCATATACTTAATAAATATTAAGTTTTTTAAAACGAAGTTAGAAGGTATGTATGTACTATGTACTTACTTAATTATTAGACTATTTATGATAAATAAAATATATATTAATTTTATTATTCCAAATTCCAGTCCCCAATCCCCATGATGCAAGAACAAGAATTTGAAAAATTTAACAGAAATGCCAATAACAAAGATTCCGTTTGGTTTTACTTTTTACGTGGGAAAAAGAACAAAAATGAATGCAAGTGTACGACTTGTGGCAAAATAATCCATTGTGCGGGAGGAAGCACTAATGGTATGCACACGCATCTGAAGGCAATTCATAATATAAGTTTGCTAAAAAGAAGTACATCATCAAATGAGAGTTCGGCTTCAATATCGTCATCGTCATGTAGTTCCAGCAGTTCTTATACATTATCCAAAAAATTAAACAAAAGTGGATTGATAACTCAATATTTTCCAACAGACAATAATTTACCTGCAGTATTGGCACGTTTAACTAGTCGAGATGGTTTGTCCTTTCGAATAATATGTACATCTTTAGATATAAGACTAGGATTAACAGCTAGAGGATTTTCCGATATTCCTAAATCGGTAAGCGGTATTTCGAATATTGTTAAAAATTATGGTAATAAAGTTAAAGAACAACTTAAAATAGAAATTAAGAAATTAAAACTAGATGGTCAAAAATTTAGTTTGACTTTCGATGAATGGACTTCAATTAAAAATAGAAGATATTTAAACTTGAATGTGCACGCAACAGATAAAATGTTTTGGAATCTTGGTTTATGTCGTGTAAATGGGACAATGCCAGCTGAAAAGTGTGTGGATATTATTGATGCTAAATTGAAAATTTATAATATATGTTTGGATTATGATATCGTTGCCATTACAACAGACGGCGCATCCGTAATGAAGAAAGTAGGAAAAATAATTAATGCTGATCAACAACTTTGTTTGGCACATGGTATTCAACTAGCTATATTAGAAGTATTATATAATAAACATAAACAAGTAAAACAGATATATGTTGACGATGACGATGACGATATAGAGGAAGAGAGTGAAAGTGAACGCGAAATGTCAGACTTAAAAGATATTGATGAAAATGATGAAGTTGATTCTGAAAACGAAAACGATGCATATTTAGGTTTGCATATTCATAATAAAGAAATAAATGATGAGATACATTTAAATGAGATTATAAAGTCGTTAATTGAGAAAATTAGGAAAGTAGTAAGAATATTCCGTCGATCTCCGACTAGAAATGACGATTTTCTACAAAAGCATGTCAAAGCTGAACTAGGCAAAGAATTAAAGCTAATTTTAGATTGTAAAACTAGGTGGAATAGTCTTCTGCTCATGCTAGAACGGTTTTATCAATTAAAAAGTTGCGTACAGAAAGCTTTAATTGATGTTAAAATTGAAATCTCTTTTACAAAAGAAGAATTAGATATAGTTTCTTCTATTATAGCGGCTTTGGCTCCTGTCAAACTTGCTGTCGAAGCATTGTGTTCTCGAGAAATTGATTTATATCAAGCAGATATCACATTAGAGTTTATGCTTGATGAGTTATCCAAACAAGAAAATTTTCTTAGCAAAAAACTTAAAACAGCTTTATTAAATCGGATATCAGAACGACGTTACAAGCATTCAGATTTATTTAACTTTCTGCAAGAACGTAACATACAAGAAAGGGAACACGAAAATTACGGCATCTTTAATCAGACATCTAAATCAAGTTTTATAACTCAAATTGTTAGCCTAATTGAAAGATTAAATTTTAATGATGCTACAGAAGTTACTGAAAGTAAAAATATAGATAGTGAGGAAGCAGATGACGTCGACATTGAAATACCTGATGACAGTACAAATTCACAATTGACATTGACTCTAAAAGAAAAACTTAAACAAAGGGTACTAGAAAGAACAAAACAAGTTATAAAAGTTAAGAATAAATCAATAAACGAAATTAGGAAAATAATCAGAGCTGAAATGAATTATTATATCGAAGAAGGAATAAAGGTCAAATATTTAAACCGTGTTTACAACTACTTAAAAACTGTAAGACCAACTAGTGTGGAGGCAGAACGAGCTTTCTCTGCCTCTGCATTGTTATTAACAAAAATTCGTTCAAGCCTTTCCGATGAAAGCATTGATAATTTAACGTTTTTAAGATCTTATTTTATTAACAAAAATGAGTAATAGTTTTCTGCTATCCTCCTACCTCCTATATTATAAATACTGTTATCTGTTACTGTTAATGTAATATGTAATTTACGTTACGTGAAGAATTTTTTTTGTATAAATATAAGCAAAGTCTCCTATATTATAAATACTGTTACTGTTCATAACGTAATTCACGTTACGTAAAGAATTTTTTTATATAAATATAAGCACAATATTACTTATTAATGTTATCAAGACAATCCTTATCCTTATTAATAAATTAAAATTATAAAACAACATATCTATCTTTTAATTAAAAATTCTTTTGAGTTTTATCTACCTAACTACCTAATACATTTAAATTTATTAAATTGTTCAAACTTCAAACGCTAGTAGATAAATAAAGGGTTGCAATTGAACGACCAATTCTAGCTTTTAGCACAAGTTTTATTATTTATTCAAAAAACGACGCGTTTCGACTTCGACCATCTGGTTGTGATCCATTCCTTGACGAAATTTCATACCGATATGACTGTTTCTCTTTTAATACCAAATTTTGTACGTAACATGATTGATATTATACGCTTACAATTGTGATTGGGAGAATAGTTAAATCACCAAAGACTGTATAAGGACCACAACCACAACCAAATGGTCGGAAGTCGAAACGTCGTTTTTTGAATAAATAATAAAACTTGTATTAGAATTGGTCGTTCAATTGCAACCCCTAATATATTTAATTATTTAGAAAAAAAATCTCAATACCGAAAAATATCGGTATTACCGGTCTTGCAGAGATTTCAGTACCGAAATACCGGTATTAAAATTTCGTCCGGTATTGGAACCACTATTATGTGTGGCCAGGCCTTAGTGACTTTTAAGGACCCTAGACAGTTGTTGTTCTCGTCTACTTGGTCCGTTTGCGTGGCCGTGCTGTGACTGGGCGATTCCCAATCGGAGTCCGATTGAGTGCTCTGATCGATAGTGTGAACTGCGCCGACTTGAGTCCCCCTGTGGACACGGCTTAATGGGACCGTCTGTGAGGCCTGGTCTGTTCGTGAACACGGCGATGGAGATGGCGGCAGTGGTGAGACTGCTACTGGAACGCTCCAAGGTCCAGTTGGCGAAGTGTATCTCCGTATGCGTACGTCCCAGACTTCGAGCAGGTACCGTGGTGGACGAGTAAATCTCGGTGGTTCCAGGTCTATCTTCTCCAGTTTCCAGGGCAGAAGCTGGAACGAGACCTTTTTCTCTCCTACTGACTGGTTGGTTCAGGTTGCCCTGGGCGCCTCTTTCCACGGTGATCTGACCGGCCCTGGTGATCGGGGCGTCGAGAGTGGCCGTGGAATGTGACTCCTCCGCCGTGTAATGATGCGAGAGCGCGAAGCTCTTCCACAATTAATTCCCGAGGAGGTATTATCTCCTCGTGCAAAAAGAACAAGTCTTGGCTATCGATATAGAGAGCTATGATGCTGTGCTATTCTCAAGCCGCGACTCGGTGTTCTGTCGTCTCGCGCGGTCTTATATAGCGAGGCTGCCGAATTTCACTTATGCGAAATGGTTTGCCCCTGCGGCCATCTGTCGGCTTGCCGCGTACCGAATCGCCTTAGGGCTCGCACCGCCGTACGCGTAGCGCGTGAATCTCGGCAACCTCTGCAAATCCTTCCACGAGCGAATTACGAACACGAAGCATGACATGAACATAAAGCGTGCGGTTCAGTAGGCGCTGAATGTGTGGTGGATCGTAGCCGCCACAGGACCCCCCTGGTTGTGGTAAGGCCCATCCTACGTTGGCGCGAACCGGACTGGTTGGCGTACTGCTCGTCCTGACTTTGTTGTCTTGGTGGTGGCTTCGGTGCTTGGTTTAGCCTGCTTGGTGGCTTCCGCTTTGTCTGGGGCTTCTTCGTCCATTATGTACGCCGGTTTTAGTCTGTCTATTGCGATGTTGACTGTCTTTTCTCTCACTCGCAGTTTGTATGTTTTGTTACCCCTGTTTAGTACTTCATAGGGTCCATCGTAAGGTAGGTGGAGAGCTCCTGCTGGTGCGTCATGCCGTACGAATACGTGTGAAGCTGTCTCCATGTCCTTGAAGATGAATGTAGCCTTTTGTCCGTGGTGTTTGATTTTTGGTCGGAGATGTGCCATTGTCTTTCGAAGTCTGGTTACCAGGGTGTCTTCGTTTTCGTAATCCCTGTTAAGTTCGCTGAGGAACTGTCCGGGTAGTCGGATCGGCTCTCCGTACACCATCTCGGCTGGAGTGGAGTTTAGGTCCTCTTTCCAGGCTGCTCTAATGCCGAGGAGGATGACAGGTAGTATCTGTGTCCATGCCTCTGTCTCGTGGCATTTGATAGATGCCTTCATTTGTCTATGGAATCTTTCTACCATCCCGTTTGCCTCGGGGTGGTACGCTGTTGTTCTAATGTGTTTTGTGCCAGTTAGTTTTGTTAGGTTCTGGAATAGCTCGGCTTCGAATTGCCGGCCTTGATCCGTAGTTATTCGAGCTGGTGTGCCGAATCGTGCTACCCAGTCCGTAAAGATGTGTTTGGCAATTGTCTCTGCTGTGATGTTGGGTATTGGTATTGCTTCTGTCCACCGAGTAAATCTATCTACTATGGTGAGTATCTATACCCCTCTGATATCGGTAATGGTCCGACTATATCTGTGTGTATGTGTTGAAATCTTTGCGTTGGCTGTTCAAACGTTCCGGGCTGGGTATGGTTATGCCTTGTTATTTTTGCTTTTTGGCATTGTATACACGTTCTTGCCCATTTAGTGCAATCTTGTTGTATTCCTGGCCAGATGTATCGCTCTTTGACGAGTTTCGTTGACGCTTTAATGCCTGGGTGAGCTAACCCGTGTAGGTATAAGAAAACCTGCTTTCTTAGACTCTTGGGTACGTAAGGTCGAACTACTGGCGTGCTTGTGTCGCACCAAGCTGTTTTCGTGGATCCTAGTATAGGGATGTGTGTTAGTTTTATTTTGTTTTCGCTTTTCAGCAACTCTTGCAATTCTGTATCGTTTTGCTGTTCGTGAGCCAGTGTATCGAGTTCTACAGCCGTCTGTATTGCTTCGACTCGTGATAGTGCGTCAGCTACCGTGTTGTCTTTTCCCTCGATGTGCTGGATGTCTGTTGAAAACCTGCCCTATGTATTCCAGATGTCGTGCTTGTCTTGGTGAACTTTGGAGTGGGTCTTTTTTGAAGGCGTGTATTAACGGTTTGTGATCTGTATATATAGTGAACAGCCTTCCTTCCAACATGTGTCTATAATGTTTGATAGTGACGTATATGGCTAGAAGTTCTCTATCGTATGGGCTGTATTTTGTTTGTGCTATATTGAGCTTCTTGCTTAGAAATGCTAGTGGCTGCCACCCATCTGTGGTTTTCTGTTGGATTACAGCTCCGATTGCCGTAGCTGAAGCGTCAGTTGTTACTGCCAGTTTAGCTGTTGGATCTGGATGAGCTAAGAGTGTGACCCGTGACAAGCTGTCCTTGCATTGCTTGAATGCCTTGTCTCTTTCCAGATTCCAGTCTATGGGTGCTTTTCCCTTTGTTTTTGGTCCTTTTAGCACGTCGTTTAACATGGCTTGGTCTTCTGCTGCTCCTGGGATGAATCTCCTGTAGAAGTTGATCATGCCCAGGAATTGACGTAGTTGCTTCACCGTACTTGGTTGCGGAAAGTTTTTTATGGCCTCGATCTTTTCTGGTAATGGCTGTGTCCCTTCTTCTGAGACTAAATAGCCGAGGAACTGTACTTTGTTGACTCCGAAGACACACTTGGCTGAATTTATTCTAACCCCGTATTCGCTGAGCCGGATGAACAGCTGCTTAAGGTGTGCTTCGTGTTGTTCCTTAGTAGATGATGCTACGAGTATATCATCGATATACGCGTAACAAAAGTCCAATCCGCGTAGCACTTCGTTAATGAAGCGTTGGAACGTCTGCGCTGCATTGCGTAGGCCAAATGGCATGTATTTGAATTCAAAGAGGCCAAATGATGTGGTTATCGCCGTCTTTGGAATGTCTTCCTCTCGTACCGGGATCTGGTTGTATGCCCTGACCAAATCGATCGTTGAAAAGATCTTTCTTTGGTAGAGCGTTTGTGCGAAATCCTCTATGTGCGGTATCGGATATTGGTCTGGTACGGTTCTTGCGTTTAGCCTCCTGTAGTCTCCGCATGGACGCCATGTTTTGTCCTTTTTGGGTACCATGTGGAGAGGCGATGACCAAGGACTCTTTGACGGCTGGATAATGCCCTCCTGTAGGAGTAGGTCGAATTCCGTCTTTGCTGCTTGTAGTTTGTCTGGTGCTAGTCTGCGTGGCCTGCTGGCTTCTGGTTGGCCTGGCGTTGTCTGTATGTGGTGTTGAGTTCCGTGCTTTATCACCTCTTTTGTCCTTGTTAGCTTGGTGATGTCTGGGAAGTCTGCCAAGAGCGCATGGAATTCGCTCTTCTCCACTAATGTCTTTACCGAGAAGACCTGGTTGTAACACCTAGCGCCCGTAGTTGTTAGTCCTGTCTTCCTGTCGATGAACTTGCCCCTTTTCATATCGGGTAACAAGTCATAGTATGCGAGGAAGTCTGATCCGATGATGGGCTGTCCGACGTCTGCTATGATGAACCTCCACGGGAATGCTCTCCTTAGGCTGAAATCCGGCTTGATGGTTATGGAGCCGTATGTGATTATGCGGGAGCCGTTTGCCGCGAAGAGTTCATATGCCTCTGGTCGCCTTCTACTGCTTGCTAGCGTCTGCGGGAAAACGCTAACGTCTGAACCTGTGTCCACCAGGTACTTCGTTTTAGTATTGCGGTCTGTCACGTATAAGCGGCACGGTGTCGGGCTGTTGTCATTGGCCGCCAGCAATGAGTGCCCTACTCGTTTTTCTGGAATGTGCATGGTTGTGCACAACAGCGGGCGTCTGCTCCGAATCGTCGATGGTAGTAACATAGACCCTCCTTGATAGGTGTTTTGCTGCGTGGTCTACCTCGTGATCGACTTCGGGCTCGACTGCGTCCTCTCCGTAGCTCTTTGGCCATGTTGGTCATCTGCTCTGTGAGAGTGGCTACCTGCTGGGTAAGTGTCTCCATCTGTGATGTCCATGCGTTCTGTGGGCTACTGGCTGCTGCTGCTGGTGGACGTTCCGTGGCTAGAACGAGAGCTCGGCTGTTGACCTCGTGGATTCGGTCTGCCTGCTCTGCTACGTCTTGTAGTTTGTCGCTCTTCCTCGTGGCCAGGATGGCCTGTGTTTGCGGTGGAAGGCGCCCTAGCCATAGTGTCCGCAGCAAGTCGTCGGAGACTGTTGTTCCTGCTAGCGTTGAAAGGTGCCGTAGGAATTGTGATGGTTTCCTGTCTCCGAGCTCTTCTCTCTCCAGAAGTTGCCTGATCCGCTGCTCTTGCGAATCTGTCAGCCGTTGTACGAGAGCGCTCTTTATAGCTGAATATTTGTTGCTGGAGGGGGGGTTCGTGATTACGTCTTTAATCTCCCTCGCTTGTCGTGGTTCTAATTTGGACAGAACGTATCCGTATTTGACGTCATCGTCGGTGATGATGCTTAGAGCGAACTGCCCTTCGAGTTGCGCAAACCACAGCTCCGGATCGTCTGGCCAGAAAGGGGGGATGCGCATTGCGACTCGGTTGATGCTGGTATCGTCATCTTCCACGATTATTGTGCTCTCCTTCTTCGGCATGTCTGTTTTTCCTCCAACGTCGGGGTCACCAATGTAGCGCTTTATGTTCAGGCGTGTTCGTAATTCGCTCGTGGAAGGATTTGCAGAGGTTGCCGAGATTCTCATGAATAATCGAGGCGATGTAACAATAGTTGGTTTATTCTGTACACTATATACAATTATTTTTAGATTGTTTTTGGTGGCCCTTACAAGGGCCGTTTTTGTATGCGGAGTTATAGCCGCTCTCTATAAGTTATGTGTGGCCAGGCCTTAGTGACTTTTAAGGACCCTAGACAGTTGTTGTTCTCGTCTACTTGGTCCGTTTGCGTGGCCGTGCTGTGACTGGGCGTTTCCCAATCGGAGTCCGATTGAGTGCTCTGATCGATAGTGTGAACTGCGCCGACTTGAGTCCCCCTGTGGACACGGCTTAATGGGACCGTCTGTGAGGCCTGGTCTGTTCGTGAACACGGCGATGGAGATGGCGGCAGTGGTGAGACTGCTACTGGAACGCTCCAAGGTCCAGTTGGCGAAGTGTATCTCCGTATGCGTACGTCCCAGACTTCGAGCAGGTACCGTGGTGGACGAGTAAATCTCGGTGGTTCCAGGTCTATCTTCTCCAGTTTCCAGGGCAGAAGCTGGAACGAGACCTTTTTCTCTCCTACTGACTGGTTGGTTCAGGTTGCCCTGGGCGCCTCTTTCCACGGTGATCTGACCGGCCCTGGTGATCGGGGCGTCGAGAGTGGCCGTGGAATGTGACTCCTCCGCCGTGTAATGATGCGAGAGCGCGAAGCTCTTCCACAATTAATTCCTGAGGAGGTATTATCTCCTCGTGCAAAAAGAACAAGTCTTGGCTATCGATATAGAGAGCTATGATGCTGTGCTATTCTCAAGCCGCGACTCGGTGTTCTGTCGTCTCGCGCGGTCTTATATAGCGAGGCTGCCGAATTTCACTTATGCGAAATGGTTTGCCCCTGCGGCCATCTGTCGGCTTGCCGCGTACCGAATCGCCTTAGGGCTCGCACCGCCGTACGCGTAGCGCGTGTACGGCGTGCGGTTCAGTAGGCGCTGAATGTGTGGTGGATCATAGCCGCCACATATTTATATTGAAACAAAAAATATGTTGCATTTCTACTGCTCTATCGTCTCGCACAAGCAACGATTTTAGAGTATAGATCTGTCTTTATTGCATATATATTTAAATACAATTCTATCATTGCTCTCATTAGCTATGTCTCTTTATATATATAATAAAAATATATTGTGAAAATATTTATAAATATTACTTATAAATTTTATGAATATACATTACATCAAACAATTTGCATAATACATTTTATATTGTTAGTTTCTGATTACATCGATTTAACAAACGTCGTACATAAATTGTAATTTGTAGAAAGATATTTGCAAATATCCTTTTTATTGTATGTATACAGAATATCGCAAAGTACTATGTATAAGCGCTTGTGAGGAGCGCAGTAAATTGAACAATAAAGTCTCATAGCATTTACAATTTTCGTAATAATAATAGAAATTTAAATAAAATCGGAAATATGTATCTGTGTATGTGAGAGAGAAAAAGAGAGAGAGAGAAGCATTCGGCCGTTCGAGTTATCGCATGATCCAGCGTGTCAGGGCTTTTTGTCGGCGCGCGGCAAGGGGAGGGACAGCGCGGCGCGGCGATGACGGTGTAACGAGTGGCAACGGCGTGCACCGCGCCTATTAGAAGTTAGCCCCCCACTTTTAGAATTAACATATCTTGACTGTTGTGCTAAATTGTGCTAGGTTTGTGCTACATTGTTCTCGAATATTAAAACCGTAATATGAAAAATACAATAGAAAATTGAAAAAAACGATTATTTGAGTCAGCCCTCCACTTTTCGTTTTTTGTAATTTTTTTGACTGTATTAAATTGTACTAGGTTGTGCTATTATTGTGCTAAAGTATTATTTACAAAAAATGACACGAAAAAAAGTTATGATAAAAAAATAATTTCGACTAATGTTGAATATAATTCACATTTTTACATGTATTCGTTATCCGATCTAAATAATATTGCATATCTGAGTTGTGCTAACGTAGCACAAATCAGCACAACATTCGATTTTTCAAGAAAAACGATATAAAGGGCACTTTACTCTAGAGCGCGGCCCTTCGCGCTCGGATTCTATGTCCACAATTCGGCTTTCTGATTATTCGATAGATATAGGACTGCATATCTGAGTTGTGCTAACCTAGCACAAGTCAGCACAACATTTCTCAAGAACAACGATATGAAGGGCACTTTACTCTTGAGCGCGGCCATTCGCGCTCGGAATCTATGTCCATAATTCGGCTTTCTGATTATTCGATAGAGATAAGATTACATATCTGAGTTGTGCTAACCTAGCACAAGTCAGCACAACATTCGATTTTTCAAGAAAAATGATATAAAGGGCACTTTACTCTAGAGCGCGGCCCTTCGCGCTCGGATTCTATGTCCATAATTCGGCTTTCTGATTATTCGATAGATATAAGACTGCATGTCTGAGTTGTGCTAACCTAGCACAAGTCAACGCAATATTTGATTTCTCAAGAACAACGATATAAAGTGCACTTTACTCTTGAGCGCGGCCCTTCGCGCTCGGATTCTATGTCCATAATTCGGCTTTCTGATTATTCGATAGATATAGGATTGCATGTCTGAGTTGTGCTAACCTAGCACAAGTCAGCACAATATTTGATTTCTCAAGAACAACGATATAAAGTGCACTTTACTCTTGAGCGCGGCCCTTCGCGTTCGGATTTTATGTCCATAATTCGGCTTTCTGATTGTTCGATAGAGATAAGATTGCATATCTGAGTTGTGCTAACCTAGCATAAGTCAGCACAACATTCGATATCTCAAGTACAACGATATAAAGGGCATTTTACTCTTGAGCGCAGCTCTTCGCGCTCGGATTCTATGTCCATAATTCGGCTTTCTGATTGTTCCATAGATATAGGACTGCATATCTGAGATATATTTCCTACGATATATCAAAAACAACTCAGACATGCAGTCCTATATCTATCGAATAATCAGAAAGCCGAATTATGGACATAGAATCCGAGCGCGAAGGGCCGCGCTCAAGAGTAAAGTGCACTTTATATCGTTGTTCTTGAGAAATCAAATATTGCGTTGACTTGTGCTAGGTTAGCACAACTCAGACATGCAGTCTTATATCTATCGAATAATCAGAAAGCCGAATTATGGACATAGAATCCGAGCGCGAAGGGCCGCGCTCTAGAGTAAAGTGCCCTTTATATCATTTTTCTTGAAAAATCGAATGTTGTGCTGACTTGTGCTAGGTTAGCACAACTCAGATATGTAATCTTATCTCTATCGAATAATCAGAAAGCCGAATTATGGACATAGATTCCGAGCGCGAATGGCCGCGCTCAAGAGTAAAGTGCCCTTCATATCGTTGTTCTTGAGAAATGTTGTGCTGACTTGTGCTAGGTTAGCACAACTCAGATATGCAGTCCTATATCTATCGAATAATCAGAAAGCCGAATTGTGGACATAGAATCCGAGCGCGAAGGGCCGCGCTCTAGAGTAAAGTGCCCTTTATATCGTTTTTCTTGAAAAATCGAATGTTGTGCTGACTTGTGCTACGTTAGCACAACTCAGATATGTAATCTTATCTCTATCGAATAATCAGAAAGCCGAATTATGGACATCGATTCCGAGCGCGAAGGGCCGCGCTCAAGAGTAAAGTGCCCTTCATATCGTTGTTCTTGAGAAATGTTGTGCTGACTTGTGCTAGGTTAGCACAACTCAGATATGCAGTCCTATATCTATCGAATAATCAGAAAGCCGAATTGTGGACATAGAATCCGAGCGCGAAGGGCCGCGCTCTAGAGTAAAGTGCCCTTTATATCGTTTTTCTTGAAAAATCGAATGTTGTGCTGACTTGTGCTACGTTAGCACAACTCAGATATGTAATCTTATCTCTATCGAATAATCAGAAAGCCGAATTATGGACATCGATTCCGAGCGCGAAGGGCCGCGCTCAAGAGTAAAGTGCTTCATATCGTTGCTCTTGAGAAATTAAATGTTGTGCTGACTTGTGCTAGGTTAGCACAACTCAGATATGCAATATTATTTAGATCGGATAACGAATACATGTAAAAATGTGAATTATATTCAATATTAGTCGAAATTATTTTTTATCATAACATTTTTTCGTGTCATTTTTTGTAAATAATACTTTAGCACAATAATAGCACAACCTAGCACAATTTAATACAGTCAAAAGAGTTGCAAAAAACGAAAAGTGGGGGGCTGACTCAAATAATCGTTTTTTTCAATTTTCTATTGTATTTTTCATATTACGGTTTTAATATTCGAGCACAATGTAGCACAAACCTAGCACAATTTAGCACAACAGTCAAAATATGTTAATTCTAAAAGTGGGGGGTTAACTTCTAATAGGCGTGCCCCGCTGTCCCTTCCCTTGTCGCGCGCCGACAAAATGTCCAACACGCTGGACCGTGCGATAGCTCAAACGGCCGTATGCTTCTCTCTCTCTCTCTCTCTCTTTATCTCTCACACACACACGCAGATACATATTTCCGATTTTATTTAATATTTCTATTATTATTACGAAAATCGTAAAATGCTATGGGACTTTTTGTTCAATTTACTGTGCTCCTCACAAGCGCTTATATATAGTACTCTGCGACATTCTGTATACATACAATAAAAAGGATATTTGCATATAACTTTCTACAAGTTACAATTTATGTACGACGTTTGTTAAATCGATATAATCAAAAACTAACAATATAAAATGTATTATGCAAATTGTTTGATGTAATGTATATTCGTAAAATTTATAAATAATATTTATAAATATTTTCACACTACATTCTTTGCCTCAAAAGCATCGAAATAATAGATTTATATCGATAATATAATGGGCCCCTTCATCGCCCATTCCCGTGAGACGCAACCATAATATGTGTATTTTTTTCGTCTCTCCGATATATGCAAACGAGATTGAGGCGTCTTTTTCTAACGATATTCATTAGAATATTGTGATCAGATATGATAAATGTAAAATATGATATATGAATAATTTACCATTTTGGAAAAGGTAATTAATTTTCTGCTATAATTTAAAAAAAAATGTTGCTTCATACATTTTACACATTATTGAAATATTTTTCCTTACAAGAATTTCCTTCTAAGGCTATAGTTTATAGTAGTGTAGCGAAAGCTGCAGCATAAATTTCACAGCATATGCTATCAGGTTGTTAAAGCTTTTTAAATATTATATTATTTGTAGGCAACGGCGATGAAAGTAATTTTTTTTTTAGGCACCAATTTATCATATGTACAGCCGGGTAGGCTATCGTACATTCGAAGCTTGGTGTCATCAAAAAAAATCGCCAGCAATCACTATAATTTGCTCCAATAATTTGTTAGCTTTTGTCGCTATGTGACATGCTGCAATTATATAAGAATTATCGAAATATAGCACGCTTTCAAAATAAGAATCATCTCTTATGACGCGTAAAAATCGGTCCAATGATTCATCTCATCTGGATTTTTATTCTTATCAAATATGCCTTTTAGTTGAGGCAGTGTCTTTATGATCTCTGAATTAAATTTCGTTTAAATTTCGCTACCAGAATGTACATGCAAATCGTATCTGATGTAAAACATTTTTAGTAACCAGCACACAAATTAAGATCGCTTCTCGATTTTTTTTTAAATAACCAGCATACAAATTAAATTAGATCGCCTCTGGATTTTTTTTGAATAACCAGAACACGAATTAAATCGCCTCTGGAAGACTTTTCGAATAACCAGCACACGAATTAAATCGCCTTTAAAATACTTTTCAAATAACCAGCACACGAATTAAATCGCCTCTGGGTTTTTTTTCAAATCAGCACATGAATTAAATCGCCTCTGGATGTTTTTTTCTTTTGAATAATCAGCTCACGAATATATCGCCTCTGAAATAAATATTTTAATAACTAGAGCGCACATGCAAACCGCATCTGGTAATAAAATATTTTTAAAAACAACCAGCCCACGAATAAATCGCCTCTGGATTTTTTTGAATAACCAGCACACGAATTAAATCGCCTCTAGGTTTTTTTACACCAGCACACGAATTAGATCGCCTCTGGATTTTTTTTTTTAAATAATCAGCTCACGAATAGATCGCCTCTGAAATAAATATTTTAATAACCAGATCGCACATGCAAACCGCATCTGGTATGAAATATTTTTAAAAACAACCAGCCCACGAATAAATCGCCTCTGGGATAAATATTTTTTAATAAGTATTTTTTTAATTAATAACTAGAGCGCATATGCAAACTGCATCTAGTAAAATATATAATCTGTACGTGTATATATATATATTGTGTATAACTTACATAGAATATTTTCCACGTAACACGTTGCAACACTGTTTTCACGCAGCTTGTTACGCGTACGATTGTTACGGCGCCGCGCGACAGCGAGTATCTATGACGCGCAATACGAGAAAGAAAATGCAAGAGTATAATGCCTTAGTGTGCGCATACATGTATACTGACGTATACTATTACACGCGAAATGGAAGAGAAGGATGGTACGAGATTGTCTCTCCTTGTCACACAAACCGATTCTAGCGCCGTCTGTCTCGATATCGAGCAACTAATCTACGGGTCTGTTTTACTCTTTTGCCTCGATCTCACACAAACACATATGCACAAAAATTTTCTGCACAGAAATTTTTTTTACTACGCTTCTAAACGCATTTCTGACTGTTCACTTATATTCCTTCAGGAAATTCCGAGCTGAGTGTGCTCTTATTTTGTACGTACAAACTACAAAACTTTTATATTCAGCTAATATTGTTACGAGTTGATGTCAGAAGCCGATAAGAAAACTGTAATTTTCTATTTTTTCTTTATTTTAAACATAAAATGGTTCACTCTCATATTTCTTGCTATGTGTAATTTAATTGTGGAGAAGTATTTATTATTCTGTGCAACTAATAAAAAGTTTTCTGTGCACAAAATTTAGCGGTAATACAGGAAGGTCCGGCATTCTCTTAAACAATAATTTACTTTATAAACTACTTTATAAATTGTTCAAAGTGACTACCATTTTGGTCTACACACACTTCTGCTCTTTGAATTATTGATGTTGTAGACCGCAAAAGAAGTTCCGCATTGTTACGTATATTACAAGCGTCTGTTATTTTATTTAATAACTGCTCCCGATTGACTGGCTTATCCGCATAGACTAGAGATTTCATGTGGCCCCACAAAAAATAATCCAGAGGAGATAGATCGGGAGATCTTGCAGGCCAATTTATTGGACCTCCCCGGCCAATCCAGCGCTCAGGAAATTTTTCATTTAGATATCTTGTAACAATTTTGCTAAAGTGAGGTGGTGCTCCATCTTGTTGAAACCACATTTGTGTTCTGATGTTTAAAGGCAGATCTTCAAGAAGTTTGGGCAACTGTTCTTGTAATAAATGCAAGTATTGTTCAGCATTTAAATGATCTTCAATAATGATGGGCCCTATTAGACGATTACCGATTATACCGCACCAGATATTCACTGAAAATCGATTTTGAAAATGTGTTTCAATAATAGCATAAGGATTTTCTTCTCGCGGTGACCAAACGTGTGAGTTTCTATTATTTGTAATGCCGTCTCTCGTAAAACTAGCTTCGTCGGTAAATAAAATTTTTGTATGTATTTGCCGATTTCTTAAAAGTCAGTGACAAAAATTGACGCGTGCAGGATAATCATTTGGTTGAAGAGCTTGAACATTTATAAAATGGAATGGGTATAAATGGGTATAAATGGGTTTGCGCCGAAAGTCTTCTGATACTAATAATAGGAGTTCTGTCCACCGTTGCTAGTATCGCATCCTCGATTTGACGATGTCGCCTTAATGGTCTCTCAAGATTTTTATTTGGGACCGTACCAGTAAATTTAATGCTTCGGTGGACATTGCTAAAAACTTTTCGATCTGGTACTCTGCGATTAGGAAACGGTCGGTGATATTCTGTTACTGCTGCACGTGCGTTAAGGGCCGTCTACAATGGCCGTAGCATAAGGTTGTAAGGCCGTAGTCGTAAGAAATTGACCAATCACAGTTGATTATTCTCCTGAACTTCAACTGGGATTGGTCAATTTCTTAATACTACGGCCTTACAACCTTATGCTACGGCCATTGTAGACGACCCTTTATCATTACAGAAACCATAAATAAAATGAATATCGGCATATTCTTCATTGGAAAATGTACTCATGATTGGTAGGTAAGAGAAATTTCTAAGCTCTGTTTATGCGATGTTTTCACTTAAAACGACAGTCAATTTATTAATATTATCTTGTGTGGCAAGTGTGGAAAACAATGAATTATGTCGAGTATGAAGTTGCCGCATGAGCTGAAGCGAATGCGGCAACTTCATGCGCGACGTAGTTCGTTGTCTTCCGCACATGCCATACATACAATATTTTTTGTAATACCTGTTATTTCCGCACTACTAGTGTGGTAAGGTAAGTCATAAAGGTGCTTTTCTCGCATTAGTGCGAGAAATAACTACGTTTGCATTTTATCGCTATAACTTTGAAACAAGCGACTTTAGGACATATGTGTATTAAGACTTTTTGACTTAGAATGACACAAAGAATACACAGTTTCAGTGTGGACATCACGTTGCGGGACACCCTGTATATGGTTCATATTATACAGGGTGTCCTAGACCACACGTACACCCCTTTTCTTTCAAAAACTAAGCATTTTAGAGAAAAATGTTTCAGACGAAAGTTGTTTGGTTTCGAGGGGGCCATAAGATGGTACCATTGGTTTGACCTTGAAGAGTCATTTGAAGGTCACGTGAAGGTCACTTCAATTTCTTTAAATGGAATACCCTATATATTTTTGCACATTCTTATAGCTCATCTCGAGAGCTTTCCAAAACACTATAATTAAGTTAGTTTTCATTAAGTACTTTCCGAGTTATGAGGCTTGAAATAATTTCTTAATTTTACGTAAATCATAAAATATCTTGTAAAATATTCATTTTTCGATTATCTTACCTTAATACTTTTATGTACAAAATAATGAGAGGAATCAATTGATGTAAAGAAAACACATAGTTGTTTCGAAGAAAAAATATGTAATTTTTAATTGCAAATTACATTTTTTTTTAAAAACAACTATGTTTTTTCTTTACACCAATTGATTCCTCATTGTTTTGTATATAAAAGTATTAAGGTAAGATAATCGAAAACTGAATATTTTACTAGATATTTTATGGTTTATGTAAAATTAAGAAATTATTTCAAGCCTCATAAAGTACTGAAAAAGTACTCAATGAAGAAATACTTTATTATAGTGTTTTGGAAAGCTCTCGAGATAAGCTATAAGAATACATAATAAAAAATAGGGGGTTCCATTTAAAAAATTAAAGGTAACCTTAATTTTTGCTTATTACTTAATAATTATTGCGAATTTTGCAAAGTGGTAGAGGACTTTTCTTCTTAGTTTGACCCAATCTATCATCACTTTTCGTTTGGTCCCTCACGAATCGGACACCTTGTATATACAGGGTGAGTCTGATAAAAGGTCCACCGTGTTTTTCTCGAAAACGAAGCGAGATATAAAAAAATGTTTCAGACAAAAGTTATATGGCTTGAAGAGGGACATAAGATGCTTCCATTAGTTTGACCTTGAAGAGTCACCTGAAGATCACGTGAAGGTCACCTCCAACTTTTTAAACGGGACACCCTATATACTTTTACATATTCTTGTAGCTCATCTCGAGAGCTTTCAAAAACACTATAATAAAGTATTTTTTCGTTGAGTACTTTTCGAGTTATGATGCTTAAAATAATATCTTAATTTTACATAAACCATAAAATATCTAGTAAAATATTCATTTTTCGATTATCTCACCATAATACTTTTATGTACAAAATAATGAGAGGAATCAATTGGTGTAAAGAAAACACACAGTTGTTTTTAAGAAAAATATGTAATTGTTACACATATTTGTTAATTTGCAATTAACAGTTACATATTTTTTCTTAAAAATAACTATGTATTTTCTTTACACCAGTTGATTCCTCTCATTATTTTGTACATAAAAGTATTAAAGTAAGATAATCGAAAAATGAATATTTTACAAGATATTTTATGGTTTATGTAAAATTAAGAAATGATTTCAAGCCTTATAACTCAAAAAGTACTTGAGGGAAAAATATTTTATTATAGTGTTTTGGAAAGCCCTCGAGATAAGCTACAAGAATATGCAATAAAAATAGGGGATTCCGTTTAGGAAATTGACGATGATCTTCACGTGACCTTCAAATGACTCTCCAAGGTCAAATCATTGCCACCATCTGATGGCCCTCTTCAAGCTATATAACTTTTGTCTGAAACATTTGTTTATTTAACGCATTGTTTCGGAGATATTTGAGCGTATTATTTAAAATCGGACACCCTGTATAATATAGATACATATATAAATATATTTTTATATATAACATGAAGTGTTGTTTGTTTATGTCATAAAATTTATAACTTTTTAAAATAATATAATTTAGAAATTAATTTAATTAGAAAAAAAGTAATAATTTAAAGAACCGGAACCGTAACCGAAAAAAACCGTAATTTAAACGGTTTCGATTTCCTTTATTTATCAAGAAACCGAAACTGGAACCGAAACAGTTATTAAATATTTTATTAAACCGTAACCGAAATCGAACCCTAATTTTGTTTCGATCCGGATCCCTGATTATAACACATTATTGTGTAGAATGATATATCAAAATTTAAATTAACTCTTATACAAAACATATTATATTACCGTATTTTTTCTTTTTTTTTTGCTGCTGTTGCTTCTCCTACTTCATTTTTAGGAGTAGCATTCCTCTTCTGAAACATATCAGCAATGTCAGTATGTGAATGTATAAGATGAAAGCATAAATTCGTGGTATTTCCCGCAGTTTTCACAGTTTGCTGGCAAATTTTACATTTTTCACCTTCAGTAGGTTTTATAAAAAGCTTCCAAGAGTTGCTTTTGAGAGGCACTGTGAAATATAAAATTGAACAATTTGTATTATTTTTTTAGTGATAGAACAATATAAATATTCAATACTATACAATTCTATTATTGAAGAATTAATGTCAAACGAGTATGACAATACTTAAAAAAACGAAGAATAATGTACAGTGAATACGTACTGTTGTAGAATGTGAGGATAAAAGTTTCAAGTTAGGTGCTGGGATTCGATTTTTTAATTTACTTTCAAGAAAAATACATGCACAAACTTAGAGTTACATGCACATATTACACACATCTGTAGAAATGTGTATTCGTAGTTATAAATCATGTACGTTCTGTAAAATTATTAGAAACAAACAGAAAGCACATAAAAATAATAAAATCCCACAAATGAAAATATGAAATCACAATAAAAACAAAATCGAATATCATGTTCATTGTTTAATTTGTATTCATCTAGTGGGAGTTAAACTGAATAGTTTTTTTTTAAATTCTTTCAATTCTTTTAACAATTGAAATACTCGAAATCAACGATAGAATGAAATGAATTTCTTTGTAGACAAAGCCGAATACTTTATTCAATATACTTCAATAATCACTTTATTCAATATCATCGACTATTCGACTTACAGATAATCCATTCTTAAGGCCATTCCAGAATACGTTGCAAATGTTTTGTTGCCAGTTGCCAAACTATTGTAATCCAATCAGCGTTAAACTAGCTTGACGCTAATTGGATCACAATGGTTTGGCAATTGGCAATGGGATATTTGCAACGTATTATGGAATGGTCTTTATTTCAAGTAAAGTCTTGTGATTTATTTATTAGACGTCACTGACCAATCACAGCCATTCCTCTGAAGAATGTAATGGTAACATTCTTTAGGAAGTCGATTGTGTATCAGATTACTGGGTGAAAATTATAAAAATGAACAAATTTCAGATGAATAGCTGTGATTGGTCAAGTAAACTATTAGCTAATAAAAACATTCGATATTCTGAGATCTAGTATCGATACATGCAAATATTGTTTGATGAAATATCGATGCAAAATATTAATATTTCTGTTGCAAAGTATCGATACCTGCAATATCGATACTGTATCATACATTCCTAAGATAGATGTGATGTACATCGCTACCAGTAGTAACATCATGATAGAATTTATTAGACCACCTAATTCCGCAAACAGCCTGTAATTAAATAGCGCTAATAGTATTTTCCCGAACGCACAAATAGGTATAGTATATGTGTGATTCACATTTTTTTATTCTGGATTTGACACGTTCAAAAAGTACCAAAAAAATACTAAATATAATGTGATACAATTGCTATTATTGCATGCGAAAGCACAGTTAATGGGAAAGAAAAATAAAATTTGGTTTTTTAAGTAATATACAGGGTGTCGCAGACCACCCGTATCAGCCGAATATCTTAAAAACTGAGCGTGGCAGACAAAAGTATTTCAGACAAAAGTTGTAAGGTTTCAAGTAACGCATTACATGGCGATATCAGTATGAACTTGAAGATTGTTGTCAAGGTCACGTAAAGGTCACCTTGAATTCTGTAAATGGAAATCCAAATTTTTTATTGCATATTCTTGTAGCTTATCTCGAGAGCTTTCCAAAGCACTATAATTAAATATTTTTTCATTAAGTACTTTTCGAGTTACGAGGCTCGAAATAATTTCTTAATTTTACATAAACCATAAAATATCTAGTAAAATATTCATTTTTCGATTATCTTATCTTAATACTTTTATGTACAAAATAATGAGAGGAATCAATTGGTGTAAAGAAAACATAATTGTTTCGAAGAAAAAATATGTAATTTGTAATTAAGAATTACATATTTTTTCTTAAAAACAACTGTGTGTTTTCTTTACACCAATTGATTCCTCTCATTATTTTGTACATAAAAGTATTAAAGTAAGATAATCGAAAAATGAATATTTTACTAGATATTTTATGGTTTATGTAAAATTAAGATATTATTTTAAGCATCATAACTCGAAAAGTACTCAACGAAAAAATACTTTATTATAGTGTTTTGGAAAGCTATCGAGATAAGCTACAAGAATATGCAATAAAAAATAGGGGGTTCCATTTAAGAAATTAAAGGTGACCTTCATGTGACCTTCAAATAACTCTTCAAGGTCAAACCAATGGTACCTTCTTATGACCCCGTCGAAACCATACAACTTTTGTCTGAAACATTTTTGTCTTAAACTTATGGATTTTGAGATATTTCAGTGCGTAGATTAAAATGGTCTACCCTGTATATACAGGGTGTAATTGAAAAAGCGCCCACGGAACAAATAACGTTATACCTGATTAAAAATCAAGTCGAAAAGTCCTAAACCATTTTTTTCTATAATGCTTAATAAAGCGGTAATTATTGAGTAAAATTGCGCCAATAAGCACCGACCTTTAGACGGGCGCACGTCAGTGAGCCGCGCGCCTGGTAGTGTGCGTGAGCGTTCCGCCGCTACGGCGCTATGTCATATTGCTATCGTGCAATATTCTTATGTGTTGTAATAATGCGAAAAACTTTATTTTGCATTAAAAATCATATTTCTTCCGTTAAAAACGTTTCCTTAAAGAAAATTTCGACAAAGAGGTTAAAGGTCGGTGCTTGTTTGTGCAACTTTATTTAATAATTACCGTTTTATTAAGCATTATAGAAAAAAATGGTTCAGGACTTTTCGACTCGATTTTTAATCAGGAATGACGCTGTTTGCTCCATGGGCGTTTTTTTAGTTACACATTGTGTATATATACAGGGTGTTCCTGGGTTAAATGGCCAAACTTAAAATATAAAATTGGGACTTCAAAACAAGCAAAAATTTCCTCTGGAAGTTTACTCGCAAACGCTTCGTTCAAGAGATATCGACTTGTTAAGTTATAGAACCACAGAAATGAATAATATCGAAATAATCTAGGTTTATCTTTTTTATTGCTTTTTTTATTGCTTTACAGTAACCAAAATTTATAATTATTAAATATACCATATCAGCATATTCACTATTCGAATATGTACGAGGCATATTGTACTACTTTACTCCACGAAAGTATTCAATGAACTAACAATTACTTGGTACACTGCGCGAAATCGATTCTGTTTGTAAAAAACAGAAGCCTATGAATGACCTTCAACCTTCAAAACAAAGACAAAACAGAAATATTTCGGTATTATTCATTCTTATGGTTCTGTAACTTAACAAATCGATATCTCTTGAACGAAGCGTTTGCGAGTAAACTTCCAGAGGAAATTTTTGCTTGTTTTGAGGTCCCAAATTTATATTTTAAGTTTGGCCATTTAACCCGGGAACACCCTGTATATATACAGGGTGGCCCATTTTAATCCATCCAGTCGAATATCTCGAAAACCAAGCCCGAGAGAGAAAAATGTTTCAGACAAAAGTTGTTTGGTTTCGAGGGGGCCATAAGATGGTACCATTGGTTTGACCTTGTATAGTCGCTGGAAGGTCACATGAAGGTCACCTTAAATTTTTCAAATGGAACATCCTATATATTTTTGCACATTCTTGTAGCTCATCTCGGGAGCTTTCCAAAACACTATAATTAAGTTAGTTTTCATTAAGTACTTTCCAAGTTATGAGGCTTGAAATAATTTCTTAATTTTACATAAACCGTAAAATATCTTGTAAAATATTCATTTTTCGATTATCTTACCTTAATACTTTTACGTACAAAATAATGAGAGGAATCAATTGGTGTAAAGAAAACACAGGGCTTGGTTTTCGAGATATTCGACTGGATGGATTAAAATGGGCTACCCTGTATATATATAGATATATATATATATATGTATAAAAATTTGGTAATTATTTAGCTTAGGGTAGCCACGTCGGATAACCTTGACCTTGACATATGTGGTAAAGGTCACTGTCCTGAGTAACACCTAACCTAACATTCAAAAGGTTTTAGCCGGTGCTCATTGTTTATTTAAAAGTTATTAACAAAAGAATTTCACAAATTTAATGCTTTTTATCTCCGAAAATATTGATTTGAGAAAAAAAATTTTAAGCAAAAAATAAATCCGCTGAAAAACTCTACAAAAAAGGTTATATGCATTTTTTCCATAAACCTACTATTTTAGCTGTTATATAAAAAAATAATTTTAAATACATTTAATACAATTTAAATTTATATAGAATTTAATACAATTTAACACAATTAAGAATTATCACAAATGTATGTGTACACACACATACACACACACATACGCGCGCGGGGGGTGCAAGGGGGGCTTTCGGCCCCTCTCCCGCAACCACCCCGCCGGTAGGCAAGGTGGACCTCGCTTTATAATTTACAGCATATATTCATTGTGATACAACTCTTCGCAATGCGTCCCCTACCCTTGCACCCCCCGCGCGCGCGCGCGTGTGTGTGTGTGTGTGTACACATACATTTGTGATATTTTTTAATTGTATTAAATGTATTTAAAATAAAGAATAATAATTTTAGGAAGTAGCATAAATGTTTATTTATTGTAATTTATAATTCATTCATATTTTCATTGATAGCATACATAGCAGCCATTATTCGGAAGAAAGCATCTAATCGGTTTTCATCATCGAATGTCTTTTTGAAAATAAATTCCGCTAAATAATGATTAAATAATCCTCCAAGTGATGATTTAAAATAATTATTTTTTTATATAACAGCTAAAATAGTAGGTTTATGAGAAAAAGGATATAACCCTTTTTGTAGTTTTTCAGCGGCTTTATTTTTTACTTAAAATTTTTTTTCTCAAATCAATATTTTCGGAGATAAAAAGCATTAAAATTGTGAAATTCTTTTGTTAATAACTTTTAAATAAACAACGAGCGTCGGCTAAAACCTTTTGAATGTTACTCAGGACAGTGACCTTGACAATATATGTCAAGGTCAAGGTTATCCGAGGTGGCTCCCCTAAAGCTAAATAATTACCAAAAATTTAAATGAAAACGATAATTTTTCAAAAATTCTTAAAATTATTTTACAAATATATTTCTAAAGCATCAGATATTCACTTCTCAAGTTCATAAATATATATGTACAGGGTGATTCAAAATAACCTAATTGTCCTTAAAATGACACATTCTTGAGTCAATTTTAAGATGATTTTTCCTTTGGCAAAATTTCGTCCGACGTTTAGTTTTTGAATTATTAAAAGAAGTAATTAACTTATCACGGGTCGGATACAAGAGGCAGGCAAGGGTGGCGCGATTCAGCGTCAGACGCGGGTGCTTACGCGGGACGCCTGCTGCGATCACCTGATCGCTACAGACATACACATGCGAATACATACATTCCCATTCTCTCTCTCTCTCTCTCTCTCCCTCCCTCACTCTCTCTCTCTCTCTCTCTCTCTCACATATGCTTACTCACTTTAAGCCATTATTATTCTTACTTAAATTATTATTTACTTTTTATTATTATACATTTTCGCTTTTATTATTAATATTATTTTAAATTGTACTGTTTTTTTTTTTTACGAGAGAGGGGAAAATGCATTTTATGTGGGACTCGAGTACCAAGTCGAATTACCAACTCGGTACTCCCTACCCACTAAAAACCCCTCTCTTTCGCGAATTTTCTCTAACACTGTTTATTTGACATCCCGAAATCTGTTTTCACACAACACTAAAGAATAGTTATTATTACCTTGTTCGATGTATTGCTGTAATTCCTTGAGAAATGAATTTTCCGATTGATCGTATTTTCACTCAAATTGAACGTAGATATCACGTTCTAAAGGACAGAGATCCACACTAAATAATTAATCGAAAGTTCTTTTTTCTTTTATAAACTGCATTCTTTTATAAACTTCAACATAATCACATTCATTCACTCACTCGATAAGACGAGAAATTTACCAATGACTCTATCACTAATCACTATCAATCACTGTCGAATAATCACTGTTGGCAATTAAAAACAACTCGATTAAAGAAAGACACGCGCACATACGTTATTACACGACGCGACGACGCGACAACGCGACGATATTTATCCGGCGACAGCAAGCAGTTTTTGGTTATGGTAGGTTACGGTAGATTAAGGTACTAACAGCGCTGTCGAACGTGAACATGTGTTTGATTGAAGACGCGACAATTTAGCGTATAATATTATTATCATATGATATTTATACATCGTATATTTATTTTAAAATTAATTAGAATAAATAAATGTTTAATACTTTCACTATTAATGTTAAATATTATTTATTATTAATTCTAAATATTATTATTAATATTAAATATTTATTTATTATTATTAAATAGTATTATTAATATTAAATATTTATTTATTATTATTAAATATTATTATTAATATTAAATATTTATTTATTATTATTAAATAATATTATTAATATTAAATATATTTATTTATTATTATTAAATATTTATTAAACTATTATCTGATTGAAAATCGATAATCATATGAAAATAATATGAAAAAATATCATTAAATTCTGGCGTTTCAATCTCTCTTGGTTTTTTCTTATAGTTTTAAAAACGAAAGAAGATGTTCCAAATGTTCAAAAATATTGGTCGCTCTGAAAAGAGCAGATTGTTTCTGATCGCCCTAAAAAGGGCGGATTAATTTAGAAATCATAGTAGGTGCTCGAAATGGCCCCCATCCATCCTAACGCAAGCTCTCATGCGTTTCAATAAATTTTCTTGGACATTCTCCATTACGTCTTCTTCGATAGACCATATGGCATATCGTAATCTTGTTTCTAAATCTTCAATGTCTTCAGGGAGCGTTTTATAAATTTTTTCTTTGCAATATCCCCAAAGAAAAAAATCCAATGGATTGAGATCCGGAGATCTTGCAGGCCAACGTATCGGACCATATCGGCCCATCCAGCGTCCAGGAAACTCGTTGTTTAAAAAATTCGTCACAATTCTGGCATTGTGAGGTCCAGCACCGTCTTGTTGAAATATAATTTTGTTTCTTTCCAATAAGTAATTTGCAATTAATAATTCCATATTTTTTCTTAAAAACAACTATGTGTTTTCTTTATACCAATTGATTCCTCTCATTATTTTGTACGTAAAAGTATTAAGGTAAGATAATCGAAAAATGAATATTTTACAAGATATTTTACGATTTATGTAAAATTAAGAAATTATTTCAAGCCTCATAACTCAAAAAGTACTTAACGAAAAGGTACTTAATTATAGTGTTTTGGAAAGCTCTCGAGATAAGCTACAAGAGTGTGCAAAAATATATAGGGTGTTCCATTTAAAAAAATTGAAGTGACCTTCACGTGACCTTCAAATGACTCTTTAGTGTCAAACCAATGATACCATCTTATGGCCCCCTCGAAACCATAAAACTTTTGTCTGAACCATTTTTCTCTAAAATGCATTGTTTCCGAAATAATTGCGTGCGTTAATTAAAATGGCTCACCCTGTATATATATATATATATATATATATATATATATATATATATATAGGGTGAGTTTTATTGCTTGTGTCAATCTTTTTATCATGCGGGAGATTACCGACTGTATAATAAATTGATCGGTACATAAATGTCAATTATTTGGATCGACCGTATTGAAGGCCCGAATATAATGTGTACAATTAAAGCAAGTTAGAGCTGAAATTATGTAGTATGGATTTATTGTTATTATTATTAAAGCTACATATTTATTGTTATTATTATTATTATTATACACATTATATTCGGGCCTTCGATACGGTCGATCCAAATAATTGATATTTATGTACCGATCAATTTATTATTGACACAAGCGATAAAACTCACTCTGTATATATACAGGGTGATTCTGAACAAACATTTGTCTTTAAAATATCAAATTCTTGAATTAATTCTGAGACGATTTTTCCTCTTGCAAAATTTTGCCCGGAGCTTAGTTTTTAAACTATAAAGGAAAATAGTTTACTAATTACGGAACGAATACAAGAGGTAGGCAGGGACGGCGCGATGCACCGTCCGATATAGGCGATTACGTGGGGCGCTCGCCGCGATCAGCTGATTGCTATACGCGAGTGTAGCAATCTGTGTGTGTGTGTGTGTGTGTGTGTGTGTGTGAGGATGTGCACGCATATACACACATGCACGTCAATTCTCTCTCTCTCTCTTTCTCTCTCTCTCTCACTCACTCACTTATTATTTATTCTTACCTTGTAGAGATTCATATGATGATAAATGATTGTTACACATAATACATTGTTGATAACAATGAGACATTGCCCTAATACACACATACACTCTGACACACCGTGTGAGACGAAAGCGAAGTTTTTTTCTTTTCTTCTATCGTATTTACTTACGAATTTACTCACGCACTTAATCACTCACGATCGATAAAAATTTACTACCGATTACTAACAATTTATAAACGATTAACGCACTCAATTACTAACCACACACTCGTTATAAATTAATTATGAAAACTACACGAGAAAAGAGAAACGTTAACAATGTACCGCGCGCGTTACTCGATACGAAAACTGCGCGACGCGACGATCGTCGACAACAAGCAAGTTAGGTTGGTTCTAGCGCTTAGGACCTAGCGCTGCCGAACGTGCACATATGGTATTACGCGTGAAGCGCGAGATGCTAGTCTGTCTTATAATTGGCTGAGGGAGGCGCGGAGGGGGCATGGACCCCCCGCGATGATCGTATAAATAAGACAAGGCGATCGATGCTGCAATCAATAACCCTTCGATCATTAGAAGCGTTAAGAGAACGATATGGCATACACAAACGAAGAATATTATGATATGCTGATGGCACTTGGCGAGTGTCATGGGCAATATTACATAGCTGCAAGAAGATACGCTGAATTATATCCGAATCGAGCAAGACATCCGTCTGCTGCCGTAATACTTCGTGCAGCTCAGAGACTGTACGAGACTGGCAGTGTCCTTCTAAACAAACACGACACTGGAAAACATCGCGATGCAAGAAATTTGCGAAACACGAAGCAAATTATGTGTGCTTTCGAGAATAATCCTGAATCAAGTATTCGGGTGATTGCTCGAGAACACAACTTATCTCGTTTGACCGTACAAAGAATACTCAAAGAAGAAAAGTTGCATCCATATCATTATACACGTGTGCAACATTTGCGAGCAGAAGATTATCATGCAAGATGAACGTTTTGCGAAAATTTTCTGCAAAAAGTGGATCAAAATCCTAGATTTCCTTCTTATGTAATATTCAGCGATGAATCGTTATTCACACAGGAAGGAATTTTTAATTTATACAATATGCATATTTGGAGTGAAGAAAATCCCAGTCACACGACAGAAAAGTTTCCAAATTCGTTGGAAAATCAATCTGTAGGTTGGAATAAAGGGAACTCAAATACTTAGTCCAGTTGTTCTTCCAGATATTTTAACTGGCCAAACATACGTGGACTTTTTAAGAGAGAATCTGCCAGAATTTTTAGAAGTTCCATTATTAGAGAGAAACAAGATTGTTTTTCAACAAGACAGTGCTGGACCACACAACGCCAGAATCGTTACAAATTATTTGAATGAGCAATTTCCTGGACGTTGGATGGGTCGATATGGCCCGATACGGTGGCCCGCAAGATCCCCGAATCTCAATCCTTTAGATTTTTTTTATGGGGATATTGTAAGGAAGTAATTTACAAAACGCTCCCCCCGAAGATGTCGACGATTTAAATGCAAGATTGCGACGTGCTATTTGGGCTATCGAAGAAGATATGATGGAGAACGTCCAAAGAAATTTATTAAAACGCATGAGAGCTTGCATTAGAATGGATAGTGGTCATTTTGAGCACCTATTATAAGATTTTTTCAATCCGCTCTTTTTACAACGATCAAAGACAATTCGTTCTTCTCAGAGCGATTAAAGACAATCCGCTCTTTTCAGAGCGACCAACATAATTTTACGTGAAACATCTTATTCGCAAAAAATATAATTTAAAAAATTAAATCTAAATTAAAAACTCCAAATTATTAATTTTAAAATATAATTTGTCTCGGTTGCAAAAAGGAAACAAAGCATATAATATTAGTAATAATATAATATTAATATTAATAACGTTTAGTTAATATTAATATAATATTAATAATGTTGTTATAATATTAATATTAATAATGTTAATATTAATAATATTATAATATTAATAATGTTGTTATTTAAAAAAAAAACGAGTACATTTTATATTATACATTTTATATTTTCGAGATTATCGCATTCACAATGCGGAGGCTTCAGCCAATTAAAGATAGACTAAGACAGCGCATAAGACAGACTAGTATCTCGCGCTTCACGCGTAATACCATACATGCACGTTCGGCAGCGCTAGGTCCAGAGCTGCCAAGTCCGAGACGCAAGCAACGGGCAACACGTAGTGGAGGGGGTAACGCGGGGGCATGTACGCGTAAGCGTACGTGTGAGCTCGGCGCTTCGGCTAGCTTCGGATAGTAGAAGAGGACAGAATACAGTTTTCTGTCTCCTTCTTACCAAGCAGACAACGAAAGCGACGGGCGACGCTGCTCGCGTCTCGATATCTCAATACGTACGATAGCGTTAAACGTTTTTCTCGTTCAGCTTGTTATATTAGATATTTTTTATAACTGATAAATATATTATATATTTGCTAATTGTAAGAAAATATATATTTTTCATATTAAAAAATCAAATCGTATAATTCTTAAAAATGAATATATGTATATATATATATACAGGGTGACCCATTTTAACTTAGGCAGCCAAATAACTCGAAAAATAAGCAAGATAGAGAAAAATGTTTTAGACAAAAGTTGTATGGTTTCGAGGGGGCCATAAGATGGTATCATTGGTTTGACCTTGAAGAGTCATTTGAAGGTCACGTGAAGGTCACTTCAATTTTTTTAAATGGAATACCCTATATATTTTTGTACATTCTTGTAGCTTATTTCGAGAGCTTTCCAAAACACTATAATTAAGTACCTTTCCGTTAAGTACTTTTTGAGTTATGATGCTTGAAATAATTTCTTAATTTTACATAAACCGTAAAATATCTTGTAAAATATTCATTTTTCGATTATCTTACCTTAATACTTTTATATGCAAAATAATGAGAGGAATCAATTGGTGTAAAGAAAACACATAGTTGTTTTTAAGAAAAAATATGGAATTGTTAATTGCAAATTACATATTTTTTCTTCAAAACAACTATGTGTTTTCTTTACACCAATTGATTCCTCTCATTATTTTGTACGTAAAAGTATTAAGATAAGATAATCGAAAAATAAATATTTTACAAGATATTTTTTATGGTTTATGTAAAATTAAGAAATTATTTCAAGCTCATAACTCAAAAAGTACTTAACGAAAAGGTACTTAATTATAGTGTTTTGGAAAGCTCTCGAGATAAGCTACAAGAATATGCAATGACAAATAGTAGGTTCCATTTAAGAAATTGAAGGTGACCTTCATGTGACCTTCAAATAACTCTTCAAGGTCAAACCAATGATACCATCGTATGGCCCCCTCGAAACCATAAAACTTTTGTCTGAAACATTTTTCTCTAAAATGCTTTGTTTCCGAAATAATTGCGTGCGTTAATTAAAATGGCTCACCCTGTATATACAGGGTGTTCGAAAATTCAATCGCCAAATTTTCAGAGATTGTCGGGGGCACCATACGAATCATTTTTTGCAAATGAACCTGGGGTCGGAAACGTGTCATTACATCGCTACGGCGTACGGAGTGTTCGAAAAAGTCGGGACCTCGAATTATCACAAAAAATAGAAGTTTTACAAAAAATTGTTTCAAACAAAAGTTGTAGGGTGTAAAAAGGCGTTGGTAAAATTAGTGCTTTGCAAAGGTCTCGAGAAGGGCTGCAAGAATATGCAATAAAAAGTGGAGGGTTCCATTTCAAAAATTCAAGGTGGTCTTGTCGTGACCTTGGCGACGCCATCCAAGGTCAAACACATGGCGCCAGTAAATAGACCTTTTTACACCCTACAACTTTTGTTTGAAACAATTTTTTGTAAAACTTCTATTTTTTGTGATATTTCGAGGTCCCGACTCTTTTGAACACTCCGTATGCCGTAGCGATGTAATGACACGTTTCCGACTCCAGGTTCATTTCCAAACAATGATTCTTATGGTGCCCCCGACAATCTCTGAAAATTTGTCGATTGAATTTCCGAACACCCTGTATATACAGGGTGTCGTAGACCATCCGTACACCCCTTTCCTTTCAAAAACTAAGCATTTTAGAGAAAAACGTTTTCGACAAAAATTGTATGGTTTTGAGGGGAACATAAGATGGTGTCATTGATTTGACCTTGGATGGCATCGTTAAGGTGAGGTCAAGGACACCTTTAATTTCTTAAATGGAACCACCTATTTTTTATTACATATTTTTATAGCTTATGTCGAGAGCTTTCCAAAACACTATAATAAAGTATTTTTTCATCAAGTACTTTTCGAGTTCTAAGGCTTGAAATAATTTCTTAATTTTACATAACCCATAAAATATCTAGTAAAATATTCATTTTTCGATTATCTTACCTTAATACTTTTATGTACAAAATAATAAGAGGAATCAATTGGTGTAAAGAAAACACAAAATTGTTTCGAAAATAAAAATGTAATTTGCAATTAACAATTACATTTTTTTTTCGAAACAATTATGTGTCATCCCCCACACGTGACGTCACGCGCGGGGGGGACGTCACGTGTTGGGAATGACGTCACGTGCGGGGGGATGACGTCACGTGCGGGGATGACGTCACGTGCGGGGATGACGTCACGTGCGGGGGCGACGTCACGTGGGGGGGGTGACGTCACGTGCGGGGGGATGACGTCACGTGCGGGGGTGACGTCACGTGCGGGGGAGTGACGTCACGCGCGGGGAAGGGGGGATCCGCGGCGCAGAGCGATGGACGAGGGGGTCCGCGCGGGTAGGGGGGATCCGCGGCGCGAGCGATGGACGAGGAGGTCCGCGCGGGGAAGGGCGATCCGCGGAAAGAAGACGGTGATGTGAGAAGGATAGCTCTAGTTGTGGGAAAAGGATAGCGAAAAGTGTATGTGAAGAGGACATTGTGACAAGGATGGCATCAATGTGCAACAAGGATGATATCAACGTGTGACAAGGATGGCGTCAACGTGGGACAAGGACGACGCATTGTAAGATGCTGCATAGGTGGGAGAAGGACGACGCAAAGGTAAGTGAGTGAGTGATAGCGACGAGCATATGAAAGAGAGAGAATGATAATATCGCGAACAACGCGTACGAAAGAGAACGATATTGCAAGAGCAACGCGTGCGAGAGAAAACAATAGCGCGTATGAAAGAGAACTATAATATCGCGAGACTTAGAACGATAATAGCGCGAGAACAACGCGTGCGAGAGAGAGCGAGAACAACGCGTGCGAGAGAGAACGAAGATATCGCGAGACTTACAACTAGCGCAAGAGAGATAGAGATGTCAAAGGATGGGAGTGCAAGGAGAGGCGCGTAAATAATCACATTCTTTTTTTAAATTAAAACATAAAATTTATTTTAAAACGTGTGTGTGTGTGTAAATACATTTGTGTGTGTGTGTGTGTGTGTGTGTGTGTGTGTGTATGTGTGTATGTGTCCAATAATAAAATTATAATAAGAATAATAATAATATAATATAAAATATAACTTATTGTAAAAAAAAAAAAAAATATATATATATATATATATATATATATATATATATAAAGGGGAAGGGGCGATGCGCCGGACTGAGGGATGCCGCTCCTGAAACAGAAATACATTTTATTATTTTTAAATTATTTAATAATTTATTTTAAGATACTTTTTGATATATTACAAATTGAAAGATACTTACAATATTATCCATGGCTCATTTTTATATTGAGCAATACGCTGAATTTATAATTTTACGCAGGTTTGGATTCACATATCTGTTTATCCTCTCGTCGACCATTCATATACTCTCGTAAACTCTGAAATTAAACATAACTGTGAATGTTTTAAATTTATTACACATCGGTAAAAATATTTTTACCTTCAACGTTTCCAAGTCTTGCCGTAGCATATTCTCGTGCTCATATTCGAATTTGTCCATTTTTTTTCGTAATTCAAGATTTTCATATAGTCTATTTCCAAAACATCGTAATGTAGTGTGATTAGGATCTTCCTCGTAGATACACGAACTTGCATCACATTTTCTAAGTGAGTTCGCACAATATTTTCGAGATTTGAGAAATCTCTTCAACGAATTTGTGCGAGGTTTTTTCAAGCCGTGTTCTCGATGTCTTATAAATTGAACGATTGAAGTTTCAAGATTCTTCTTTGAAATTTGTTCCCGCTCATATTGAAGTAATTCTTCATCATCACTAGTCCAAAAATCGAAATCAGGTTCCTTATCAGATGATTCTTCCTTAGCATACAATTTCTTCCATTTCTTTCTCTTCTCTCGCTCCATCTCAATTCTTTCCGCCACAACTGGATCCATCCAATAATCATCATCATCCGTATCATCATCGATAGTAATAACGTCGTCTTCAGCCATTATACGTGACCAACGAAACACAACACCAACGAAACACAGAACAACGAAAGAAATGATATTCTAATGCTGCAGACTCCTCTTCATTATATATCTTTTAATATCTTTTGTCTCATTCCAACTAGAGCATCACGTCTCATCTACCTCAGCATTTCTCTACATCTTTAGCGGAGCGTGTTGAGAAAAGTATAACTATTCTTATTCGTATGGAAGGAAAGAATTAAAATCACAGATGGAATAAAAATAATTATTTATTGCACACATCGTAAAGAATATCATTTACAGCACATGTTAATAATTCGCAATCGATTAATGATTCGCTGTTAAAGACATCACTCTCGCGTATCGTTTTTACAGCATCGCATACAGTAGTAATATTGTTACGTTGTAATACAGTTTCAAATTGTTTACATTTTTCATTCACGAGATACGTATTCTCGCATAACCAATTGTGCATATGATCGATACAATTTTCAAAATTAAATAAATATAATAATGTTTGTGGTTTCATGTACAAAGAATTTTCGCATAATGTGAGTTTTACAATTTTCGATTGATACATTTCGATCGATAAATCTCCAATACTTAATGGGAGAGCAGTCGATTGTAGAAATTGTTCAACGTCTGCTTGCTTCTGCATCAACAAATTCTTCCGTTGAAGAAGGCAATACTATTTGATTGCCTCGATTATCGCCGAGAATCAGTTCCACGTACGATACAGCTCCAACGCTTATTCCAATGTCCAAATACTTGTACGACGTTGGGGTTAGAGCGTATCTTCTTCCAAGTATACGAGTCGCACGACGAGGCTGAATGCTATAAAATATATAAATTAGATCAATATTTAAAAAAATTAATAAATAAAATTTTTAAACGATCGAAACTTACGTGTCGCATTTTTGCTTCTTACACGGTGGAGTTTCACCGTTTCGAATCGGAACGTAAAAATTCATGTTGATTTCTTCAGTGAACCTTTCACACGCATGATTTATGTAATACTGATCGTATTAGAATTAATATCAATTCAAATAGTATCGCAAATTGCAATGTAGAGGGGATTATTGCTGACACGACATTTTAATTTCCTCTAAAATTTTATCGCGCCGATGTACGGCTGCGATGACATCATCCCCAGAACAAAGAATTAGCTGAATTCGCTAAAATCGAGCACCGATGTACGACTGCTCCTAATGCAATCACGTTAGATTTTTCAAATGTACGTGACAAAACGTAAAATTTTCAAGGTTAAATTGCACATCGGAACAAAGATTTAGCTGAATGCGCTAAAATCGAGCGCCGATATACGGCTGCTCCTGATGCAATCACGTTAGATTTTTCAAATGTACGTGACAAAACGCAAAATTTTCAAGGTTAAATTGCGCATCGGAACAAAGATTCAGCTGAATGCGCTAAAATCGAGCGCCGATGTACGGCTGCTCCTGATGTAATCACGTTAGATTTTTCAAATGTACGTGACAAAACGCAAAATTTTCAAGGTTAAGATGCGCATCGGAACATAGATTAACCGTCAAGGTTAAAACGCACATCACCCCTAGACAAAGATTTAGCTGAATGCGTTAAAATCGAGCGCCGATATACGGCTGCTCCTGATGCAATCACGTTAGATTTTTCAAATGTGACAAAACGCGAAATTTTCAAGGTTAAATTGCACACGCTATTCCGGGGAATTTTTTAAGATGAAATCATTCTAGAATGTTCGATGATATGCAGGAGACAGTATATATATCATGATAAAGAGGCACACCCCGCCAGTATTTTCGCTAAAGTACATCCGGAACTATCATTGGGAAGCGCATTTCGCAAGTCTGATACAATATGGAGGAACAAAGTTTGTGAGAGCAATCCACATTGATTGATTCGCTGGAAGATTACATTGTGTGGGAGCAACGATGCGACCAATACATCGAGTCGTTGGAAGAGCAAAGTCGCATCAAGCGACCGCGATTATCGATCGGAAATCGACAATCGCTGATTGCTCGGATCGCGCGCCTCGAAGGGTTGAAAAATTCGGTACGTGGACGTTTCGTACACGCGGGTGCCGGATGTAGGGCGCGTCAAAATGGACTTGTGTGGCGTAAGATTGATACGGCGTTCGAGAGTCGCGTATCGACTGGTGCGGTGATAAACTATAATCACATCGAACCTCGCCAATTTCTCGATGACGCCAAAGACATTGTGATAGAACATGTGAAGAACGTTATGAAAAGACACAATTGTGTGAAAGTGAACACTATATTTAACGGTGAATTCGTGGCTGGAGATAAACGCGCCAACAAAAGTATCAATACGAGAAACTATGAACTCTTTCGCACATCCGATTTACGCGAGTGGTACGAACGGCGCGTTATCGAACCCACCCTAGCGTCTCTGGAAGAGTTTCAGGAACGCGATAGCGGGTGGGCTTTGTCGCGAATACTAAATTTAACTGTAAATATAAATAAGTATAATCCTATGCGTGCGGGATGTTACATCAAATTGCCGCGGGAGATTATGATGAAAAGAGCGATGATTAATGTACAATCCAGAGACAATGCATGCTTCGCGAGGGCAGTAGTCGCCGCACTATACCCCGCCGAAAGAAACGCGGAACGGGAATCCTCGTATCCGCATTACACGATAGTGCTGAATCTCCGGGACATTGAGTTTCCAGTGACTGTGAACCAAATAAAAAATTTTGAACTTGCCAATGACATTTCGATCAACGTCTACAGCATCGAAGAGAAGAACAGTATTGTCCCGATGCGTCTTTCGCAGCAGAAGCGGGATAAGCATATCAACTTGCTGTACATTGAAGATGACAATAGCGTCGGACATTTTGCATGGATTAAGAATTTATCCCGACTCGTGAGCTCACAATTGAGCAAACACAACGGTTAAAGATATATCTGCGATCGGTAAGTTTAATTTATATTATTTGAATAATTATAGGTTATACACTTTGTTATATAAATCTTTAAAAAATTTTTTCTTTTACAGATGCCTGCATTATTTTAATTCGGACGCCAAGTTGCAGTCGCATACGGTCGACTGCGGAAAGATGAACGATTGCGCTGTCCGATTGCCGAGCGATAAGGACAAGTGGTTATCGTTCAACAACTTTAATCGGAAGGAGCGGCTTCCATTCGTCGTATACGCCGATTTGGAATGCGTTCTGGCCAAGATGAATGAAGAACAGCGAAATTTGCATCAACATCACCAAGTATTTAGCATAGCTTACTATGTATAGAGGCGTGCAAATATCGTTTTATTCCCGCTCGGTCTCAACAGTCTTTACCATGGGTCTCGGTCGAACTCGCAAGTGGATAGAGTGGGGATAAGATAGAGACTACCTGCTATGACGGGAATCGAGACCTTTCGGTAATATCGGGACTCGGGATAGATCGAGATTTTTTTATTCCCGACGGTTCCCGATGAGTACCAAAGTCGAGATGATTCGATGTACGCAACACATTACAATAATAAATTCGAATAAAATTGCAATTTCACTTTTTATTCATTTATTTGAACAATTTTTACTAAAAATTTAAGAATTATTAATAAATTAAAATAAAAAATGCAATAAAATAAATAAAACTTTTAATATTAAATAATAAAATTTATTAATAGAAAAATAAATAAAATAAATAAAATTAATTAGAAAATTTGAAATATGTATGTATATTTATATTCGAAACGTACGGTACGTAAGCAACTACTTTAAGAAATTATTAAAAACTATATTAAATAAATAAATAAATAAATAAGTAAACATAAAATATATAATTATAGAATGAAAATATGTAATTATAAAACAAAATAATAAACAAATATATAATTATAAATCTATATGTATAATTATAAATATATAATTATAAATCTATATATAATTATAAAATTAGAAAAATTTATTATCATTGTAAATTTAAGTAAGATCTCTTTTATTTTTATTTTAAATCAATATATCAGTATAATTTTATTCAGTATAACTTTATTATTCGAATGCACATTATTAATAACAATCATGACAAAATTTCTTTTTTTATTGTATATAATTAATAATAAATATTATGCGATCTTTTAATTTTTCAATTTTTGATTTTTAATTTTTGACACGATTGTATTACTTAAATTCGTTGAGAATAATTTAAATTGCCAAAACGTTCGATAGCCTTTTTATTATTGTTTTTAAAATATATCCTTGCGCCTGAATTACAACGTATTGATTCTTATTGACTCTTATTAGCTCGCTTCTAGTTATTTAGACAATTATATATATAATTATAAGTAAAAATATAAATAATTAAAAATATCCATATTTATTTATAAATACTGATAAAGAAGAGATATAAATATATAAAAATATCTATATTTTCAATAAAATAATTATATTTGTAACAGAAACATGATTTTATTTAATGTTTTTATTTTGTTATTTAAAAATATTGTTTCTTTTAGTATCTTGACTTGTTTGAATAATCGAACGTTTAGTTAGGATATTGAAAAATATTCAGTTAAACAGTCATATGCCTTCGAATGGTAAAGTTTAAGTCTGTGTTAAAATAAAAGTAAATTATCTTTATTAAATGTCTGAGTACAATAAAGAAGAAATAATTAAGAAATTACAAGATGGAACATTACAATTATTCCAAAAACCTATTACAGATAAAACCAGTGTCTGCTGGAATAATTTTAAGGTATTTATTTCTATATATATATATATACATATATATATATATATATAACGTTTTAAAAATTTATTACAAATTTGATATATTATGTATACTTGCGCTATGAAAAATTTTCTAATATTCTAATTTTATAATAATTTCCTTTATTTAATTCTTTTATCCAGTTGATTGTTGAATCTGGAACGAATGCTTCTATTGGTTTTGTGCAATGTACAAATTGTCAAACCATTTTATCATATAAAAATAGCACAACCGGCATGAATCGTCATAAATGCGTTTTAAAAAGTACTACGGAATCAAATACTATATCAAAACAGAATAAAGATAAGATAAAACTTAAATGTGCTTTGATGTGTGCAAAAGATTTGCGTCCATTTAATTTTGTTGGAGGTAATGGATTTCATGATCTTGCTCAAGAATTGATAAATACAGGTGCTAAATATGGCGAAATTGATGCGGCTTCAGTTCTGCCACATCCTACAACAGTGTCACGACACTTAGCAGAGATGGCAGATGAAATAAGACTAGAAATAATCCCGAAAATTAAGACAGCTATAGCCGAAAAACAGTGCGCCATGACTTGCGATTTGTGGACAGATAATTATCGAAAATTACATTACTTGACAATAACAAGTAGTTATATTGAAGAAATTTTACATAAATGGAAACTTAAAACAAATGTAATATCAACTACCAAATTTCCAGATACTCCTAAAACAGGTGAAAATATTTTATTAGAAATACAAGAGCAAATGTCGATGCTTGATATAACTGACTTGAAAAATATCACTTTTGTCACTGATCAAGGATCAAATATAAAAAAAGCTCTAGAAAATTATAAACGATTATCTTGTTTAGCGCACTGTTTAAATACATCTTTACGTCATACTCTGGACGAAACATTTTTAAATGAAGAAGTATCTGATGTCTTTTTTTCCATCCAAAGCGCACGAAGAATTGTAGGCTATATGAAAAGATCAGGCTTAGTAGTCCATCTTGAAAAAACTTTAAAACAAGATATTGAGACAAGATGGAATAGCATTTTCATACTGTTAAACTCTTTTCACACACAGTATGAAGAGATTGCAAATATTTTATTAGAGAAAAACAAATATTATATGATATCCGCATATAATAAAAAATTGATGGAGGAAATAATAAATTTTTTAAAACTATTCAAAGATGCTACGGATGATTTAGAAGGAGAAAAAGAACTGACACTTCCACTCGCAGTTCCTTGGACTTACTCATTATTGAACAATTGTAATATCACAAGTACTGATACTGAGGTAATTTTTCAACTTGCTTGTTAATTTAATAATGTGACGTTTAGAACACATATGCGCGCGCATGCACGCACACACACACACACACACACACACACACACACACACACACACACACATATATATATATATATATACATATGTTCAGAACATACATTTAATTTATTGATGTTTAAATTATAGCCAATGCAAAAAATTAAAAAACGAGCTGAGAAATTTTTAATGGAAAAAGTATTAAATGAACTTCAAGATATTCATTATGTATCTACATTTTTACATCCAGCATTTAAAGAACTTTCAGTTTTAAGCCATGAGCAAAGAGTAAAAATTCACGAAAATGTTAGATATATGTACGAAGACATAAATTTTGATCAAGGAACTGTCTCAGAACCTCCGATGAAGAAGTTTCGAGAATGGCGGTCAAGTAATTCTCACAAAAAAGATGAAATTGAAAAATATTTAAACATAGAATTATTAGAATGTGAAAGCATATTATTATGGTGGGAAATATATGCAAATCATCTGCCAAAGCTGGCTAAAATAGCTAAACGAATTTTTTGTATTCCTGCTACCAGTGCAGCTAGTGAAAGAAATTTTAGCAAAGCAGGACTTATTATAACAAATCGACGTAGCACCATTGAGCCTGATCGCGTAAATGATATTTTACTTATTCATAATAATAAGCTGTCTTAATTTTAAAAATACATATAGATTTTTTTATTTTATTTTAAATTAATTATTTTATTTATTTATTTATTTAATTTTTATTTTATCGTATTATATTTTATTTATATTTTTACTCTATTTTATTTTATTTTATTTCTATTTTTATTGTATTGTATTTTATTTCTATTTTATTTTTTTTTATTTTTATTGTAATGTATTGTATTTATTTATCTAATCTATTTAATTTATTTTTACTTTATTTTATTGTATTTTATTTTTTTATTTAATTTATTTAATTTATTTTTATTTTATCGTATTATATTTTATTTATATTTATATTTTATTGTATTTTATTTTATTTCTATTTTATTTTATTTTTATTTTTATTGTATTGTATTGTATTTATTTATTTAATTTATTTAATTTATTTTTATTTTATTGTATTATATTTTATTTATTTATTTCATTTATTATATTTAAAGTTTTACATGTTTTATTTGTACACACATACATTTCGGATAATATATATATATACACACACATACATATTCACATTTTCAGCTCTATTTTAAATGTATTTTGTTATTAAATGTGTTATTAAATGACATTAATTTTTCTTATTTTATTACCTATTTTATTCACAAAATTTATTTAATATTAAAAAAATTTCTTATTATATTTTTCATTTTATTTTATTAATAATTTTTAGATTTGAAGCTAAAGTTGTTTAAATAATTAAATAGAAAAATTTTTTTCATAAATCATACAACTCTTGGATACATAAAAATAATGTATTATAAATATTCATTAAAATATATAAAATATGTGTATAAAAAATATAAAATTTATTAAAATATAAAAATATATAAAATGTATAAAATATAAAAATATATACATGGTTATGTACAAAATATACAATTAATAATAAATAAAATATACATTTATTTACAATGGTATTCTATAATGTCCCCACGGTAACGTATCGGTGGTTTCGGGTACGATATACCGCTTATCGTCGTACGGACTCAGAGCAATTTTCGTCTCGCAGATCGTGTATACTTGGTGCAGTTTAGATCGTATACACGACTGCTGACGCGTCATTTCAATTTCTTCGTTTAAACACCGCGTGTAATCGTCAAACGTTATCGTTCTCGCGACAACGTTACTCTTGACACCTTTAACTTTCTTTGTGTCCTTTTTCCCATTCACTCGTAACGCGTACATCTTTGCTCTGAGCCCGACGAATTCGGTCATTATGGTAGCCGTTGTTTTCGTCCTTCATCAGGCCCGGTACCTTTCTATTTACAAGCGGTACACCGTACACATTATCCACCGCATAATCGCTCGTGTCGAATCTGTGATGTCGCGCTTCATATTCTCATACACATCCGGGCACTCAATGTGATATATGAGACTATCCGTATCGGTGTACATTACCCGGCATTTGTCGCGATACATTGGCGTCATATACTCGTGATGAAATTCGTACAAACATGTCTTGGATATGTCGAGTATGCACATACCCACGTAAATCGGTTTGTAGAATTTCACCTCGAGTTTACGCAATTCCACAGCGATTAAGTATTCTGAAAAAACGTTTCTGCTGTGGAAATTTGGTTTCGCGATCATTGCCTCTGCGCCGTACCGACCATCCCACTTTGTTAATAATTTAACATCGACACGATTCCGCACATTTTCCATCGTTTTACCAAACACCGCATTGTTCATTAATTTATATAAATTTTTTTCGAAATCATTTTTAGCCAATGTTCTGAAATGTGTATTTAGTTCTATGTAATTTCGAAGCCATGGAGATTGTGAAAACTGTAAAATTCGATGTATTTTTGTAACGCGAAGACCGTGACGCGTACACTGCTGCAGGTTGCGGTAGTGTATCACGTAACGCTTCTTATCGTATAGCGTTGCAAGCAGTTTGAATTCCCGCTTGCCAGGTGGTTTGTCGCGTGTCTGGCAAAACGGTAGGTCAGTGTGCGCATCGTGAAGATGTTGCGGGTACTCGAGGTCCACTTCGAGGACATAGCCTGTAGGCGAATCTAGCGCGATGGATGATACGTCAAAATTGTTCACGTCATCGAAAATCGGCGTAAGGCAACGGTTGACACATTGCCCATCCGTACAAATTATTTGCATCAAAGTACATCAGGTACGATGATGGTTTCGATGGATCGTACGACTCCATGTACTTGTTATTAGCGCGAGTATATCTACCCGAACATTGACTCAGACCGCCGCGTATACCACGTTCGATGAACATAACCATGTCGATGTCGGTAAGCAGCTCGAACGTGATCTTGGTATGCTTCAACATGGCATCCCACGTGTATCCGGGGAGAGTATAGTAATACGCGGGATCGAGTCCGTAACTTTCGATGCAACTATCTCGAAAGTTTTCGAAAATGTCAGCTAATAACAAGACATCAATTTTGAGGTACAAGTCGCTATATTCGACTAGCGTCCGAATGGAGAATCGCGTCCAGATGTTCTCGGCGTGCGCGTAATCGGTCTCGGATACAGTGTCACCGGTCAAGGAACTGTAAAATGATTCGCGCGGTGGTAAACACGTATCTTGCAACTTGTCAACGGAATCGATGTATTCGTATGAAAATACATCTTTTCGCGTTAATAAATTGAAATTTTCTGTTAATAAATTTTGAAATTCTGATTTTAAAATTTTAAGTTTGTCTTTATCCAAAAATGATGCCAATTTATCGAGACTCGATGCGAGAAATTTGTATGAATCGATGAAACGTAATTTTACATGATTTTTTGATTCTTCTTCTTTAAAGTTAACATTTTTAGTAAACGAAATATATTTCTCTTTTGTTATCGGAAGTAACTCGATTTTCCCTTCGAACGATGTGGCTATTTCCTCGACAATAAAGTGTGAATCGTAACCGGATAAATTATGAAAAACTATGGGAATGCAAAAAGATTCTTTATAATTTAAATTACAATTTGAATGTGCTGGACCTCTGTACCGTCCGGTCAGATGGCAATGAGCGCGAACGCGTGTATCGTCTTGCACGAACGATTTTTCACATATATGGCATTGAGTGGCGCTATGGAATTTCTCCCACTCTTCGGACGTCAAATTAACCATGGGGACATATGTTTTTAAAATATTCTTAACGCGAATTGCTAAATTTTTGAGGTCTTCGGCGAACCATGCTATACAATCGGCGCTACGACGCGAATGATACGCCGATAAAGATTCGTCGTACGAACAATGTACATAGTAAGCTATGCTAAATACTTGGTGATGTTGACGCAAATTTCGCTGTTCTTCATTCATCTTGGCCAGAACGCATTCCAAATCGGCGTATACGACGAATGGAAGCCGCTCCTTCCGATTAAAGTTGTTGAACGATAACCACTTGTCCTTATCGCTCGGCAATCGGACAGCGCAATCGTTCATCTTTCCGCAGTCGACCGTATGCGACTGCAACTTGGCGTTCGAATTAAAATAATGCAGGCATTTGTAAAAGAAAAATTTTTTAAAGATTTATATAACAAAGTGTATGACCTATGATTATTCAAATAATATAAATTAAACTTACCGATCGCAGATATATTTCTTGTGATCCTGTTTGCTCAATTGTGAGCTCACGAGTCGGGATAAATTCTTAATCCATGCAAAATGTCCGACGCTATTGTCATCTTCAATGTACAGCAAATTGATATGCTTATCCCGCTTCTGCTGCGAAAGACACATCGGGACAATACTGTTCTTCTCTTCGATGCTGTAGACGTTGATCGAAATGTCATTGGCAAGTTCAAAATTTTTTATTTGGTTCACAGTCACTGGAAACTCAATGTCCCGGAGATTCAGCACTGTCGTGTAATGCGGATACGAGGATTCCCGTTCCGCGTTCCTTTCGGCGGGGTATAGTGCGGCGACTACTGCCCACGCGAAGCATGCATTGTCTCTGGATTGTACATTAATCACCGCTCTTTTCATCATAATCTCCCGCGGCAATTTGATGTAACATCCCGCACGCATAGGATTATACTTATTTATATTTACAGTTAAATTTAGTATTCGCGACAAAGCCCACCCGCTATCGCGTTCCTGAAACTCTTCCAGAGACGCTAGGGTGGGTTCGATAACGCGCCGTTAGATTTTTCAAATGTACGTGACAAAACGCAAAATTTTCAAGGTTAAATTGCGCATCGGAACAAAGATTAACCGTCAAGATTAAAACGCACATCACCCCTAGACAAAGATTTAGCTGAATGCGTTAAAATCGAGCGCCGATATACGGCTGCTCCTGATGCAATCACGTTAGATTTTTCAAATGTGACAAAACGCGAAATTTTCAAGGTTAAATTGCACACGCTATTCCGGGGAATTTTTTAAGATGAAATCATTCTAGAATGTTCGATGATATGCAGGAGACAGTATATAAATCATGATAAAGAGGCACACCCCGCCAGTATTTTCGCTAAAGTACATCCGGAACTATCATTGGGAAGCGCATTTCGCAAGTCTGATACAATATGGAGGAACAAAGTTTGCGAGAGCAATCCACATTGATTGATTCGCTGGAAGATTACATTGTGTGGGAGCAACGATGCGACCAATACATCGAGTCGTTGGAAGAGCAAAGTTGAATAAAGCGACCGCGATTATCAATCGGAAATCGACAATCACTGATTGCTCGGATCGCGCGCCTCGAAGGGTTGAAATATTCGGTACGTGGACGTTTCGTACACGCGGGTGCCGGATGTAGCGCGCGTCAAAATGGACTTGTGTGGCGTGAGATTGATACGGCGTTCGAGAGTCGCATATCGACTGGTGCGGTGATAAACTATAATCACATCGAACCTCGCCAATTTCTCGATGACGCCAAAGACATTGTGATAGAACATGTGCAGGACGTTATGAAAAAACATAATGTGAAAGTGGACACTATATTTAACGGTGAATTCGTGGCTGGAGATAAACGCGCCAACATAAGTATCAATACGAGAAACTATGAACTCTTTCGCACATCCGATTTACGCGAGTGGTACGAACGGCGCGTTATCGAACCCACCCTAGCATCGCTGGAAGAGTTTCAGGAACGCGACAGCGGGTGGGCTTTGTCGCGAATACTAAATTTAACTGTAAATATAAATAAGTATAATCCTATGCGTGCGGGATGTTACATCAAATTGCCGCGGGAGATTATGATGAAAAGAGCGGTGATTAATGTGCAATCCAGAGACAATGCATGTTTCGCGTGTGCAGTGGTCGCCGCACTATACCCCGCCGAAAGAAAGGCGGAACGGGAATCATCGTACCCGCATTACGCGACAGTGCTGAATCTCCAGAACATTGAGTTTCCAGTGACTGTGAACCAAATAAAAAATTTTGAACTTGCCAATGACATTTCGATCAACGTCTACAGCATCGAAGACAAGAACAGCATTGTCCCGGTGCGTCTTACGGAGCAAAAGCGGGACAAGCATGTCAACTTGCTGTACATTGAAGACGACAACAGCATCGGACATTTTGCATGGATTAAGAATTTATCCCGGCTCGTGAGCTCACAATTGAGCAAACACAACGGTTAAAGATATATCTGCGATCGGTAAGTTTAATTTATATTATTTGAATAATTATAGGTTATACACTTTGTTATATAAATCTTTAAAAAATTTTTTCTTTTACAGATGCCTGCATTATTTTAATTCGGACGCCAAGTTACAGTCGCATACGGTCGACTGCGGAAAGATGAACGATTGCGCTGTCCGATTGCCGAGCGATAAGGACAAGTGGTTATCGTTCAATAACTTTAATCGGAAGGAGCGGCTTTCATTCGTCGTATACGCCGATTTGGAATGCGTTCTGGCCAAGACGGAGGAAGAACAACAAAATTTGTACCAACATCACCAAGTATTTAGTATAGCTTACTATGTACATTGTTCGTACGACGAATCTTTATCGGCGTACCATTCGCGTCGTAGCGCTGATTGTATAGCATGGTTCGCCGAAGACCTCAAAAATTTAGCGTTACATGTAAAAAATATTTTAAAAACAAATGTTCCCATGGTAAATTTGACGTCCAAAGAGTGGGAAAAATTCCATAGCGCCACTCAATGTCATATATGTGAAAAACCGTTCGCGGAAGACGATGCACGCGTACGCGATCATTGCCATCTGACCGGACGGTACAGAGGTCCCGCCCATTCAAATTGTAATTTAAATTATAAAGAATCTTTTTGCATTCCCATAGTTTTTCATAATTTATCCGGTTACGATTCACACTTTATTATCGAGGAAATAGCCACATTGTTCGAAGAATCGAGTTACTTCCGATAACAAAAGAGAAATATATTTCGTTTACTAAAAATGTTGACCTTAACGAAGAATAAAAAAATCATGTAAAATTACGTTTCATCGATTCATACAAATTTCTCGCATCGAGTCTCGATATATTGACATCATTTTTGGACAAAGACAAACTCAAAATTTTAAAATCAGAATTTCAAAATTTCGACAGAAAATTTCAATTTGTTAACGCGAAGAGGTGTATTTCCGTACGAATACATCGACTCTGTAGATAGGTTGCAAGATACGTGTTTACCACCGCACGAATTATTTTACAGTTCCTTGACCGGTGACACTGTATCCGAGACCGATTACGCGCACGCCGAGAACATCTGGACGCGATTCTCCATTCGGACGCTAGGCGAATATAGCGACTTGTACCTCAAAATTGATGTCTTGTTATTAGCCGACATTTTCGAAAAGTTTCGAGATAGTTGCATCGAAAGTTACGGACTCGACCCCGCGTATTACTATACTCTCCCCGGATACACGTGGGATGCCATGTTGAAGCATACGAAAATTACGTTCGAGTTGCTTACCGACATCGACATGGTTATGTTCATCAAACGCGGCGGTCTGAGTCAATGTTCGGGTAGATACGCTCGCGCTAATTACAAGTCCATGGAGTCGTACGATCCATCGAAACCATCATCGTACTTGATGTACTTTGATGTAAATAATTTGTACGGATGGGCAATGTGTCAACCGTTGCCTTACGCCGATTTTTGATGGGTCGATGACGTGTCCAATTTTGACGTATCATCCATCGCGCTAGATTCGCCTACAGGCTATGTTCTCGAAGTGGACCTCGAGTACCCGCAACATCTTCACGATGTGCACACTGACCTACCGTTTTGCCCGACACGCGACAAACCACCTGGCAAGCGGGAATTCAAACTGTTTGCAACGCTATACGATACGAAGCGTTACGTGATACACTACCGCAACCTGCAGCAGTGTACGCGTCACGGTTACAAAAATACATCGATTTTTACAGTTTTCTCAATCTCCCTGGCTTCGAAATTACATAGAACTAAATACACATTTCAGAACATTGGCTAAAAATGATTTCGAAAAGAATTTATATAAATTAATGAATAATGCGGTGTTTGGCAAAACGATGAAAAATGTGCGCAATCGTGTCGATGTTAAATTATTAACAAAGTGGGATGGTCGGTACGGCGCAGAGGCAATGATCGCGAAACCAAATTTCCACAGCAGAAGCGTTTTTTCAGAAAACTTAATCGCTGTGGAATTGCACAAACTCGAGGTGAAATTCTACAAACCGATTTACGTGGGTATGTGCATACTCGACATATCCAAGACATGTTTGTACGAATTTCATCACGAGTATATGACGCCAATGTATCGCGACAAATGCCGGGTAATGTACACCGATACGGATAGTCTCATATATCACATTGAGTGCGCGGATGTGTACGAGAATATGAAGTGTGATATCATCAGATTCGACACGAGCGATTATGCGGTGGATAATGCGTACGGAATACTGCTTGTAAATAAAAAGGTACCGGGTCTAATGAAGGACGAAAACAACGGTACCATAATGACCGAATTCGTCGGGCTCAGAGCAAAGATGTACGCGTTACGAGTGAATGGGAAAAAGGACACAAAGAAAGTTAAAGGTGTCAAGAGTAACGTTGTCGCGAGAACGATAACGTTTGACGATTACACGCGGTGTTTAAACGAAGAAATTGAAATGACGCGTCAGCAGTCGTGTATACGATCTAAACTGCACCAAGTATACACGATCTGCGAGACGAAAATTGCTCTGAGTCCGTACGACGATAAGCGGTATATCGTACCCGAAACCACCGATACGTTACCGTGGGGACATTATAGAATACCATTGTAAATAAATGTATATTTTATTTATTATTAATTGTATATTTTGTACATAACCATGTATATATTTTTATATTTTATACATTTTATATATTTTTATATTTTAATAAATTTTATATTTTTTGTACACATATTTTATATATTTTAATAAATATTTATAATACATTATTTTTATGTATCCAAGAGTTGTATGATTTATCCATTCCCAACCATTTCACGTATACGTCATCACCCTTTTCCCACAAAATTTTTTCCACGAGATATACGTCGGGATTAGCGACGCGTTGTAGTTCGTATTCGTAGAATCCTCCAGCGATGGGATCTCCACGCGAATCTTCGAGTATGAATGTCGCGGGATTAGTTTTCTGCACCTCGACAATCTTAAAAACTTCGGTCGTCCAATTAGGTGTGAAACCTTTTTCAAAGATGGTCTTGTATTTGCTCACGCGCACAGAATCGCCTACTTTAAATTTTGTCGGAGCCGCAATTTTTACGTTGCTATACACCGTATTTAAAAGTTTTTCAGCAATCGCTGGAGTGACGTTGGCAGGTCTCATACCGATGGTGCGATGTTTTCGCGTATTGTACTCTGTAACGAGTCGAGATAGCTCGTCGATCCATTTGTAATTTCCGTTGAGCGTAAACATTTTCCACATATTGTTTTTCAAAGTACGATTGAATCGTTCCACGACCGAGGCTTTCATAACGGAATATGTCGAGTAATGATTAATGTTGTGTTTCTTCATGAGTTTCTGCACACTCGCGTTGTAAAATTCTTTTCCTCTGTCGGTTTGAAAATTTTTCGGACACCTTTTATCATCTCCAATAATCTTTGCGATCGTTTCGAACATTTCGTTTCCGCTCTTACTCTTGAGCGGTACGGCCCGTACGCATACTTGCTCAACACATCGATAACTGTGAGTATATATTTATGACCCTTGTTGAGTCGAGAGTACGAACGCATGTCGACCACGTCCGCCTGCCACAGATCGTCGTATCCGCGTACAATGACGCGTCTTCGTGGAAAATTTCTTCTCGCAGGAGCATGTAGTTCCTCGACTAGTTGTCGCTTTTCGGAGGTGTTTTTCTTCTTTCGCACGTTTGATCGAGGCATAATTAATATTGCGATATTAGTATGTCTCGTTTACTGTGTCGAGTCAGATGTTGCATATCTCAGCACATTCTTTATCTCATCCATCATTATTCGTAGCGCCTGCACGTTTGTTTCGAGCGTGATAATTTTTTGCTCAATTTCTCCCTGTCGATCTCTCAAAAGTTTATCCACGTATCGTTTGTTGACGGCGTCAGTTTCAGTTTCCGGTTGCGCTACACGTTGAATCTTGCGCGACCTTGCGTCAAAGCCGGTAGTAGTCTGGCAGAGAGCGTTATCGCGAACGTAGTTTCTCAATAATCCATTCCATTGATAGTACAAATTATTCGACGTTCCGAGCGATAATCCAAATTTATTAATCGACATTTCGGTACCGAGAACTTTGACCGAATGACACATATCGTCGACGCATAGTTTAATTTATAATAATGCCAGCCTCACGAAGTTCTTCGATAATTGACAAGATTTCATTGTCGTGAGCATTGTTACCGGCTCGACGCGAGGCGTCCAGCAATCGCAAACGATCTACCAATTCGTTGGGATCGTTCCAATGCACGTAATCAATCATGTTGTCGCTTAGCGTCATGGTGCGCGGCGCGTCTATACCTCTTCCCACCTTTCTATCGGGGAATAATGGCGCAATTATATATTTGTACTTGTATCCTTTGTTACTTTTAATAGGATTATTAACTTTGTTGTCACGTTTATGCGCATTTGTTGCTTTTAATATACTTCGATATTTATACAAATCGTCTTGAGTGTATTTTTTATGATTGGGAATATTTCTAAAAATCAAATCGTAAATACCTTCGGTTCCCGTATATTTTATTCCATCGATAATTATATTATCTTCCATGTCCACATCGAAACGTTTATCACCGAGCATCATTCCTTCGCTGGTAAATTTAACACCGTAGACGTAATCCATACTCTTATTTTTATCAACACTCATGATAGCTCCTATATATTTTTGCGCTAGTGGACCAAAATGATCTCGGAACGTTTTCTGACCTTCGGACGTTTCTAATTCATGTCGAACCGATGTTACAAACAAATCGGGCGTGGTCTCGTAAATTTCTTCGACGGATCGGAATGGCATTGTTTGACGCGGTTGTATTTTTATTGGAGTAGAAACAGTAGCCATATTAGAAAATTGTTTCCTTCGTTTTGATCGATTCGGTGTCGAATATATCGGCGAATCGTTTATCGGCATATTTATCCGTGCTCGCTTTATTCCTTGCTTTGACTCTTTTATTTTTTCCTCGTGCTTCTCTCCAAACGTCAAACTCAATGGTTCGATTTTCGGCGCATCAGATTCCACAGTATTTTTGATAAGCTGTTTTAAAGGTTCGGTAATTGGCTTAAATTGTCTTTCCAATGCAACGTCTTCCTCCATTTTACCAGTTTTCAAAGCGCGATATTTTTTGCGAATTGATTCGCTCGTTTTTGCAATCTCTCTCGCAATCTTTTCACGATCACCGTTCATGATGCTCGATCGATGTGTCGATGATGACTGATCGCTTTACGGTATCGCGAAATCATTAAATCCACTTCTATATCGTCCATTGATCAACATGCTGTCTTTATCAATGACTACGAAGCCATATTTGCGTTGCCAACATTTCTGACATAATGCGCGGAAATCGTCGTAAGACATGTCGGTATTTACATGATCGTTGTACACATGTTTCAAGTTTGTGCCGTCTTGTTTAAATAAAATCAAAAGATTCGCATTGTCGCGTATAAGATGCTTAGGTATCTTGGCGTACGTTTGACAAAGATAGAAACAGTCGACGCTCGAGTGTCGACCCATTGCAAAGTACTCTCTTATCGTATCTTGCTTGTCACATGCCACGTCATCAAAGATAAAGATGGAATTCGGAAGCGCCTCGCTCGGTGGAATGACATCGCTGTTATTAGAGAATGTGAAATAACCAATTTCGTCTATAGGTGCTAATAAATTTTCCAAGTATCTATATTTCGGTTGTTGAGGCGATTTCGAGTATACGTACACGTTCTCGAAACGTACACCGTACGGACTTTCTATCAAACTAATCAACACGTTTGTCTTACCGCAGTTTGAAGGGCCGCAAACGATACCGCGTATAGTAGTCGGTAGCATGTTTCCATGCTTGCGTACTTTTTTCTCCGATATTAGTCTATCGTCGAAATTTGATACTTTGATTATCCGCGCTTGTCGCACGAACCGCATGTTTTCTCTTTCGAATCAATTTTGCGAATGATCACGAGAGGGGAGACCTATTTATAGAGGTGACTCAACTCGAAACCGCTCAGTATCAAAAATGTTTCTCCTTCTGTCGGATAACAGAGACATTCTCTGGCTTACCGCTGAACAACTGCAGTATATCCCAAAGATTGTTTTACTGCAAAATTTTGGTGATTACGTGGAACGATTGTGGGACAAGCTTCCAGAATATATAAAGGCTGATTCGGAGGTTCGACAATATCGTTCGTGCATGCGACATTACAATCAGCCGTGGCAGCGAACACACATCGACGGTCCGCCACCGTTAATAAAAGATTGCTATGAATGTCAGCGAGAATCGTAAGAGGTAGCGGTCTCTTAAATCGTGCGATAAACGCGCTTCCCATCGAATTACATATTCCCGGTTATCAGTTTTGCGGCCTGGGAACTCGATTAGAGAAACGATTGGCTAGAGGCGATCGAGGCATCAATCCATTGGACGTCGCTTGTCGCGAGCACGACATTGCTTACTCGCGAAGCAACGACCTCGGTCAACGACACGTCGCGGATCGCATACTAGCTGCAAGAGCGCGAGAACGCATTACCGCGAGGGATTCGACTCTTGGCGAAAGAGCAGCCGCTACTACTGTTTGGGCGGCAATGAAGGCAAAGACAAAACTCGGCATGGGGATGAAAAAGCCATCGACGACAAAGAGGAGGAAAAAACGAATACTTCCAGTAGCGAAACGCGATGGTATTTTACCACTTTTACCGTTGTTGGGAGTTGTCGGTTCTTTGGCCGGCGGTGCGGCGGGAATCGCAAAGGCAGTAAACGATAGTAAGGCGGCGCAACGTCAGCTGGAAGAGTTGCAGCGTCACAATCGCGCTACGGAAGGTCGCGGACTTTATCTCGCTCCGTACAAGCGTGGACAGGGATTCTCAACAAAGTCTAAGAGAAAAAAAAAACGTCGAAAAAACATTAAAAATGCCTACGGGTGCGACAACTAACGTGCAATTGGAACAATTGGCGAAACGTATGCACATATCTTTCTTTAGAGGTGTTTTCATGTGCAATAATTTACCGATAAACGGTGTACGACGAAACGAGAGCGGTATCGTCAATTTGGATGACGTTGATGGTCCCGGTACTCATTGGGTAGCGTACGCAAAGAGGGGAGATCGTATCGTATATTTCGACAGTTTTGGAAATCTTCGACCACCCAAGGAACTTGTGCGATATTTCGGACGAGTGAAAATTGAATACAATTACGCATCTTATCAAAGTTACAATCAGAGCATCTGTGGACAGTTGTGTTTAAAATTTCTTCAAACAGTCGACGATCAATTTAAAGCCTAACAATCCATCGTCACGACTCAGTATTCGTTCGACATGTCACTGACACTTACGTTGACTGGCAGAAGCAGCGTTCTCGCTGTAAGCTATTTTCCCGCTATAGATTTGACCGATGCCGATTACGAGCTTGGATTAACTGATTTTGAAACTTATCATACGATTCCGAACGTAAATTTTTCGAATAATAAATTTTACTTTGGCAACGACGACAAGGAAATTACGATTCCCGAAGAATCGTACGAATTGCACGCTATAAATGACTATCTCAAACGCGCAATTTTGCAAGATGAACACCTTTCCAGAGATGTTGAAAACGATTATGATGAGGAATATCCAATAGCGCTCCGCGCTAATCATAGCACGCTAAAGAGCGAAATCAAATGCGCCTACAGAATAAACTTTACCAAACCCGACAATGTAGGATCCTTGCTTGGATTCTCATCGAATCGTATATTGCAACCTCGCAAGTGGTATGAATCGGACGAACCGGTTAATATTATAAACGTAAATATTATTCGTATAGAATGTAACGTGACTACTGGTGCGTACAGCAATGGCATGCGTGTACACACGATACATGAATTTTCACCGAGCGTACCGCCAGGATATAAGATATCGGAAACGCCGGCACAGATCATTTATCTGCCGATCATCGTACGGAGCATTACGGATTTAACGATACGTATTGTGGATCAAAGAGGTCGATTGCTCGATTTTCGAGGAGAGGAAATTACCGTGAGATTGCATATACGGCGGCGACAAACATAGTATGCTCGTGCTCAACGAAACAGAGCACGCGAGAGACAATACTTTTACGAGGGACAATACTATTGCGGTATCGGGTGACAATAATAAGATAGCCGTTAAGAAGAAGCTGAGCGCGTTGAATCGTGAATCGAAATTTTAAAATCATTGGGATTCATCGTACGAAAAGAATGATTGATATTTTGAATATCGGAGGTGAGCCAGTCTTTGACGATCGCATCATCAAGATTGAAACTCATACATACAATCCGTACGTCAATACGACGCTTGGATACAGCGACGAGATACGAATACCTATACAACATCAGGATTTGTACACGTTACCGTGTGAAAGCTTTCTTTACATCGAGGGAAGGTTTAATGTGCGTAAAGCGAATGACAAAATGAAGGTTGTATTGGGAAACAATTGCGCCGCATTCATGTTTGATGAGCTTTGATATGAACTCGATGGAGTAGAGATTGATCGCAACAGAAATGTTGGAATAACTTCAACGCTCAAAAATTATGTCTCTCTAACGCACCAGAAAAGTATAAACTTGAAGAACGCTGCATGGGATTTGACCTACAACGGTGACAAAAATTATTTCAACTATTGCGTACCGCTCAACATGTTGCTGGGATTTTGCGAAGATTATAAACGCGTTGTGATTAACGCTCGTCACGAATTGATTTTGATACGTTCGCGCAACGATAATAATTGTCTATTCGGACATCCATCGTCAGAAGCTGAGATTGAATTACTCAAGATACAATGGCGTATGCCTCATGTAATATTGAACGAGATTAATAAATTGTCGATGTTGCGAATGTTGGAAAGCGGACGATACTTGAACATGAGTTTCCGATCTTGGGATCTATACGAATTTCCTCTGCTACATAGCACGACTAAGCATTCGTGGACCGTGAAAGCCACCTCCCAGCTAGAGAAACCACGATACGTGATCTTTGCACTGCAAACTGGTAAAAAGAATTCAGTATCACAAGATGTTACATTATTCGATGACTGCAAATTGACCAACGTTAAACTCTATTTAAACTCGGAATTTTATCCCTATGATGATTTAAATTTAGATTTTGAAAAAAATAGATTCGCCGTCCTATTCGACATGTACTCTCGTTTTCGCAAATCTTATTACGGATGCAATGATGATGCAACGCTATTAACCATTTCAAAGTTTCTACATTGTGGTCCTCTCGCGGTCATTGATTGCTCGCGACAAAACGAGTCTGTCAAAACTGCTACCGTGGACGTGAGAATAGAGTTTGAATACAGGGAAAATATACCGGCGAATACTACCGCCTATTGTCTCATCTTGCACGATCGGGTTGTCGAATATAATCCATTGACCAATGTAGTCCGCAAAATTACATAAGTCAGCAAATATCCCCTCCATTGCATATGAAAAAAATATATAAAAGATTGAGATGTTTGATGATCGACATCAGTCTGCGATCGGATCTTGTCATCATGGCTGTGCCAACGTTTGTGGATCTACAAGGATTTATCGTTGGGAAAAATTTTGTCGTGAAGGAAGCTGCGGTTCTGAGAAAGGGATCCGTACTTTCTCATTACATTTTTACATGTCCCGAACCATGGCACATGCTCACAAAATCTGAGAGATGTCAGGTTTTATGGCTGATGAAAAATCACCATGGATTATCGTGGAATGATGGACACGTTTCATATTGGAAGTCGAAACGTTTAATTACAACGGCGATGATGGGTGCAACGGGGGAGGATGATGATGCGTCACCTCTCGTGTACGTTAAAGGGCACGAAAAACGGCAATGGTTAGCCGATATACTGGACAATGATGCGAGAAACGATGTGATTATCGAAACTTTGGATGCAGACTATGAGGATGTAGCTTCTTTAAATAAGTTAGATGTTAAGAATACTATGCGTTGTGAAAATCATGTAAAAAATTGCGCTTTACAAAATGTATTTAAGATTTATAATTGGTGGTTGAAACATTATGATAATGATTCTTCGAATCCATATTTATAATAAATTGATGCGATATATTTTTATCGTCTTTCTTATTCTCTCCTTTCTTTCCTTTTCCTTATCTATGTACGTGCGCAGTATCGTGTTTCCGTACGTGACACAGCTGCCACAGATATTGTATTTCGATACTACATTGTGGTACATGATAAAACATTTAAATATTTGTTTAATAATTGAATATAGTTTTACGTTCGATGACCGTTCGTTTCCGTTCGACGGTCGTTCATTTCCGTTCGACGGGCGTTCGATGACCGTTCATTTCCGTTCAACGGGCGTTCGTTTCCGTTCGACAACCGTTCAATTGCCATTCGATGACCGTTCAACGGGCGTTCGTTTCCGTTCGACGGGCGTTTGATAGCCGTTCGTTTCCTTTCGACGGTCGTTCATTTCCGTTCGATGACCGTTCAATTACCGTTCGATAGCCGTTCGATGACCGTTCATTTCCGTTCGACGAGTGTTCGTTTCCGTTCGACGGTCGTTCGATAGTCGTTCGATTATTATATTACTATTATTACTATTATTATTATATTTTATATTAGATTATTATATTATTATTACTATTATATTACTATTATATTACTATTATTCTTAATTTTAAGTACACGCACACACACACACACACACACACACAAATGTATTTACACATACACACATTTTAAAATAAATTTTGTTTTAATTTAAAAAAAAAATGTATTTATTTACGCGCCTCTCCTTGCGCTCCCAGCCTTTGATCTTTAATATCTTTTATTATTAAATATTATTTTAAGCACATACACACACACACACACACACAAATGTATTTACACACACACACATTTTAAAATAAATTTTATGTTTTAATTTAAAAAAAAATGTATTTATTTACGCGCCTCTCCTTGCGCTCCCATCCTTTGACATCTCTATCTCTCTTGCGCTAGTTGTAAGTCTCGCGATATCTTCGTTGCGTTCTCTCTCGCGGGTTAGTTGTAAGTCTCGCGATATCTTCGTTCTCTCTCGCACGCGTTATTCTCGCGCTCTCTTGCTCCCTCTCGCACGCGTTGTTCTCGCGCTCTCTCGCTCTCTCTCGCACGGGTTGTTCTCGCGCTATTATCGTTCTAAGTCTCGCGATATTATAGTTCTCTTTCGTACGCGCTATTGTTCTCTCTCGCACGCGTTGCTCTTGCAATATCGTTCTCTTTCGTACGCGTTGTTCGCGATATTATCATTCTCTCTCTCTTTCATATGCTCGTCGCTATCACTCACTCATTTACCTTTGCGTCGTCCTTCTCCCACCTATGCAGCATCTTACAATGCGTCGTCCTTGTCCCACGTTGACGTCATCCTTGTCGTACGTTGATGTCATCCTTGTCACACGTTGATGTCATCCTTGTCACACGTTGATGCCATCCTTGTCGCACATGTAGCGCTATCCTTTTCCCACAACTAGAGCTATCCTTCTCACACCACCGTCTTCTTTCCGCGGATCCCCCTTCTCCTCGCGGACCCCCTCGTCCATCGCTCGCGCCGCGGATCCCCCCTAACCGCGCGGACCCCCTCGTCCATCGCTCGCGCCGCGGATCCTCCCTTCCCCGCGCGTGACGTCACCCCCGCACGTGACGTCACCCCCCGCGTGACGTCATCCCCCGCGTGACATCCCCCCCGCACGTGACGTCACCCCCCCTCGCACGTGTTGTCCCCCCCGCACGTGACGTCACCCCCCGCGTGACGTCACCCCCCGCGGTTCCCTTTCGCCCCTCACCCCCCCTGAGATCCCTGGGTTAGAACTCTCCTAGTCTCACTACTCTAAGTTAGTTTTCATTAAGTACTTTCCGAGTTATGAGGCTTGAAATAATTTCTTAATTTTACATAAACTGTAAAATATCTTGTAAAATATTCATTTTTCGATTATCTTACCTTAATACTTTTATGTACAAAATAATGAGAGGAATCAATTGGTGTAAAGAAAACACATAATTGTTTCGAAAAAAAAAAGTAATTTGCAATTAACAATTACATTTTTTTCTTAAAAATAACTGTGTTTTCTTTACAGCAATTGATTCCTCTCATTATTTTGTACATAAATGTATTAAGGTAAGATAATCGAAAAATTAATATTTTACAAGATATTTTACAGTATATGTAAAATTAAGAAATTATTTCAAGCCTCATAACTCGGAAAGTACTTAATGAAAACTAACTTAATTATAGTATTTTGGAAAGCTCTCGAGATAAGCTACAAGAATATGCAAAAGCATATAGGGTGCCCCATTTAAAAAGTTGGAGGTGACCTTCACGTGACTTTCAGCTGACTCTTCAAGGTCAAACTAATGGTACCGTCTCATGTCCCCCTTGAAACCATATAACTTTTATCTGAAACGTTTTTTTTCTACAATCAAAATTAAAAAAGTTATTTGGGGTGATCGATTAAAATGGGACACCCTGTATATGTATATATATATATATATATATGTATATATATATATATATATATACTAAGAAAATATTTATTACATTTCCTCTTGACGGAAGAGACCACCGCCTTCTCGCGATTTCCATAGAGCAACAACATGTACGATGTTTATTTACAAATTGATAAAATGTTACACATGCCATTAGAATATTATATTATTAGAAAATATTATTAATGTATGTTCTATTCTTTATATTTCTTTATATTTTACATTTATCTTTTTATATTTATTTCTTAACCCCTTCACAGTCCAGCGAAAAGAAACTTTCCGTGCCAAGTGTGTTGAAGAAAAAAGTTTTTAAAATTGCATGAATACGTCAGTATAAATATTATTGAGGTCGCTGAATCCGAATCTGAAGCCAGAATTATAAAATTCAAAATTATTTTGAATTTTGATCCGCCATTTTGAAGTTCGAAATTCTGATTTCAGATTCGAATTCAGCGACCTCAGAAACCTTAAAATACTCAAGGACAATCAAATCATAACAGTAATAACATGTTTTTTTCAAGATGCCCTTATAGGGGCCATGAAGCAAAAGTGGCACGAATTTTTTTGGCCCCTATAGGGGTCCCTGACAGTGAAGGGGTTAAGGGAAAAACATATATGTTTGCCAAGAGTGGATTTTTATCATTTATTCTCTTTCTATCCTTTATTTTTCAAATTAGTTTATATCTTTTATATACAAAATAAATTGTAATTAGGAGATTTATTTTATTTATTTATTTAATTTTTGACAAGATTAAAGATTTATTTTATTTTACGTGTAAATTTTCCAAGTTTTTACGCGAGATCTGATAAACGGATCGGGCCGCTGACATACGATTCTCGAGGTGTTAGCTACAGCTTGAGAGGGAAGGAGACAGTAGATAGTACGTCTCACTCTTCTACTGCCCGAACGTAGGCGAGCGCCGAGCGCCACACGTACACGGCTCCCTTTCTTTGTGTGCGCGACCGTGCCGAGCGTGCAGGGGCTCATTTCTGGCATCACTGGCACACATTTACATTTACTTCATAACTAATATTGGTATTATAATGGATGCAACCATATTGGCAACACATTTACATTTATTTAGTCGCCAATATTGGTCATCATGGGCACTGCAATATTGGCAGAACACTTGCATTTTGTTAACAACCAATATTAGTTTTACATTGGGAAATATTGGCCAAGACATTTCCAATATAACCAATATTGAGCCAAGGTATACCAATATTTTGCTAATGTTTTGTGCTACTAGGGATACGTCTAATGGATGTCGAATGAAAGTAAGAAATGCGGAACTGTGGATCTCTAATAGATGTCTATAGGAAAGTGCATGGACATCTAATAGAGGTTTCGAATCTCCATGATGGACGTCTACTGGACATCCATTAGGCCGTTACATGCGGCATAACTTGCGTAAGCGTAACTTGCGTATTCTAGTAATTTTTAATTGAAGTTACGTCATTTTGAAAGTCAACATTCACATGGGGCGTATTGTGCCGAATGCGTAACAAATACAACCAATTGTAGATTAGATTTTCCGTTATACACTCTAATGGAAATCCTAAGAAGATTTGCGATTAGTCTTCGTAACCTATGCGTCTCGAAAAGTACGCATCATGGGGAACCGATGCTCTGCATACAAATATGTGTGAAGCGGAATGTATGCAATATCCCTAGTAGCACAAAACATTGGCAAAATATTGGTATACCTTGGCTCAATATTGGTTATATTGGAAATGTCTTGGCCAATATTTCCCAATGTAAAACTAATATTGGTTGTTATCAAAATGCAAGTCTGCCAATATTGCAGTGCCCATGATGACCAATATCGGCTACTAAATAAATGTAAATGTGTTGCCAATATGGTTGCATCTATTATAATACCAATATTGGTTATGAAGTAAATGTAAATGTGTGCCAATTATTGTAGCAAAAGAGTGCAAGGAAAGGAGTCAGGAATAGATCACAAGAATAAGTAGAACAAAGATTCTTGTTAAACGCTCTGGGTATAAAATATATTCAGAAAAAAATTACAACGCTTTAATATTTCTCTCGCGATCTACTGCTTACAATGACTGCTGTCGAACAACTAACGCTTGCTGCTGAGATCAGCGCTCGATTCGACTCCTCCGCCGCTCGATTAGGCCGGCATACTCGCGTACAACTATACCGACTGTTCGAACACGCGTCAAACTACATCAATTTCCACCGTTTAAGCGTGTTCTATCACACCCACACTCTCACACATCTTTCGAAAACGCTCTTTCGGCAACGCTTTGGTAAAAATACCAGCCTTTTGATTCTCGGAAGGAACATATTTTACCATTATCTCACTCGCTTCTGCCTTTTCGCGGATGTAATGATAACGAATATCAATGTGTTTAGTACGCTGGTGAAACTCGGGGTTTTTCACCAGTTTTATTGCACTCTGATTATCTATGAAAAGTCCTGTCGCACCCTTACACGGGTATCCTATATCTTTTAGCAGTTTTCGTAGCCAGATCGCGTCTCTGGTCGCAGCCGCCGCTGCCACGTACTCCGCCTCGGTAGTACTTAACGTTACGAGCTTTTGCCTCTGTGAGGACCACGTAACCGGCCCATTAGCTAGCTCGAAAATGTACCCTGTAGTTGACTTTCTTGTTTCTATATCGCCCGCGTAATCCGCATCCGAATAACCGACTAGCTTCAACGAGCTTCCATCGTCACGAAACTCTATTCCGTATTCGCTTGTGCCGACTAGATATGCGATAATACGCTTTACAGCCCTCCAGTGCTTGTCACTGTGCTTATTTAAATATTTACTCACGGAATTAACCGAGTACGCGATGTCCGGACGCGATACAATAGCCAGAAACATAAGTGAGCCAACAGCCTCGCGATATGGCACGCTTTCACACTTTCTCTCTCTTTCATCCACTGGATAAAGCACCGCGTGTGGATCCGACGGCACACTGACCGTTTTCGTTTCACTCATTTGAAATTTCTCAACTACTCGCTTCGCATATGCACTCTGATGCAAGAAGATCGACTTCCTTGCCCTATCTCGCTTGATTTGCATTCCGACAAACACACTTGAGTCACCTAAGGTGATCTTGAACGTGCTACTGAGATATCCGATTACCGATTCAAGAACGTCCTGAGATATAGCCGCAATCAACCCATCATCCACAAACAACGCAAGATACACTGGATTTCTCTCGACACTGCCTACGTAAATACATTTATCTGCTTCCGTTTCTTTAAAGCTAAACTGTCTCAGAAAAGCACTAAACTTTTGGTTCCAGCACCTTGGCACTTGTTTCAACCCGTAAAGTGACTTTTTCAAACGACACACATTTTTTTTCGCACTGCTTCTTTTTTCTTCGATCTTGAGACCCTCTGGAATCTCCATGTATATTTCTTCGTTCAGTTCTCCGTGAAGAAAAGCCGTCTGCATATCGAACTGTGTCAGTTCAAGATCTTCCGCCGCAACCATCTTACGACCGGCGCAAAGGTCTCGGTGAAATTCACTCCATGTTGCTGCATGAATCCACGAGCGCACAGCTGTGCCTTGTAACGATATACATTTCCAGCCTCATCCTTCATGAGCCGGAAAACCCACTTTGAGTCTATCATTTTCACTCCTAGCTTTCTCTCTACCAGCGACCACGTTCCGTTCTCCTCATGAGCCTCAAATTCGTTGCTGATAGCATCAGCACCACTCCTTTGACTCCTTACTCTTCATTGCTTCTTCGTATGAGACTGGTACACCGAGTTCTGCTACATTTGACTCATAGCGAATCGATCGATGCAATGTCTTCCTATCTCTCAAGCCGTGTCTCGGCGTTGCCACCTCTCTGACAGCAGGATTTTCCACCACTTCGACATCATTGTCCTCAGCGGGCAGAAAAGCTGCATCCTCGTCCTCTTCAGCATTCTCATTGTCTGACTGTTGAGCCTCCTGCCTTTGGCAATACCACCGTATCATCTTCCTCGACGCTGACCAACAACTTCGTTCTCCCGATTTTTTCATTAAAAACTACGTCACGTGATACTGTGATTTTCCTCGATACTGAATCATACAGTAGTTTGATGAATCTCCGTCGTAGCCGACCAGTATCATCTTCTTCGCCCGTGCATCAAATTTTGTCATCAGCTGCTTCAGTACGTGCACATAGGCCTCTGATCCGAATATTCGCAAATGCTGAAGGTTTGGCTTCTTGCCATTCCAAAGTTCGTAAGGCGTTGCGCCATCCCGCGCGCCGATTGATCCCGATCGATTCATCAGGTAAACCGTTGTATTCGTCGCCTCTGTCCACAAGATTAACGTAAGACCCTTTGCTAGAATCATCGTCCTCGTGCCTTCAATAATCGTTCGATTATCGCGCTCGGCCTTCCCGTTTTGCTCGGGTGTATACGGTGCCGTGAACTCTCGTATTATTCTATGAGATTCAAGATAACTGTCCATACGACTGGTCGATTCAAGATAACTGTCCATACAACTGTCTTGTTGCGGAATTCCAGACCGTTATCCGAGCGCAGTACTCTCATTGTTTTTCCGAATTTATTTTCGATCATCTTGTCAAAGATTTTGAACTTCTCATACACGTCACTTTTGTGCTTCAGAAAGTAGATGTATCGAAAGCTCGTCGCGTCGTCCTTGAAAGTTAGTAAGAACCTTGCACCGCCAGGAGTCTCCACTGACATAGGGTCACACACATCCGTGTGCATTACCTCACCTGGTACGGTAGATTCCCGCTCACGACACTTTCGAAACACTTGCCGATGCGATTTTCCGATTTGACAAGAATCGCAGAAAAACTCATCCTTATCTGACAGTTTTACACCATTAACAAGTCCTTTATTAATCAAATCGCGCAACGTACGACAATTTACATGCACGAGTCGTTCGTGCCACACTTGTAAATTCGCTGTCGCCATGTTTGCTTCGTTGACGGTCCTTGTATTGTCCACTCGAAACAGCATTCGATAAATTTCATTATCCTGCTTGATTCCCGTTGCAAGCACTTTATCTCCGTCCACGACTTTCACAGAGTCTTTTTTAAACACGACCTCGAAGCCTCTTGTAGTACAAACTCCCACCGAGAAAAGATTCTTCTTCATCCTCGGCACACATAGGACGTTCTCGATACGCGCCTTTTGCCACGCACCATTCACGAACTTCTGAATTGGAATTGTACTCTCGCCGATAACGTCGCACTCCTCGTTGTCGCCCAGAAGTATTGGCTCACTATTTCTCAGTTTATTGAAGTCATAGAACCACTCGCGTCGCGGCGTCATGTGTCTCGATACCCCGCTGTCGGTGATCCAAATCTCCTGATCAGCGTTCAGCACTACCTCGACAATGCCAACTGGAGGACTCGTGTCTCCCTCCTTACCGATTTTAGTTCCCGTTCTTTCCGCTACGAAAGCGCAATCGCGCGACTCTCGAGATTCACTTTCATCGCCCTCGCTTTCCCCCGTCTTTTTTTCTTACATTTTCGCGCATAATGTCCTTTTTCTTTGCATTTAAAGCACTCGATATCTTTGCGCTCCTTCGGTTTTCGCGGTTTTTTATTCGACTTCGCACTCGATTGTTCATTTTTCCCCGCATTATTTTTTCTAAATGCTGAAAAAGCTCCTCCGGGTTCACTTTCCCCTGTCAATCGAACTTCCTCGCGAATCAGTCTTTCTTGTAGATGCTCCATCGATTGTCGACCCGGATCAACGCTATCCCATGCCGTCAGGAACGTTGAATATTTTGACGACAAACTCGCAAGCACTTTTGCCATTATTGTCACATCCGAAACCACTTCACCTACATCCGACAACTGTACGGCCATGTTTTGCACTTTTGCGATGTGCTGAACAACGGTGTCTCCCGGAGACATTCGATACTCGTGGAATCTCTGCGTAAGCAATAGCTTATTTGCCGAAGATTTTTGTTCGTGGATGCGAGATAATTTATCCCACATCTTCTTGGCCGTGCTGCATACCAACAACGGTTCCAGGTCTCGATATTCCATCGACGACAATATTAGAAACATCGCGCGCGCATTATCTTTCAGCCACGCTTTCTTCGCCGCCTCTTCGCCGGACCCAGCCGGCATAGCTCGCTCGCCATTTACAACGTTGCGTATACCATGAGCCAAAAATAACGAGTTCACTTGAAACTTCCACCCTTGGAAATTCGATCCGTTGAATTTTGTTACATTCCGCGCTGAGATCTCGTCAGTCATTTTCGATTCCGACACACGCGTGAACGCAACGGTTGACTCGACAAAAAATGTGCGCCACACAATGGCCGCCACTCGACGATCTCGACTCTCGCGCTTCTCGCAAATTCCCTCGATTTCGTACACCTCGTGCTCAGTTAGGGTACTGGGCCCATAACCTATTGTAGCAAAAGAGTGCAAGGAAAGGAGTCAGGAATAGATCACAAGAATAAGTAGAACAAAGATTCTTGTTAAACACTCTGGGTATAAAATATATTCAGAAAAAAAATTACAACGCCTTAATATTTCTTTCGCGACCTACTGCTTACAATGACTGCTGTCGAACAACCAACGCCTGCTGCTGAGATCAGCGCTCGATTCGACTCCTCCGCCGCTCGATTACGCCGGCATACTCGCGTACAACTACCGACTGTTCGAACACGCGTCAAACTACATCAATATCAATATTGCACGTTCACACATTATATGTGACCTTCGCGCGTCGCTTCTAGGTGGCGAAAAGGAAAACACCTAACTAGAGTGGGACTCCATCTAAAGCAGTATATAAGGCCGCGACACAGGTCCCACGAGTCACGACTTATCAGTCAAAGAGTGCGGAATATTATAGCCGCACTTCCTCTAGCTTTTGCGAGGAGCTCCAGAGCTTCATAAATTAACCACGGTTAATTTCTTTTTTTGATGACGAATTTCATCATATATTAGAAACTGATCTATATCCAATGTAAAAATATTTGGGTATGTATAATTAGCCAATCTTGGTTAAAGATGAAAATAATATATTCGTCCAATATTACAATTCAATATTGGCTCAAAATGAAATCGCGTCTACTTTGCAATATTGGACCAACATGAGAGATATTGGATATATATATTGGTAGCCAATATTGCTGCAATAAAGTGTGCTACTAGGGATTCATAGATGCCACTTGGACATATAGAAATTAACTAGAGCCTTAAGTAACACATATTCGTTTCAAAAATGTTTCATAAATGTCTCACAAATTTTTTTGAAACGTTTTTTTTCATAACTGACTCTTGAAAACGTTTCTGATTGGTTAAAATGTTCACTTGAAAAACGTTACGAGATACGTTTCTTTTCTGATAAAAAAAACGTTTAAAAGCCGTTTAAAATAAAATACGTTTTCTTCTTTTATTCGTTAAACGTTTGCTTTCTCATAAAATTAATAAAATAATGCATTCATACACACTCTCTAAAAGTGAATCAGTATATTATCAATGAAAACAGTAAATAGAGTCACTAATACAGCAGTTATAAAGTTATTATTATAGCTAACTGTAAATCAATAATATTTCACTGGAAGTATTAGTAATATTAACTGTTTTATTCAATAATATTAGATTATAATTGATCTATTTCGTATAAAATTAGAAATTTTATTTATATTTCCCAAACAGCACATGGACGTCTTTTAGATCTCCTAAGGATGTCCTGCACGGACATAGGAGATATCCTGAGGATATCTGTTTGTAATCCTCGTACATTCTGAGGATGTCCTGAGGAATAGTAAATGAGCGCCTTACATAAAGCCTAGATAAATCCTCAGGAGATTCTACTTCAAAGTCCTAAAGATATTTGCAGGATGTCCAGGAAATCTTATAACTCTTGAAATGTCTACAATACATTCTAAATTGGCCTAGAATATATCGTTGAGGTGCTTTATATGCTATTTTCAAGATTAATTTAGGTTATATCCAGCATATTTTTTCCCATATTTTATATCGCGTTGCTTGATTTGGTAGTTTATATGCCGAATATATGTTTGTATATACAACGCATATATAATTTTTTAAATTTCTTCTTAAATAATCTTGAAAACATATGCTGGATATAATCTAAATCAATCCTTCAAATAGCATATATATAGTACACCGAAAAAATTGTATTCTCAACTTGAGAATATGCCACTTATCTTTAGAATATTTATTCTACTAAAATAGGCGTCAAGAGGATCCTCTTAAATTAAGAGGAAAATCTTCTAAAGAGATTCTTATTAAATATTCTTATTAGATATTAATATACAGAGAAAAATGTTTCTTTGGATTTAATAAATTTTGCTGGCGTCAAATAAATTTAATTATTGGTTTAAAAGTTTTTTTCCGTCTAATTTCAAATAATTTGTTCAATATTCTGAATCCCAATAAGGAATCCAGATTATTAAATAAATTATTTTAAATTCAGTTTGAAATTAAACTGATAAACAGTAATGTCAGAAAGAGAATGCGGCTCAAATGCACACAATCAGAGATCTGTGTACGAGCAGCGTCCTCTTTTTTGCACCACTGCTAAGAGAAAAAAATATACTTTAGATCTTACGTTAATACAAGTCCTTTATATACATTTTATGATAAATATTGCATACGAGAAAAGTTAAGAGTGGTGTCGCCGCGTAGCGGTAAATGAAGAAACATATGCCATTGCACTGTATGCATGTCGCACACGTGGAAATCGAATTGCGGCGCAGAAATCGCAAATTAAGAATACATTCTTGTTCATTAAGAATATAATTCTTATTCATTAAAAATATAATTCTTATTCATTGAGAATATTTATTAAGAGGACTTATAAAGTATACATTTCAAGAATACAATTTTTTCGGTGTATCATTCACATATTTTCTGAACTAATTTGGAATGAGGAACACAAAAGGATATCCTTAAAATATCTCTTACAGTTCCGCAGGACTCCCTTAAGAGGTCCAAAAAATATCCTGAGCTGTTTGGTTTTATATCATATCCTGAATAAATTCCGCGTATATCCGGAGGATATTTAGGATATATTCAGGATCATCTTGAGGATATCTTGTGCTGTTTGGGTTACGTGCATATAGAACATGCATCTTAAATAGATGATGATTTATTTTACTTAAATAGATAATGAATGGATCATTTTCGTTTATTGGCCGGACATTTACTTGTCCGAAATATAAATCGATCCGACTTTTAATATCTGAAGTTTCTCTATTGAGATTGTATCAGAAATTAGATCGAAGTAATACTTTTAATTTTATCCGTCGCCCTTTGCAAGTTTTATATAATTCTCATGACTAAACTCAAGTACGAGAAAGAGTGCACCATAGCGATAAACGAACGAACTAATGTGATCGGACGACTTATTATTTGGTAAAAATATCCGAGGATGTAGTTCTCTTACCTTGAATTATTACGGTCGCCAGCTTATTTATCCACCAACAAGCAAGGATTTTTGGGCTGTGGGAAGCCCAATGCCAGATTCGAGGTCCCTGGAATATTCCACTGGCCTCGCCTAGCTGCGTCACGCCACCGTATCGGGTTACAAGATGGCCGCTGACTGCGTCTCAACGATGGAAATTTCCGACGTATATCCGTCGTATCTCCACTCGTTCTAATACTTTTTTTTTTGTTTCAGGTCGCCGCTGGACGATAGACTTCGCCGCTGAACAACGCTGACAGGATGACGTCACCGCTATGGATTCTTCCTCCAGGTAAGTCACCTTTGGTTTTATAAATATTTGTTTCACAAATATTTATTTCCAGATCACTCCCGGACGGATTAATCACTACCGGATCTGAGGACCTTGGAATTTATCACTGGGATAAATGATAACTGCTACCGTTCAATTTATATACAGGGTGATTCAAAATAACCCCTGTGTCCCTGAAATGACATATTCTTGAATCAATTCTAAGACGATTTTTCCTTCGGCAAAATTTCGTCCGAAGCTTAGTTTTTGAATTATTAAAGGAAGTAGTTAACGTATGACGGGTCGAATACAAGAGGCAGGCAAGGGTGGCGCGATTCACCGTCAGACGCGGGTGCTTACGCGGGGCGCCTGCTGCGATCAGCTGGTCGCTATACACATACAGACACACATACATTCTCTCTCTGTCTGTCTGTCTGTCTGTCTGTCTGTCAGTCTGTCAGTCTGTCTGTCTGTCTGTCTGTCTGTCTGTCTGTCTCTCTCTCTCTCTCTCTCTCTCTCTCTCTCTCTCTCTCTCTCTCTCTCTCATTCGCTCACTCACCTGTAATTTTTTTTTTTTTTTTTTTTTTTTTTACGGGAGAGGGGAAAATGCATTTTATGCATACCCACCGGTCGATCCAGTGAGTTATGTGGGACTCGAGTACCAAGTCGAATTACCAACTCGGTACTCCCTACCCACTAAAAACCCCTCTCTTTTCACGAATTTCCTTTGACACACTGTCCCTCTGACTTCCCGAGATCTGTTTTCACATAACGTCAAAAAATAGTTATTATTACCTTGTTCGATGACTTTTGATGTATTGCTGTAATTGCTTGAAGGAGAAATGAATTTTCCGATAGATCGTACGTTCTCAAATTTAACGTAGATATCACGTTGCAAAAGACAAGAAATCCACACTAAATTATTAACTGAAAGTTTTTCTTCTTTCATGAACTGTATTCTTTTATAAACTTTAACGTAATCACATTTATTTACTCACTCGATGAGATGAGAAATTTACTAATGACTCTATCACTGATCACTATTAATCACTGTCGAATAATAACTGTTGGCGATTAAAAATCACTCGATGAAAGAAACACGCGCGGACACGTTACTACACGACGCGACGACGCGACAATGCGACGATAATTATTCGGCGACTGCAAGCAGTTTTTTGTCATGGTAGGTTGCGGTAGGTTAAGGTACTACTGGCGCTATCGAACGCGATCATGTGTTCGATTGAAGAATGCGGTAAACATAATAAACATTTAACGTATTAATATTATTATTATCATGAATGTGTGTGATATCCATACATCGTATGATATCTATTTAAAAATTAATTAGATTAAATGTGTTTTTAAAATATTTATTACTTTTACTATTATCTTAAATAAATATTTAATATTAATATTTTATATGATAATAGTAAAAGTAATAAATATTTTAAAAACACTTATTTAATCTAATTAATTTTTAAATAGATATCATACGATGTATGGATATCACACACATTCATGATAATAATAATATTAATATGTTAAATGTTTATTATGTTTACCGCATTCTTCAATCGAACACATGATCGCGTTCGATAGCGACAGTAGTACCTTAACCTACCGCAACCTACCATGACAAAAAACTGCTTGCAGTCGCCGAGTAATTATCGTCGCATTGTCGCGTCGTCGTGTCGTGTAGTAACGTGTCCGCGCGTGTTTCTTTCATCGAGTGATTTTCAATCGCCAACAGTTATTATTCGACAGTGATTAATAGTGATTAGTGATAGAGTCATTAGTAAATTTCTCGTCTCATCGAGTGAGTAAATAAATGTGATTACGTTAAAGTTTATAAAAGAATACAGTTCATGAAAGAAGAAAAACTTTCAGTTAATAATTTAGTGTGGATTTCTTGTCTTTTGCAACGTGATATCTACGTTAAATTTGAGAACGTACGATCTATCGGAAAATTCATTTCTCCTTCAAGCAATTACAGCAATACATTAAAAGTCATCGAACAAGGTAATAATAACTATTTTTTGACGTTATGTGAAAACAGATCTCGGGAAGTCAGAGGGACAGTGTGTTAAAGGAAATTCGTGAAAAGAGAGGGGTTTTTAGTGGGTAGGGAGTACCGAGTTGGTAATTCGACTTGGTACTCGAGTCCCACATAACTCACTGGATCGACCGGTGGGTATGCATAAAATGCATTTTCCCCTCTCCCGTAAAAAAAAAAAAAAAAAAGAAAAAATTTACAGGTGAGTGAGCGAATGAGAGAGAGAGAGAGAGAGAGAGAGAGGCAGACAGACAGACAGACAGAGAGAGAATGTATGTGTTCGCATGTGTGTCTGTATGTGTATAGCGATCAGCTGATCGCAGCAGGCGCCCCGCGTAAGCTCCCGCGTCTGACGGTGAATCGCGCCACCCTTGCCTGCCTCTTGTATTCGACCCGTCATACGTTAACTACTTCCTTTAATAATTCAAAAACTAAGCTTCGGACGAAATTTTGCCGAAGGAAAAATCGTCTTAGAATTGATTCAAGAATATGTCATTTCAGGGACACAGGGGTTATTTTGAATCACCCTGTATATATTTATATATAAAAGTAAAATAAAATATAAATGAACTTGGATTATTACAGTTATTTGAAATTTGGACATACGAGTCCTTTCACACACAATATCGCCGTGTACGAGGAACAATATTCTCGTTCGTTCGTTTATTCTATGGAAAATTCCGTTAATCGCGTTACTAGCTTTCTAACGAAATTTCGCAACGACGGCATCCGGGAAAAAGCTCTCGAATGAGCTCTGCAGCCCGTTATATAGGCCTCCCCACTCTTGGCTATCCCCTCTTTCGATCCCGCTTCGCGGCCTGTTCCACTTTCCGCCGCTCGCCGTACGATCGGTTTTCGTACATGCGCATCGGTTCTGCGCATGCGTAGTGGTTCTGCGCATCTCTAGTACATGCGCCGTGGTTCTGCGCATGTGTATTATACTTTTAACTGTTTTATGCATTAAAATAAGAATATTTACATATGATATGCTTAATATTAATGCGCTTTACTAATTTAAGGTAGATTTATCAGTATTCCTATTGATTTTTATATGTTTAGTTATTTATACTTATTCTAGGTGCACTTTTCTGCACTTTCGCTGCTTACTTTACTATTTTATGGGTAATTATCTTTAAAGTGCGTCCCATTCTACATTCTTCCTTACTTTTATAGGTTAGGCTATTAACTTATAATGTTTACATATAATTATAATGTATATATTTGTATCTTATTATTACAGAATATATTTGTATTTTAATGTATCTTGAGAGTCTTTTTCTTTCATAACTTTTTCGTTATCCTTTTCCAGGGTCACTCTTGGTATAAATTTGCCATCTGGTCCTAACATCATTGCTTTCTCGGTCGCTCGGTACTTTTCTACCGATTTTTCCCTGGATGGTTTTCTCTGGGTGGTCCCTGATGTCCCTGGTTGATCCTCGAGCTTCTCTGGGTCCTGGGGAGCTAGGGTAGTTTGCAACGCCGGTTGCACTAACGCCCTAACAGCACACATGTCCAAAAGATCTCTAGAGAACATCCAGAGGATATCTGGATGTCCTATGGATGTTCTTTGTACATCTTTCGGACATGTGTGCTGTTAGCGCAATTACTGATTTTACAGTGAAATTTTACTTCCACTGACTATAATTAGTGAGATATCAAATAAAGTAACAAAAAATAAGCGTTTCTTCTGAAGATCAATGAAATATTGATTCTTAGTGATTCTTATAGTGATCTTATATATATATATATATATATATATATATTTATATATACAGGGTGTCCCATTTTAAATAATACGCTCAAATATCTCCGAAACGGTGCGTTAAATAAAAAAATGTTTCAAATAAAAATTATATGGCTTAAAGGGGGCCATCAGATGGTGGCAATGATTTGACCTTGGAGAGTCGTTTGAAGGTCACGTGAAGATCACCGTCAATTTCTTAAATGGAACCTTCTACTTTTTATTGCATATTCTTGTAGCTTATCTCGAGGGCTTTCCAAAACACTATAATAAAATATTTTTCTTTCAAGTACTTTTTGAGTTATGAGGCTTGAAATAATTTCTTAATTTTACATAAACCATATAATATCTAGTAAAATATTCATTTTTCGATTATCTTATCTTAATACTTTTATGTACAAAATAATGAGAGAAATCAATTGGTGTAATGAAAGAACAATTGTTTTTTAAAAAAAAATATGTAATTGTTAATTGCAAATTACATATTTTTTCTTAAAAACAACTACGTTTTTTCTTTACATGTTTAACAAATTTTTATTTCCCTACCTCCGCGATACTCGAAGAAGCAATCCTCCCACTCCAGCGCTGGCCTCGTATAGGGCTCTAAATCAAATTCCCGTTATCTAGCCTTAGTCGCTATGTTTTGGAAATGAACTCTCACCTTCCAGCCTTCGTAGTACCCGCTATGTCTCAATGAAACAATCCTTACCTCCTCACTCCGTCTCTGGCCCACTATGCAACATCGAAACAAGCTCACTCGAGCGGTTCATGACGCGCTTTATTGGAAAAGAGAAAGTCTCCACACAAGACAATAATTAGACCACATCACGCTACAGTGGATTCAGATAATGGAAAATTTAAAATGAACATGTAGATGATTGAACGCGTGGTGGGAAGTTATAAAGGAAGAAGGGAAAGCTAAAAATATTAAACATGAATTAAGACAAAGAATTTTCACATTTGGGTTGACCAAAACGTAATTGCGTTTTTTTCCAATAGATGGACATACATTCTTTTAAATGTAACTAACTTTATTCTAAACCGCAACTTCATTATATTACTTGACAGCTGACAGTTCAAGATTATTTTAGAAGAAGAAAGCGCACGATTTTGTTTACAATTGTTTATTTGCCGTCGATTTCAAAATGGAAAATCAAAATAAACATTTTCGACACATTTTGTTGTATTATTTCAAAAAAGGAAAAAACGCTGTGCAAGCTCATGAAAAGTTATGTGATGTTTATGGTGAAAATGCCTTAAAAGTACGGCAGTGTCAGAATTGGTTTGCTAAATTTCAGTCAGGAGATTTTAATGTTAAAGATGCACCACGGACAGGAAGACCAATTGAAGTTGATGACGATAAAATAAAGGCATTAGTCGAATCTAATCGGCGTTTAACAACATGAGAGATTGCTGAGAATCTTAATATCTCAAAATCGAGCGTTGAAAATCATTTGAAACAACTTAGATACATTAGTAAGCTCGATATGTGGGTACCACACGAACTCGAAGAAATTCATCTCACTAAACGCATTGACATCTGCGATTTTCTCTTGAAACGTGAAAAAAACGATCCATTTTTGAAATGTATGATAACAAGTGACGAAAAATGGATCGTCTACAACAACGTTGAACGAAACAGATCGTGGAGCAAGCGTGATGAACTTGCTCAAAGCATTTCAAAAGCAGATATTCGCCAAAGAAAAATTATGCTGTCAGTCTGGTGGGACTTCAAGGATATTGTGTATTTTGAGCTACTTCCAAGGAACCAAACTATTAATTCAGATGTATACTGTCATCAACGGATAAATTAAATGATTCCATCAAACAAAAGCGTCCAGAATTGGTGAATCGCAAAAGTGTTGTGTTTCACCATGATAACGCTAGACCTCATACAAGTTTGGTCACTCGTCAACAATTATTCCAGCTTGGATGGGATGTGTTACCACATCCACATCCACCATATTCGCCAGATTGCACCGTCAGATTACCATTTGTTTCGCTCGTTGCAAAACGCCTTAAATGGTAAAACTTTCGCTGCTGATGAGAATGTCAAATCGTTTTTGGAATTGTTTTTTGCCGAAAAAGATAAGAACTTTTTTGAGCGCGGAATCATGAAGTTGCCTGAAAGATGGCAAAAGATAATCGAAGAAAATGAACAATATATTCTTTAATAAAGTTTTTGTTTATTAAGAAAAATTCGCCTTTCATTTACATAGAAAAAAATGCAATTACTTTTTGGCCAACCCATATTAATATTTTCAAAACCAGGCACTTTTATAAATTTTTATGTTTATTATTAATATACAAAAATATATACGAAGAAAAATTATATTTATATTATTATAAATTTTACATTTTTTTCTTTCTTGTGTTACTTACAATATTTATAATTCTATTATTTTTAAAATAAGATCAGAAAATACGCCTTTTATTTTAAAAAGAAAAAGACGCACAAGAAATAAGAATATTGTTATATTGTCTCTACATATCCGTATGATAGCGAATATCTGCTATTGATAAATCTACGTTTTACTAATACCGACGCACATATTTTTGTTTCACTTCGCGTAACAATTTCATGAAACGCCGTATACCGAATCGCATTAAATCGTAGGCTTATCGAAGTTTCGCTATTTTCTTCTTCGTTTTCTTGTGTTTCTTTTTCTCTCGCTAATAATAACTTTTTTATTAAAATTAATATGCCGCGAGTTCTCGTAATTGAGAGTAATAGCGTGAGTATTACCCTCCGGTGTTCGTACGATATAGGCGTAAAATTTCGGTCCCCCGGACACGAACGTTTCGATATAGCTACCGCGGCCGTAGCTTTCGAGTTCGTCCGTCATGTTGCCTAGAAAATTTCCCGTACGCGGCTCATATTCGTTCGGATCACCGATGCTTATATAAATACATGAATCCGTATCGTAATATAATACACGACGATCTAAACGTTCTAAGTACTCGTATAATTTTAAACGCGCCAGTGCAGTCGTGTACGAGGCTATCACGACGTTTGTTATCGGAGAGGGAACGAGAGCCTCTTCGCAGTCGCCACGAAACATACATTACCTCGTCATTCACGGGTAATATATCGGTTATCTCGTATTCGGCACTCCTTAATAGTGTCGCGAAACGTTGATGTGTTTTTACGATTTCGGTAATCGACAAATTGGATCGTTGACCGAATTTACCCCAGATTGAATTTAAACACAGTTTCGCAACCGAACGTAAACCGGGATTCCGCACGATGTTTTGCTTATCAAGAGCGATACCCTCGGTTTTTTCATATTCCTTCAAGTATCGCTCTTTTGCTTCATCATCGTTTTTCCCGCATTCGCTTGGCCAACCATTGGCTTCCTATTTAAGCTGTAAAACCACCCTACCGCGACGTACGATCGTATCGGCTAACTTTATATTGCCAAATTTCGCTTACTGACGTTACGAGATAACCCTTCTCGACGGACTTGCGTAATTCGCAAGTTACCCAGGTACCCTCGAATTCACGCTCGCTAGTATTGTACGTACACAACGTCTGAGAAAATGTTTCGCAGCAACTATGACATAACGCGAAGAGTAATCTTCCGCGCACGCGATGCGGAAGTACGGGATGAAATAAATCGCGAGGAGGGAGTATTCTACAGCGTATGAGGCCTTCGACCAAGTCGAAATTATAATTCGGCGACCTTCCGACTAACGCGCTACATTCATCGCCGACGTAAATTTCCGGATAACTGATCGCAAAAGCGCCCGTTCAATACAAACGGTATACGGGTATAAAGAACATACGTCGACGTAACGTATTTTCTCCGTACCCGTGACTTCATATTAAGACGCGATATTTCCCGTACGTCCACCGAAAAACACGTCGCGAGGATCGAGCGGTGATGTTTCCACCATCAGATGGTTCGCGAGAAAATCATGCATTTCGCGATTGTCGCGCATTTCTTGGTCGAAGACGCATTTCCATTTTTCCGACACTATGTATCCCCGCTGTCGAAGTCGCCATGAAATTGCGAGAGTTCGTTCATATCGTGAATTTAATGTATCTCCGCGATTCTCCCCTGACGAAAGCGTTTTATCACGATTTACAGGAAAGCAAAACGGACATCCATGCCAAAAGCAACCGTGAAATTGCAACACGTGACGTTGCGTCCTTTCCGTAACAGGCGTTTCGAAGTAACCATCGACGATCGTGCGATATTCCCGCGCACGCTCCGTGTGATTTATAGTATGACCAAGTTCGCGCTCCATCCATATCAATCATTAAGTAAGGCTTTACGCGGATGATTGCTCGCGCATCTGTATCCCCCCGTAGGAATGATGCCTATTGTATCGGCTTGCAAAAAGTTTTTTCGGAAAATTGTCATGCAAGTCAAAGCAATAGTTGTACATTCCTCGAACGGACATACATTTCCGCGATCTAGGAAAATTTTTCTAAACGCTACGCACGCTCGCCGAAGAATATCAACATCGTTACGACAATAACGCACTATCTCGCGTTGGAAATCGAACACGATATTTTTTTCCCTCATTTCGGCATGCCATGCGAAAAAGCGTTCGTGCTCTTGTGATTTCATACTATCCGGAGAATAATATTGTACATCGGGTAACGGTCCGACGTACGTTTGATTTTCGATAGTATTAAATAAACGCGAAAAAATGCCTTTATCCGCAGTGTCCTTTAGCCCGAAAGCCTTAGGTAATTCGGATAAGCGCATCGGCATATAATTAATGCTATCGATGAATTTTGTATGTCCCACCGTTAATAGAATAATTTTTATGCCGTTTAAAATTACTTTCGGTTCAATATCTCTGCAATTTTCTACAATATATTTCAAAATAAATTGCGCGTCGAACGCTTTCGCATTATGCGTTATACATATTATTTGTTTAAAATATTTTACCGAATGCGTAACGAAATCTACAAACTGTTTAACTGAATCGCGTTGAAATACTCTCCGCGCTCCGCACCAACGACACACGGACATGTTGTTTTCTCCCACGCATGCTTCGCAAATCTGTTGCGCAATGCATAGTGCCGGAATATGTTTTTTATATTTCCCGTTCCTTCGACCGTCTCGTCTTGTTGCGTTTCGAAATCGTAAAATACGAATACCACACGTTCCTTTCCGCGTTCATATGCACGTTCATTCTTTTCCGCATTACACATATGTTCTATGCTTCTTCTCTCGTGTTAGATATATCTACCTCATCCGATGCCAATGTTGACGAAAATGGTCCGGCAGAGGAAATATCGAAATATTGACGAAGAGGTTGCATATAAGACATATGATTCCGCGGCTGCTGTGAACGGCATAATTTGCAATAAGAAATGCTGCATAATTTGCAATAAGAAATGCCGCATTCGTGTTTTGAATTCGATTTAACGACACGACAACAACTATCGCAAAATCGCACGATGCTAAACATTTGCGCGTGTTCTACCGTCGTACGATTTCTCGCTGCGATGATGCTCGAAACACCCCGCACCGTAAAATGACTGATTGCACGCGTCGCATTTTGTTTCGGCGTAAGTGGAATCACATGGCGGTCGTCACGGGCATTTATTCAAACACCGATGACTATTAGGCCTATCATTTCGAAAGCCTACATTACAGGCTACACAATAATCGCGAGTACCAGCGGCGGCTTTTAAATTTAAAATAGAGTTATAATGACGCGAATCCTCGTAATACATGATATTTAATCGCCGTGAGGATTCGCGTCCGAGAGAAACGAGTATTTCGGTTCCGTCATATAACGATTCACTGCGACCGAAAGTATTGAAATTATATACAACAATCGCGATATTGTCGGCGGCGAAGTAACGTTGGAAACGTTTGATTTCGTGAATCCCGCAACCCTCTTCCGGTATTACGACACTGGCATTTCTCGTTAATTGCAACGCCCATTCGCGTTGTAACGTGGAGTGCAGATATCTTACCGCGTTCCATTTCTCATATAGCTCACCCGTACGGATATTACCGCGCTCGCAATAAGTTTGAGCTACTACGAGAGCGCGAGGGAAGCACAGGTTATCCGAATTATTAATTTCAACTATCGAGCGTTTCGCGACATCCCCACGTGTTAACGCGACGCGACCGCGACCTGAAGGCATATATCAGCGCCAGTTAACGGTTGTATCACGAAACTCGCTTCTCTACCGATTATCCGGAATCTTCTAAATTGTCGCGCATTTTCCGATATTAAATTCACAAAATTAAAATTATTATTTCCGACTTGTTGCCGAAGTTGTTGCTGTTGTTGTTGTTGCTGCTGTTGGTACTCCTCTACATCCTCTTCGCTCCCCTCAATCTCGGATAAAATATTTTCCGAGCGGGGTATCTCAGCTACTTCCCCCTCAGTCTCCTCTTCTCCCTCCTCCTGCTCCATTTCTTCTTTCTCATCGTTGCGGGAGAGCGCTGAATTTTGTTCGCCGCCAACACCGCCTCCGTATTGCGCTGTTAAAAATAAAAAACCCTATAAATTATAAAATACTATTTATTATTTTTATTATTTTAATACTTTTATACTCGAATGTAATCCGTACTATGAATGTTATAATACAACGAAATAACTCATCTTTTTACCAATATTCGTTGTTTTTTATTCCGCTAATATTCAGGGGAATAACTAATCCCCCAACGACGAATTTCTAAAGAAAAATTAAGAATTTGTTGGATTAAATTCGAGTATAAAAGTATAGCGAGAAATAAATTAATAATCTTCTAAAATAAATAAGTTACTTTCTCTGGAGGGAGCGTATACATTTTCCTCTTCTTCATTATTCCCTTCTTCTTCCTCCCTCTCTGACTCCTCTTCTTCTTCTACCTGTATCACTTCTTCCTTGTCCTGCACTTCTTCTTCCCCACTCTCCTCTGGCTCTTCTTCATTAACCTCCACCGTCTCGCGCTCCCCCATCTCTCGTAGAAATTCTAATAATATTTTAAGATTTGAATATTTAATATTATAGAAACAAAATTTAAGAAGTTTTAAAAATACTTTTGTTTTCGGATTTAGTCTATATTTTACATTATCGTCTTACCTGGCGAGAACACGCTATCGGGGCTGCTGACTGCGTGATATATGATGTCGGCAGCGAAGTCGTCAATGTTTTCCTCGTCTTCGTCGTCGTCATCAAGAAACGACAACGGGAATCGCCGGATTTTCCTTGAGTAATCGCGGTCTTCCTGAAATATAGAATATTTTTATCAGTATTGATTATTATTTTTATTACTACCGAAAAATCTATCTGAGAAAAATTAGCACGTATTTTTATTACATGCAAACTTATATGAAGGACCTGCCTCGGGTTCTTTCTCAGCGCGACGTCTTCGTGAAGGTCGCACCGTCGCTGTTCTCGCGGGATTATTGTTTCTTGCGATTAATTAGTAATTAAATATTTAACTTTATAATCGCAATTTTGTATTTTTTCATCGAAAGTAAAAATAATTAAAATAAGTAAAATAATTACTAGTTGACTGGATCCTACTATAGTTCTGGAGTAAATAGGTTATCTCTACAAAAATTACCCTTTAAAAAAAAAGGTAAAAAAGGTGCTAAGTCCGCGTAAAAACTGTTATGTGTTTGCAAAATAATGGTTATTATAACCCTCAAAAACTATAAAAAACCTATTTCAAAAATAGTACCATTTCAATCTACAAAATTATTTTAATCTACAAAATAGTTATTTTAAACCGTAAAAAAACTAAGTTATTTTAGTTATACATTTTACTTATCTTACAAAAGTAATGATATCAATAAAATTGTGCTAAGTAAAAATAAAAATTTATAAAAATAAATCAAAAAACTGTATCAAAAAAGTTACAAAATACTATCAAATCCAAACAAAAAATAATATCGAAAAGTTGTGCTATTTGAAGATAAAAACAATAATATTTTAATAAAAAGTTAGACATCATGTGTTTAATTTTTTAAAAATATATATTACAAAATTGCGCCAACAAAATAAAAACTTTTAATATAAAATATATATTTTTCTTAAATTTCTAGTCAAGTTACAAAATACTATCAAATCCAAACAAAAAATAATATTGAAAAGTTGTGCTATTTGAAGATAAAAACATAATAATATTTTAATAAAAAGTTAGACATCATGTGTTTAATTTTTTACAAAAATATATTACAGAATTGCGCCAACAAAATAAAAGCTTTTAATATAAAATATATATTTTTCTTAAATTTCTAGTATTAAAAGAAAAATATTAAATAAAAATAAAGTTGAAAAATTTAATTAAAAAAAGAAAAACATAGAAAATATTAAAAATAAAATTAAAACTTATCAAGAAGATAAAAATTAGAAATTAATAGAAAAAAAATACAAATTTATATAAAAATTAAAAATTAAAATAAAAATTAGAAAGTAAAATTAAAAATTATTAAGAAAATAAAAATTAGAAATTAATAGAAAAAAAATTTATATAAAAATTAAAATAAAATTTTAGTTAAAAGACTTAGCGCTGCTATATCACTCTTTTTTGTACCATACATATATTAAACATGACTAAATATATAAGCAAAGAACCCCATATTTTATTAAAATATGACGGTCATTTCTAGATCGTATAGCAGCGCTAAGTCTCTTAACTAAAATTTTATTTTAATTTTTATATAAATTTTTTTTCTATTAATTTCTAATTTTTATTTTCTTAATAATTTTTAATTTTATTTTCTAATTTTTATTTTAATTTTTAATTTTTATATAAATTTGTATTTTTTTTCTATTAATTTCTAATTTTTATCTTCTTGATAAGTTTTAATTTTATTTCTAATATTTTCTACGTTTTTCTTTTTTTAATTAAATTTTTCAACTTTATTTTTATTTAATATTTTTCTTTTAATACTAGAAATTTAAGAAAAATATATTTTATATTAAAAGTTTTTATTTTGTTGGCGCAATTTTGTAATATATTTTTGTAAAAAATTAAACACATGATGTCTAACTTTTTATTAAAATATTATTATGTTTTTATCTTCAAATAGCACAACTTTTCAATATTATTTTTTGTTTGGATTTGATAGTATTTTGTAACTTGACTAGAAATTTAAGAAAAATATATATTTTATATTAAAAGTTTTTATTTTGTTGGCGCAATTTTGTAATATATATTTTTAAAAAATTAAACACATGATGTCTAACTTTTTATTAAAATATTGTTTTTATCTTCAAATAGCACAACTTTTCGATATTATTTTTTGTTTGGATTTGATAGTATTTTGTAACATTTTTGATACAGTTTTTTGATTTATTTTTATAAATTTTTATTTTTACTTAGCACAATTTTATTGATATTATTACTTTTGTAAGGTAAGTAAAATGTATAACTAAAATAACTTAGTTTTTTTACGGTTTAAAATAACTATTTTGTAGATTAAAATAATTTTGTAGATTGAAATGGTACTATTTTTGAAATAGGTTTTTTATAGTTTTTGAGGGTTATAATAACCATTATTTTGCAAACACATAACAGTTTTTACGCGGACTTAGCACTTTTTTTTACCTTTTTTTTTAAAGGGTAATTTTTGTAGAGATATCACTCCTTTTTGTACTATATATACATTAAACATGATTAAATATATAAGCAAAGACCTCGCCACCACCACCATCATATTTTATTAAAATATGACGGTCATTTTTAGATCTTACTTAGAGCTTACTTAGACAACCAGACTTCAAACTTCTTTACTATTCTTACTAGACAAATACAAACAAATTAATATGTCATTAGAAGTTAATTATTTTTTCACTCATATACTTGACGGGAGATATTACGAGGTGTCTCTTGACAATTTCACTTTTATTAATAATTCATTATTCAGATATTTGTGTTTTTGATACATACACACATACACACACACACACACACACACGTATTACACATTTTTTTTCATATTGCATATTCACTTTCTTTTATATGTATAAACACTTATATATTTATGAAAGAAATAGTAGAGAACATAGCAGCGTAACAGGGAAATAGTTATGAATAATTATTTTAGAAGAAATAATATCATTTTTTTATATATACATATACAGGGCGGCCCATTTTAATCCATCCAGTCGAATATCTCGAAAACCAAGCCCGGGAGAGAAAAATGTTTCAGACAAAAGTTGTTTGGTTTCGAGGGGGCCATAAGATGGTACCATTGGTTTGTCCTTGAAGAGTCATTTGAAGGTCACGTGAAGGTCACTTCAATTTTTTTAAATCGAACACTATATATTTTTGCACATTCTTGTAGCTCATCTCGAGAGCTTTCCAAAACACTATAATTAAGTTAGTTTTCATCAAGTACTTTTCGAGTTATGAGGCTTGAAATAATTTCTTAATTTTACATAAACCGTAAAATATCTTGTAAAATATTCATTTTTCGATTATCTTACCTTAATACTTTTATGTACAAAATAATGAGAGGAATCAATTGGTGTAAAGAAAACACATAATTGTTTCGAAAAAAAAAATGTAATGGTTAATTGCAAATTACATTTTTTCTTTCGAAATATCCAATGACATGTTGACCAGATATTAAGATTGTGCTTTGGTGACGGGCATATCCAAAGTACCACAATACCATTGCTACGTGAGAGCAGCAACCGACAACGCGTTTTCCTATTTTGCACCCGCATGTATGGCCAATAACGGCCTCGAGTCCTTGCTTCGTTTTGTCAATTAAAAGATAAACAAAATATTTAGTGGAGTTTGAATGTCTTGATCATAGTCGTGTTTTAATCAGCAAGCTATTTTCTGGTGCTAATAGAATTGAGTAAGCAGGATAATCTATTGTTGTTGTTTCTTTTGCGACTTCGAATTCAAAGTCTTCTATTTCATTAATATGGTCTGCATAATAACTGTGAGCTACCTTTATTTGATAAGTGCCGCATGTATATAGTTGGAGCTGAGAAATGTCGAGAGTGGGAAAAAAGTCTATTTGAGAAGTCTCAATGCGTCTGAAGTTCGACGTTCGGGCATTTAGATTTTCTTTTTCAATTAACTGAGATAAATGATTATTCGCATTTGAAAACTGAATCATTCTTTCTACGATAAGATTATCGTGATCTGAAACTACTAGTGGTTTAAAAGTTAGATTTAGTAATGCGAAAGCAATTTTAAAATCGTCAAACAAAGTAGGTATTGTTGAATTTTGAATTATGGAGCCAAAATATTTGAATTTTTCTTTTATTCTGTCATTAATAACTTCTACTATAAATCTATTTTTTGTAACAAGGCGAGACCGATTTGCTTGGTCAGTTGTAAGTGCAGCAGATGGTTTGTCAGCAAATTCAGGCATTTTGGCTACAAATCCTTTTTCAATTATTTTATTGATTGAATCTCTGAAACCACGATCGACAAGGAAGATGTCACCAGGCTCAAAAGAGTCCCACATGTTTTTAGTTAAAAGTTCATTTAAGATGCTAGCATCATTTTTACTCCCAGGATAAGGCCCAAAAACTCCAGCGATATATCCGTCTGTCAAAACAGCCATCATAGGCTTAATTAGGTTGCGGTGTTTATGACCTGAATATGTGTCACGTTGGAATGAAAAGTTAGAACTCTTTTGAATAAAAATGTATGTTCCATCCCATACGAGTATGATACGGTTTCCTGAGGGTCCAAAGATTTGTTTAGCAATAGGGCTCTGATGGGTTATGAAATCGTTTCGATCTAACGAAAATGAAATGTACTTAGAACAAAATGACTTAACAAGAGCTTGTCGAATTTGTTCACAATTAGAGCTTGCCGTTTGTCGTGTAATCTTCCATCTTACTGCTAATTCTTCAAACGTATACCCACGTCGAAGACGTGATAAATAAACTCCAAGGGAAAATTCTGTATGGCGGACATGTAGTAACGTTTCATTCTTTAACAAATCCAACAACTCATGGAAGTGTTTATGGTCTAATCCAGTTTCAAAGATGAGCATATCATTACTCATATTGAGAAAGAGAGTAACCGAATCTGTGTTCCTTTCACTTAGAACTAAGTTTTTCATTGTCTCAAACGATGCAACGATTTCTTCGGCATTTAAAGAGAGACCATTATATGTATCAGACAAGTTTTCTGATAGCGCGGACAATTCATTTTCATTGTGAGAATTGCAAACACGAGCTCCATATACAACAAATACGTTCCTTCTTGATTTTATGTAGATTTCAATACATTCTGCTCTTGATAGACGTCTCATAGCTCTGTCTGTGCGCTGACAGAGAATGCATTTAGAACGAGATTGATTAATTCTTAAGAGAGGCAAAGTTATTCTTACATCGTTATTTGTTTCATTTGTGCTTGTATTTCCTTGTGTATTAGGAGTTTCGCTGGAGGTTTCGTGCTGTCGGCTATTCTTTCGATAACATTGCAGGCAAAGAATTGAATTATTTACCTCACGATACTCAGAACGACTCCTTTTTTCAAGAGATCGTGTGCATTGAAAACAACATTTTATCATGATGAAGTTCAAAATATTGATTCCTCAAATGTAGTTAGATACAATCTCGTTAAAAGTGCTATACTCAGATTGATAACTGTTAGCAATGTTTGAATCAATTGCGGTTCAAGACGCACGATATTGTATGAGTGTATAGAGTGCATGTACAATATATGTAAAAGTGTGATTGAACGTTGTGTGATTGGTTAATACAATAACTAAGTTCCCTTGACTTCCGGGAAACAAAAACGTTATTTTCAGTTTATGGAGGTTCCAAATAAAGATTTTATACGGTAAAGAAAGGTTCCGCAGCCCAAATTTCGACTTTTTTAACATCCTCCTTTTTAATTATTTCATTTGTCAAAGATTTTTATTTTGCGTCGACCATAGCTATTACACGAGTAGAATAAATTTTTAAAATTATTTGTTTCTTTATAAGAAAAAATACTCATTTAATGCTAATAATAATACACGATGTGTTGTTGTATGCTCGCAGTAAAGGACAGAAGGAGATATTGGGAAATATATTGAAAACGTAGTAAGAAAGTACTCTGTGAATTTTTTTTAAGAAAAACCATATTTATTATTACATATTTTATCGATGTACATTTATTTATTGGTTTTCATAAAATTTTCGTTTCTGTAAAATCGTACGAGAAATTTTATCAAATTTAAGCGAAAGTAACTCTACTAAATACAATACTGAAATATACATCTAAAAATGTTAAATTATTAATTTGAGTTCGGACACTTTGTTCGATTTCTTCATAATTTCCCTTAATTGTGAGTTTTATAATTTTACAATCTATGTACGATGAGGGAAGTTTTAATTTTATTTCGTTTATTATATAGTTAGTACATATATTGACAGTATTGACAGTATCAACGATATTAACTAATTACGACAAATGCGTATCCATGTATTTTATAATATTTTCCAAGCCAAGGAAAGTAACTTTCTGCATCACGATAGCGGTGTTATAAGTTTTTCGTTTCTTCAATGGAGGTTGTTTTCTTCCTTCTCGCCATTAGTCGCAGAATATTCGGTAGTTTCCTTGTATGCCACTAGAATAGCCCTCGCGCCATAAGCGTTGGTAAAGTTGACGGTGATATTGTTAATAATAATCGGATTTAACCCGGTTCTTTTTTGATTCTCGTTCAAATACTGCCTCATATGATCCATGCAGGCTTGAAATTGCTGCCACGTGTCGGAGTCGAGACAAATCCCATCGGCATTATTGTTCGTTAATTTAACAATTGGAACGAAGCAGTCTCCCTTCGTCGATTGAAATCCCACTTGTATCTTCTTAGTGAAGGATGAATTAAGTCTATAGTTGTTGATAGCAACAAATGTCGGTTTCTTCCGCCAATGCTGATTTTATTGTCTCCATTTCCCGGCTCTTTAATATCGCAAACGTGCGCGGATTTCACAAAACTGGCTATTTCTGTCGTTCCAGCCATTGCTATTAACTTTCGAGTGTACTATGTAAAGAATAGACACAACAGCGATATAGTATAGCGTATTTGCGCAGAATTTTTCTTCTTCACTCGAGGCTTAATTTCTGTTAACGACAGAATTCGAATGAATACGTGGTTTATCCTTGTGCTTATATTACTGCTTCTTCCCCTAAAAAAATCTAAAGAAAGAGTGGGAGAAAATAATATGTGCAGAGTGAGCATAAACGCGTGTTCAAATAAAATATTTTACAATAATCAAAGAAAAAATACCGAGAAACTTCTAGAAACATTTCTAGAAACTTCTAAAAATTTTCTCTCTAAGCAATATCTTGGTGATTCACCACGGAAAAATATTTAAGGATGTTTCATCAGGGTAGATTTTTTCATCATGAAAATATCTTTTTTAACCTTCTAAAATATTTAGAAAGATGCTTGTAAATCTAAATGATAAATTTATAGATATTACGAGGGGGGATATATCCGAATGTTTAATTTCAAAAATGTGAAATCTTATCAGATTTCTCTCTCTTTTAGATACGGTATATATGCTGTTTCAGCATGAGAAAAAATAGGTCGATTTAGGATGAGGGTTTCGCTAGGGTGGTTTCGCTAAGGTGAAAATATTTTTCTTATCTTCTTAAATTATTTAGAAAGAGAATTGTAAAACTCGAAAATAATAATCCAAAGAATAAATGTATAAATAATATGGCCGGCCATATAACCGAATGTTTTAGAAAATGTAAAGACATTTTCTTAATCACTATTGCAAATATAACGGGACTATTTTAAAATGAAAACCATTCTCGGTTATCTTAAGATGAGATTATTTTATTGAATGTCTCTAGTTTCTTTTAACGTATGTTTAGGCTTTTAAGAATCTCTAGACATTATTATCACGAGGGCTGATATTTGTCTGAGAGAGCTATCGGATGACTCATAAAATACGAGTATATACAGGTATTTTGTAATTTAGACGATACAATGATTTAAAATATATTTTTCGGAATTTAAGCATTTTATTTTTACTATAAGCGTATAGAGAACCAATTATGAGCTCATTAACGTTGATGCTCGCGAAAGTCGCTAATGCGAGCCTACCCTCATGTGAATACGCTTACTCGGGGCCGCGCACCGTATCGACTTAGCAGTGCTTTCCACTCGCACGCGTAACGGAAAATGCTAACGCGAGCATGCGGCCGGCGCGGATGAGGCCTCCGTGAATAAGCTTATTTTCTTCTTACATTCCTGCAAATAATATTCGAGGAGCATGCGCATTTTTTACTTAGGTTATTGTTATTAAATATCATCGTTTACTTTTTCATTTATGAGATTGTTCCTAAATATGAAATCGATTATTTTGTGTAATGGACGTGCGCTGCAAACATCCTTGGACGTTGATCGTCTGCGATCCTACGGGATGCGGGAAAACAATTTTCGTGAAAACATTTTTTCGACATTTATCCCGCATGTCCGATGTCCGATTCACGAAAATTTTATTTTATTACGCCGAGTGGCAAGATGCGTATCAGCGCTTACATTGCGACACGGGTGAGAGAGAAGAAGAGAAAAGCGAGAGCAAATATAATGATAATGCTTTAGTAAAAACAAGGAAAAATATAATCAAATTTCACGAAAGGTTACCGCGCCCGGAAGATTATTTTAACGATCCGCTTTCTCCGAAATTGGTGATAATCGATGATCTTATGAGGGAATCATCTTCGTGCGACGCTATCGTGGATCTATTTACCAAAGGAAGTAATCATAAGAACTTCAGCGTTATACTCATTTCGCAAAATCTTTTCCATCAGGGCCGTGGGCAGCGCGACATATCTTTCAACGCGAATTATATGGTAGTTATTAAAAATCCACGCGATCGCGCGCAAATTCGTCATTTAGCACGCCAAGTATATCCCGACGATCCAAAATTTATGGAAGAAGCGTACTACGACGCTACTTCGAAGCCGTATGGATATTTATTGCTCGATTTAAAACAATCGACTCCAGACGAATACCGATCTCGCACGTGTATCTTTCCGGAGGATACTCTGCATTACGTCTACATACCTCGTAAATCAGTCATTAGAGCCGGAAGCGTATAAAAGAACGGTATTCGCACTCGCGAGTTGTAGTTGTGCGATTACAGTGCAATGGTGAAAAAAGCAGAGCCTAACAAAACATCATCGGCGGCGACATCGAGGCAAGGCTACCAGATTGCATACGCTGCGTCCAGCGGCGGCACGATTTGTATCCCCACCACTTTCGCGCACTAAGGCATAAGCTCTCATCCGTGTACGCTCGACGTTCGGTCATCTTCGGTTTACAGAGGAAGACGGATAGATTAGCTTCTGTCTCCTTCCCTCCTGAGAGGTCTATTGTATCTTACCTATCTCTCTGAATACAATAGCTATGTGATCCTCGAAATCTCGAGCTGGCGAGTTGGCGATGCAAGTTGCATCGTTGCAAGTATCGCAGCGATACTTATTATCACACATAATATTTTCCTATTGATTTTTTTTTTATAAAAGTTTATATGTTGTTTAAAAAAGAGAATATAACATATACAAAAACAAATTTTACATATTTTTATCTAACATTTTTATCTCAATTTTTCCACTCTTGGCCAATATGTACGCTTTTATATAAAAAAAAAATTTCTTTAAAAAAATAATTGTAATAAATAATATTTAAATTTATTTTAATAGAATTGTATTTTGTTATTATTATTTTGTATTAATGTATGACGTACATCTTGTTGCTCAACGGAAACCGCGAGAAGGTGGTGGTCTCTTCCGTTAAAAAGGAAATGTAAAAAATTTAATAAATGAATAATAATAAAAATAAAATTAAAATAAAATAATAAAATAATGATAAATAATAAATAAAAATAAAAAATAAAATTATAATAAAATAATAAAATATAATCAATTTTCTAATTGATAAAAAGTCAAAATATTATTTCACATTTCCTTACATACATATATATATATATATGTATATACACATACGTATATATATATATATATATATATATATATATATATATATCTTTACACACTTATTTTTTAAGTGATGTATATAAAAATTTAATTTAAAATTATTTATCGCAGGAAGGGCCTGCTACGTCAGCATCCGCATGGACTTTTAAATTGTTTTTATTAGCGGCATATAATTTATCCGCCGACATAAGAGATAAATGCTCTTCATTAATGAGCATTATTTAAAGCTGTTTCTCCTCTAGTTTTTAATGCGGACTTAAACATACAACAACATACAACTAGCATTAACGGAAACCGTTGAAAAGCTATTACGTGTTTTCGTTTTTAAATTGTTCAAAAGAGAAAACATTCTCTCAGGATCGGCATTAGAATTCGGAAGCGTTCGAATAGTATTTATAATATTCGTTAAATTGGAATATTTAGGAACATTATTCGTGTGCCGACGTTGTAAAATTGCTTTCCACATATTGTCAAAATTTAATTTAGAAAAATTTTGTTTTTCTTCCACTGTAAGGTCTGATGCTAATGCAATCCATACTTTTTTTAAAGCATCTTCATCAAAACCGCCGACAGTTTTAGCTACGAGAGAAACATCATCAAATGATGTTTGTCTATTATTATCGAATAAACTTACAGATGGTTGAAAAACTTGTAACTTTAATAAAAATTCATTATTTATAGGTAATTTTTTACAAATTTCTTCTGCAGCAGTCACATAAAATGTTAAACAGTTCTCTCAAACAATTTTAACTATGTTTATGTGATCTTTCAACGTTAATTCGTTCAAATATTCCTCACATTCTGATCCCAAAATAATTTCATTAATAGGTTTTTGATTTTCTTTTAATGAGAATATAATATTTGAAGAAAATGGTTTTAAATGTTCTTCTTTTATAAAATTTCGACAGATTTGGAAAAGAAAGTTTTTAGATTTTGGCTGCAATAAATGGATTCTCGTTTTTGACGCTTGAAAGAATGCATTAAATGCGTTAAAAAAATTTAAAACATATTTTAAAAAAGAAAATACGTTTCAGAAAAAACGTTTGATACAAAAGTTTCTTATTTTTTCATGTACAATTCGAGTCTGTAATAAAAAGTACCATGTTTCTCTAAAAAAATTCAACTTCCGATCCGGATGGCGTATTTCCGGTCGGAATCAGAAGTTGAAAATATCACCATTTGATAGAGCGTACCCGATTTACTTAAAAATTGTTCGTGATGTTTGATAAAAGCCATTTATTTTCATTTTAAAAGGGATGTACGGGTAGTCTGGGACACCCTGTATATTCAAATATATATTCAAAATATTATGTGTTTGACATTGTTTTTTTCTCGACTCATGTCGACTGTTATCGACTAATTGTTGATTGTTGACTGTTGACTGTGCTTGTCTTGCGAATACGTTCGTGACCCAGTCAAAAGATAGTTCAAAGCAATCGACAAAAGATTGGTGATATTGTGCCGACGAGAAAATAAATTAAGTTAAGAATAGATAATCAAAATGTGTGATCAATTAACCAAAAAAGGTAAGCGAAATTTTTTAGAAGCTTGGCTTAGTGATGATCGATATAAATCTTGGATACGCAAAATACCATCCGACGATAGTCTTTATTATATTGTAGTATATGCAATAATAATTATTCGTGCAATTTAACACTATCAAGACATGCGGATTCTGCGTGTCACAAAAATAATATTAAGGTAAATACGCTAACTGATAATAATAATAATGTTGATTCGCCAATAAAAAAATTGCGTAAATCAAAATTTCAACAAAAATGGTTAGAAATTCAGCAATTTAAATGTTGGTTACGTGAAGTGCCATATGATGCAAGCTTATTTTTTTGTTCGATTTGTGATAAATCTATTGCTGGCGATTTATCGCAAATCTATCGTCACGCAGAATCTAATGTTCATATAAATAAAGAAAAAAATTATATTGAAACAAGAGTTTCGAATGAGGATTCAAATATACAAATTAATGAAGCACTTTTATCTCTTGATGAGCGTAAGAAATCAGCGGAAATCAGATATGCCGCATTAATTGCTGAGAAAAATATTCCTTATCAAACGGCAAAAGAAATTCTTAATTTTTTCCAACATATAGGAAAAGATCCTAATGTGTTGAATAGTATGAGTATGGGCCGAACAAAATGTACAAATATTATTACAAACGTTGTATGCCCGGTTGAGACTAATCGTGTTGTCAATATTATTCAAAACACAAAATTTTCGATATTTATCGATGAAACATCTGATCTCACTAATAATAAATGGATGACTTTTTTTGTCCGATACATTGATCCGGAAACATTAGATGTTCGCTCGCAATTAGTTAAATTAATAAATATTGATGCCAAAGATTCAAGCGCAGAAACGTTATTCAATGCATTTAAAAGTGAAATGTGGAAATTACAGATACCATTTTTAAATATTGTTGCCCAGTCATGCGACAATGCTTCCGTCATGACAGGGAAACATTTATCGTTTAAAAAAAATTGGAAGAAATATGCCCACATGTATTAAGTATTAACATTTTCATGCGCGTGCCATTCCTCCGCATTAGCAGCGCATGCTGCTTGTTCTAAAATGCCTGCATATTGCGATGAATTTCTTAAAAAAATTGCTAAATATTTAAATAGTAGTCCCAAACGTACGGCTATTTTTCGCGAATTTTGTGAATGTTTCCAAGAAACAAATCACAAAATATTAAAATTATGTGACACACGCTGGCTTTCTCATTATTTATGCATCGAACGACTTCTTGAATCTTGAGATACAATTAAATATTTTCTTACTGAAATGGTTGCGAGTGAAAAAACAAATTCTGGAAAATATTTATTATCTATGATGAACAACATAGAGATAAAAGCTTATTTTCTTTTTTTAAAATACGTTTTAAATTTTTTTAACGCATTTAATGCATTCTTTCAAGCGTTAGAAACGAGAATCCATTTATTGCAGCCAAAATCTAAAAACTTTCTTTTCCAAATCTGTCGAAATTTTATAAAAGAAGAATATTTAAAACCATTTTCTTCAAATATTATATTCTCATTAAAAGAAAATCAAAAACCTATTAATGAAATTATTTTGGGATCAGAATGTGAGGAATGTCTGAACGAATTAACGTTGAAAGATCACATAAACATAGTTAAAATTGTTCGAGAGAACTGTTTAACATTTTATGTGACTGCTGCAGAAGAAATTTGTAAAAGGTTACTTATAAATAATGAATTTTTATTAAAGTTACAAGTTTTTCAACCATCTGTATGTTTATTCGATAATAATTAACAAACATCATTTGATGATGTTTCTCTCGTAGCTAAAACTTTCGGCGGTTTTGATGAAGATGCTTTAAAAAAAGAATGGATTGCATTAGCATCAGACCTTGCAGTGGAAGAAAAACAAAATTTTTCTAAATGAAATGTTGACAATATGTGGAAAGCAATTTTACAACGTCGGCACACGAATAATGTTCCTAAATATTCCAATTTAACGAATATTATAAATACTATTCGAACGCTTCCGAATTCTAATGCCGATCCTGAGAGAATGTTTTCTCTTTTGAACAATTTAAAAACGAAAACACGTAATAGCTTTTCAACGGTTTCCGTTAATGCTATTTGTGTGTTTAAGTCCGCATTAAAAACTAGAGGAGAAACAGCTTTAAATATACTCATTAATGAAGAGCATTTATCTGTTATGTCGGCGGATAAATTATATGTCGCTAATAAAAACAATTTAAAAGTCCATGCGGATGCTGACGTAGCAGGCCCTTCCTGCGATAAATAATTTTAAAATGAATTTTTATATACATCACTTAAAAAATAAGTGTGTAAAGATATATATATATATATATATATATACCTTTACACACTTATTTTTTAAGTGATGTATATAAAAATTTGGCAAAATATATATACAGGGTGAGCCATTTTAATTAACGCACGCAATTATTTCGGAAACAAAGCATTTTAGAGAAAAATGTTTCAGACAAAAGTTTTATGGTTTCCAGGGGGCCATAAGATGGTATCATTGGTTTGACCTTGAAGAGTTATTTGAAGGTTACATGAAGGTCACCTTCAATTTCTTAAATGGAACCTACTATTTGTCATTGCATATTCTTGTAGCTTATCTCGAGAGCTTTCCAAAACACTATAATTAAGTACCTTTTCGTTAAGTACTTTTTGAGTTATGAGGCTTGAAATAATTTCTTAATTTTACATAAACCGTAAAATATCTAGTAAAATATTCATTTTTCGATTATCTTACCTTAATACTTTTACGTACAAAATAATGAGAGGAATCAATTGGTGTAAAGAAAACACATAGTTGTTTTGAAGAAAAAATATGTAATTTGCAATTAACAATTCTATATTTTTTCTTAAAAACAACTATGTGTTTTTTTTACACCAATTGATTCCTCTCATTATTTTGTACATAAAAGTATTTAGGTAAGATAATCGAAAAATGAATATTTTACAAGATATTTTACGGTTTATGTAAAATTAAGAAATTATTTCAAGCCTCATAACTCAAAAAGTACTTAACGAAAAGGAACTTAATTATAGTGTTTTGGAAAGCTCTCGAGATAAGCTACTAGAATGTGCAAAAATATATAGGGTGTTCCATTAAAAAAAATTGAAGTGACCTTCACGTGACCTTCAAATGACTCTTCAAGGTCAAACCAATGGTACCATCTTATGGCCCCCCGAAACCATAAAACTTTTGTCTGAAACATTTTTCTCTAAAATGCTTCGTTTCCGAAATAATTGCGTGCGTTAATTAAAATGGCTCACCCTGTATATATATACAGGGTGATTCAAAATAACCCCTGTGTCCCTGAAATGACATATTCTTGAATCAATTCTAAGACGATTTTTCCTTCGGCAAAATTTCGTCCGAAGTTTTTGAATTATTAAAGGAAGTAGTTAACGTATGACGGGTCGAATACAAGAGGCAGGCAAGGGTGGCGCGATTCACCGTCAGACGCGGGAGCTTACGCGGGGCGCCTGCTGCGATCAGCTGATCGCTATACACATACAGACACACATGCGAACACATACATTCTCTCTCTGTCTGTCTGTCTGTCTGCCTCTCTCTCTCTCTCTCTCTCATTCGCTCACTCACCTGTAAATTTTTTCTTTTTTTTTTTTTTTTACGGGAGAGGGGAAAATGCATTTTATGCATACCCACCGGTCGATCCAGTGAGTTATGTGGGACTCGAGTACCAAGTCGAATTACCAACTCGGTACTCCCTACCCACTAAAAACCCCTCTCTTTTCACGAAATTCCTTTGACACACTGTCCCTCTGACTTCCCGAGATCTGTTTTCACATAACGTCAAAAAATAGTTATTATTACCTTGTTCGATGACTTTTGATGTATTGCTGTAATTGCTTGAAGGAGAAATGAATTTTCCGATAGATCGTACGTTCTCAAATTTAACGTAGATATCACGTTGCAAAAGACAAGAAATCCACACTAAATTATTAACTGAAAGTTTTTCTTCTTTCATGAACTGTATTCTTTTATAAACTTTAACGTAATCACATTTATTTACTCACTCGATGAGACGAGAAATTTACTAATGACTCTATCACTGATCACTATTAATCACTGTCGAATAATAACTGTTGGCGATTAAAAATCACTCTATGAAAGAAACACGCGCAGACACGTTACTACACGACGCGACGACGCGACAATGCGACGATAATTATTCGGCGACTGCAAGCAGTTTTTTGTCATGGTAGGTTGCGGTAGGTTAAAGTACTACTGGCGCTATCGAACGCGATCATGTGTTCGATTGAAGAATGCGGTAAACATAATAAACATTTAACATATTAATATTATTATTATCATGAATGTGTGTGATATCCATACATCGTATGATATCTATTTAAAAATTAATTAGATTAAATAAGTGTTTTTAAAATATTTATTACTTTTACTATTATCTTAAATAAATATTTAATATTAATATTTTATATGATAATAGTAAAAGTAATAAATATTTTAAAAACACTTATTTAATCTAATTAATTTTTAAATAGATATCATACGATGTATGGATATCACACACATTCATGATAATAATAATATTAATATGTTAAATGTTTATTATGTTTACCGCATTCTTCAATCGAACACATGATCGCGTTCGATAGCGCCAGTAGTACCTTAACCTACCGCAACCTACCATGACAAAAAACTGCTTACAGTCGCCGAATAATTATCGTCGCATTGTCGCGTCGTCGCGTCGTGTAGTAACGTGTCCGCGCGTGTTTCTTTCATCGAGTGATTTTTAATCGCCAACAGTTATTATTCGACAGTGATTAATAGTGATCAGTGATAGAGTCATTAGTAAATTTCTCATCTCATCAAGTGAGTAAATAAATGTGATTACGTTAAAGTTTATAAAAGAATACAGTTCATGAAAGAAGAAAAACTTTCAGTTAATAATTTAGTGTGGATTTCTTGTCTTTTGCAACGTGATATCTACGTTAAATTTGAGAACGTACGATCTATCGGAAAATTCATTTCTCCTTCAAGCAATTACAGCAATACATCAAAAGTCATCGAACAAGGTAATAATAACTATTTTTTGACGTTATGTGAAAACAGATCTCGGGAAGTCAGAGGGACAGTGTGTCAAAGGAATTTCGTGAAAAGAGAGGGGTTTTTAGTGGGTAGGGAGTACCGAGTTGGTAATTCGACTTGGTACTCGAGTCCCACATAACTCACTGGATCGACCGGTGGGTATGCATAAAATGCATTTTCCCCTCTCCCGTAAAAAAAAAAAAAAAGAAAAAATTTACAGGTGAGTGAGCGAATGAGAGAGAGAGAGAGAGAGAGACAGACAGACAGACAGAGAGAGAATGTATGTGTTCGCATGTGTGTCTGTATGTGTATAGCGATCAGCTGATCGCGGCAGGCGCCCCGCGTAAGCTCCCGCGTCTGACGGTGAATCGCGCCACCCTTGCCTGCCTCTTGTATTCGACCCGTCATACGTTAACTACTTCCTTTAATAATTCAGAAACTAAGCTTCGAACGAAATTTTGCCGAAGGAAAAATCGTCTTAGAATTGATTCAAGAATATGTCATTTCAGGGACACAGGAGTTATTTTGAATCACCCTGTATATGTATGTGTATATGTGTATATACATATATATATGTATGTAAGGAAATGTGAAATAATATTTTGACTTTTTATCAATTAGAAAATTGATTATATTTTATTATTTTATTATAATTTCATTTTTTATTTTTATTTATTATTTATCATTATTTTATTATTTTATTTTAATTTTATTTTTATTATTATTCATTTATTAAATTTTTTACATTTCCTTTTTAACGGAAGAGACCACTACCTTCTCGCGGTTTCCGTTGAGCAACAAGATGTACGTCATACATTAATACAAAATAATAATAACAAAATACAATTCTATTAAAATAAATTTAAATATTATTTTATTACAATTATTTTTTTAAAGAAATTTTTTTTTAATAAAAAGGCGTACATATTGGCCAAGAGTGGAAAAATTTAGATAAAAATTTAGATAAAAATATGTAAAATTTGTTTTTGTATATGTTATATTCTCTTTTTTAAACAACATATAAACTTTTATAAAAAAAAAATCAATAGGAAAATATTATGTGTGATAATAAGTATCGCTGCGATACTTGCAACGATGCAACTTGCATCGCCAACTCGCCAGCTCGAGATTTCGAGGATCACATAGCTATTGTATTCAGAGAGATATGTAAAATACAATAGGCTTCTCAGGAGAGAAGGGAACAGAAGCTAATCTATCAGTCTTCCTCTGTAAACCGAAGATGACCGAACGTCGAGCGTACACGGATGAGAGCTTATGCCTTAGTGCGCGAAAGTGGTGGGGATACAAATCGTGCCGCCGCTGGACGCAGCGTATGCAATCTGGTAGCCTTGCATCGAGGAATTCATCGAATAGCGCAATAAAGACCGCAAAACGCTGCATCGGAGAGAGGAACCTGTGTCTCTTAAAAACTCTTAAAATTCTATGCTATTTGAAAAAAAATTAAAGCGGCATTCTTACGCGATGCCGACAATAAATTTGTAAAGTGTATTCAGGAGTGTATTTTCAATACGCTCGAAGGTAACGTACCGCTTGAATCTAGCGAAAAAAAGCACTTGTCCAAACATAAAACGACTCTACGACGCATCGCGGCAAAACAAGGTAATTTGAAGACTAAAAGAAAACTGTTGGTACAACGCGGAGGATTTTTACCCTATATTATCGGTCTTATATTCGGTTCCTATATCCTAAATAATAATATTTGTAATAATAATAATAAAAGTATTAAAAATGGAAAAGGCTAGAAAAATGGTTTTAATTTCCACGGAAAATCTCGAAAAAATGCAGCGAATGCAGCAGCAACAAAATCAACAGAACGGAAAATGTTAATAATACGGAAAATGTTAATAATAAATCTGTACGGACACCGGGAACCCCTTTATCGCGACTCGATGCGGAGATGTGTCGTATTCTCAATCTCTCGACTCCCACTGATGAGGGTGAAAGATGGAAAATGTATAAAGAAGTATTTCAACGCTATCTATCGCTACAAAGCTCACACGCTATTGAAATATTTGCTCGATGCCCCGCCCTCAAAGATCAGTTGGAATAGGCAACGGCTCGTAACTATAAACGGTGCGGTTGTAATGGGTTCGAATATTAGTGATATCATAAATGACGCGATACGCGAGAGGAAAACAGTAAAAGCAATCGGAAGAATTCAATTTGCACGATTACTGCATGACATAAACATACCTTCCAGTCTCGTAGTTTTTTACACGCGGGCAAACTAGCTCGTCGTATTAAAAGCAGCGAATTAGCACCTGTTACTTTCACTTCGCAGACGACAAAAGTCGTTGTTCACGCAGCAGGCTAGACGAGACGGTTGTATCCGAAGAAGATTCGGTATTTATATCTGCCGATAAGGATGAGACCGATAAAATAATAGCAAGTAAGTACAAGAATTCCCCGACAAAGAAAGCAAGAGGTTTATTCGGTTGGAGCAAATTCTAATAAGAACTCGAAAAATTATATTACGATCCTTCGCACTACGCGGGTTATTCTGCGACGGCCAATTTATTACGAGCGACTAAGCCGAATTTCTCGCGTAACGAGGTTGTCAACTGGCTTAAATCGCAAGACGCGTACACGCTGCATCGTCCAGTACGTCGAAAATTTCCGCGTTTACATTATAAACGTGACAAATATCGATGATTTATGGGAGGCGGATTTGATCGATCTTCGTAATCTTAAGAGTTATAATGACGGATATTCCTATCTACTGGTGATTATCGATGTGCTTAGCAAATTTGTTTGGGTAGAACCTTTACGCGATAAAACATCGGCGTGCGTAATAAAAGCCTTTCAGAGCATATTCTCGAGAAACAAAAAACGATTACCTGTATACCTACAAACCGACAAAGGTAAAGAATTTATCGCGAGTGCTGTACAAAAATTCTTAAAAGAAAAAAATTTGTTTTTGTGTAGCTCGTAATCCCGATATTAAAGCAGCTATATCAAGCGTTTCAATAGAACACTTAAGAAGAGGATGTGGCGTTATTTTACGTTGGCGTTTTTCAAAAATACACTTCGTTATATCAATATTTTGCAAGATATTGTTCACGTTTACAATCATACTCGTCATTTTAGCATTAAAATTCAACCCGCGACCGTTACGTTGGAAAATGCGCGTATCGCGCGAGAAAATATGAATTGGAATGTCAATGATGATGATCCTGAAGGGAAAAAAATCGCGGACACAAACAAAAGTGTAAATACAACGCGGTCGAACTCGTACGCATCAATAGAGCAAAAGCAGCATTTGAGAAAGGATACGAGGCAGGTTGGAGCGAGGAAACATTTCGAATTCATCGCGTTCTCGAATGGAGAAGACCACCTGTATACGAACTAAGTGATTTACAGGGCAAGGTTATAGACGGGATTTTTTACGAGCAAGAATTAGCGCTTGTTATTAAAGACTTGCGAAAGGGAGAATTTACTGTAGACCGCGTGATAAAAACCAAGGGACGGGGTCACAATAAACAATTACTAGTTAGTTGGCGGGGATATCCTTCTAAATTAGATTCTTGGATACCAACCTCGAGTTTAATATCAAAATGAGAGGGGAAGAATTTTACATAATCATTCCGAGCAATAGTAGCATGCGATATTTTCCGGAAAATAAAACAACGTGTTTCACCACCGAATTACTTCGATGTATAGACTTAAGCGGTCGTTGGGAAGTAGCGCTCACGGAGATCCAGTTTCAGTGTAGCTTTTTACATATACGTCCTGGAGAAGGTACAATAAAATGTCTCAATGTTAAAAGGAAGAACGAAGAGATAATTTCTGCAGAGGATATCGAAATACCGGTAGGCGTTGTAACGATGCATCCCGATGCATCGTTACGAATTCCCGGCAGAACACCAGCCGGAAGCTGCCGCCCGGCAGAACACCCGCCGGGCAGAGGCAGGGGCGCGGTGCGCCCACCTTTTAATCGTTTAATTACGGCCCAGAGCCGTTAAGGGCTCAAAACGGCCGAACACCGCTGATCATAGCCGACGTGGCCCGAACCGCCGCCCGGCGAAAATCCGCGTTCGGCGCGCAACCCGAACCCCTCCGAACGGGCCCGACCGCACCGTTTCCGAAAAACCGTTCGGAAGGGATTACACCGCCGCGCGCGCCGACGCGAGCAATTAGCCGGGGTATAAAAAAACCACGTTTCGGCACCTTATTACCATTTTTCCTAATCCGCTCTTAGCAGTAAGCTACAGAAAACGATCCGAAAATCCTACCGAGCACGAATTACCGAGGACGAAAGGTGGAGCGAGCTCCGTCTTAGCCGAGTGATCTCGATTCCGACGTACGAGTGCATCCGCCTAATCCGCAGATGGACCATCACGGAAGGTGGAGCTCTGAGCCGCCCCGAGTCGAGTGTTCTCGATCCAGCTGCACCGCGTATTCCATCCTTCGCGACGCAATCCTATTTAGCGCATCCGAATATCGCGGCCTCCGCCGCCGCGTATATACATCGCACCGAGCGCATAAGCGCATCCGAATATCTCGGCTTCCGCCGCCGCGTATATACATCGCACCGAGCGCATAAGCGCATCCGAATATCGCGGCCTCCGCCGCCGCGTATATAACTCGCACCGAGCGCATAAGCGCATCAAATTGTCGCGGCCCCCGCCGCCGCGTATTTTGTTAAGAAGCGCATTCATTTATCGCGGCCTCCGCCGCCGCCGTCCACGCGCATATATTTGTCACGACCTCCGCCGCCGCCGTCGTTTAAACGCATCGCGTATCACGGCATCCGCCGCTGTTATTAAAGCGCACCGATTATAATAGACCGAACGCGGACTTTAAATCGTGGCATCAAGAAATAAATAATTCCGAGAAAGCGACCGTCGATTCCGAGAACCCGAGGATTCTAAGAACATCGGGATTCCTCGCGGAAAAAGCGCCGCAAAAACACGCGCTGTCTCGCGCGTCGTAAACACAAACAGGTGTTCGAAATCGAGACCGGAATTAAATTCGAAACCGCATTTGTCACGTTAATAATCGGCCAGCACAATTAAAAGCCGCGCGCACACACACACACACACACACACACACACACACACACACACACACACACACACACACACACACCCGCATACACACACTCTGTACATTTATACCATTCGAATAAATACATTCAGTTCACCACATCGCGTATTTTCTTTCCACGAACCTTGCACCGACGATCTATCCGCGCTGCGAAAAACGCCCGAAAATACGACCGTTACAGCGTTTATTCAAGTATACACGATATTATAGAATCGTTGAATTACGTGTTCAAATTCGTAAAGTCGCATATCGTTTAAAAGTCCGGTCGCAATTTTGTGCTCCGTCAAACTAGTCAATCGCTGGCTTTCGCGCGACGACAACTCATTCAAACCGCAGCAAATAGGCGGATCAGATTTCGACAGCCGAGCCCGTTTGGTTTTATGAACACGGGTCGTTTTCGCGGGAAGACTAATTTCTCGCGGGCCGTCCTCCGACTTCCGGTCTGCTGATTCCGCGCTTTCGGACACGAAAGAATTACCTAATTCACGACTAGCCGAATTCTCGATTAAATTTAAGTGAAAAATGGGGTCCACTGGCTGATTCTCGAAACGATATACAACGGTTGATTCATTCTCCAAGTACCATTCTTGGCGTGGAAAATTGACCACCATACCAAATAACCTCAAAAAGTCAAGCCCAAGTATGCATGATATTGCTAATGACGGTAAGGCATACGCTCTCAAAGAAAGTGTCCTATTACACAATGTAAAAGGAACATCCACCTCCCCCCTAACGTGTGTCGTTTGGCCGGTCGCCGTAACCACTCGTCGGCCATCTGACTTTCGAAACTTTAATCTTAACCTGTTCACCAATTCGACAACACTAGAACCCAAGAAAGTTCGAGTTGAACCACAATCCACTAGAGCGCTAATCTCGTTTCCTAATAATTTAACACGAATAAATAACATCGACGAAATGTCACGACAACCAAAGGCACTGAACGAAAATTCACGAGAACAATTAATGACACGAAAAGGGGGTTGGGGTTGTACAGGAGTCGGGTCCCCCCTATTATTCGACTCCTTTATTCTTTTCCCGAACAGTCGGGACATGTTCGTAAAGTTACCTCCGCTCGGCCGCAACGATAGCAATGCAGTCGCGGAGCGGCTGAACAATTGCGCGAAAGATGACCGACACCATCACAATTCCAACATTTTGGTGTGGAATTTCGCGAAGCAGGTGATTCTACGGCCGTCGCCCCCGAAGACGACAATCTGGTCTGAGCGACCTCCGTTCCGGTCGCGGCTCGAGTTGCGCGATTTTTGTATTTCCTCTCCCTGCGAGAGGCGGATCTCGTTTCTGATTCCGCATTAGGCGTACTCAACGCGGCAAGAGTTTCCCGGCCTCGGGTGGACTGTTTCGTATTACGCGGTGCGTGGTCCGGAAACAGAGATTTCTCCGGAGTCGGGGGAGCGTTGCGACAGCTGATAACTAGCCTCCACGCGAGTCGCCAAATCTTCTAAAGCGTCTAAGTCTTCTACCTCATTTCGACGGATGGACTGTTGTATGCGCGGTAATAAATTTCGAAACGCGCTGCTTACTTGCTCTGATTCAGTCCACGGTGGCGACAACCGATCGAATATGACTCGAAGACACGTTAAAAAATCAGCGACAGACTCATGTTCCCCTTGAGTCCTTCTCATAATTTCTTCGCGTAGAGCAAATTGAAAATCCGGGTCCCCGAATCGCGTTCTCCACGCATTTTTAAAAACGGTCCAATTCGACAGCCGATCGCGTTTACTACGGAACCAATGAAGTGCTATGCCCGTTAAAAAGAACGGCAAGCAACGCAAAATGTCTTCGTCGGGTACGGGAATTAACTCGCGACCTTCCTCAATTCTGAGTAAAAATGTTTCCGCGTCTTCCCCTCTCGCACCCGAGAATTTCAAATTCCATTTCCGCATGACGTTGTACGCCGTCATCGCGGAATTTCCCGTGTTTTCGCGCGAGAAATCTCGTCCTATCGAGCGCGGAGTATCGCGGGAGCCGGAAGGCGCGCGAGATCTCGCCGGATCCATCGGGCTATCAGGTCGAGCCATCGCATTCGTAGGAACTTCTAAAAACTCCTCGTCTGACATCTTATCCGTATTAAATTTTCGGTCTTTGCGTACGCGACGCAGCAAACGCACGGTCTGAATCGAATAACTTCCTTCCGTTGAAAGTCTACGCCGCTGTAATTCCTCAAGTAATTGTTCGCGATTTAACACGAAAATCCAGTCGTCCTCTGGGTCGACTTGACTCATGCGATAAAGGAAGAAAAACTCGAAACAAAATAAATAAGCTCGAACTCAGCAAGACGTGGCAAGATCACCGCGATCGTAAACGTCGATAGCTCAATAACACAAGACAAAGCCGTTATTGTCCAAACGATCGAAGGTCGACAACAAACACGTAAAGGTCGGCGAAAGAAAAGAATTTTAAACGAGAGCGTTAACGACAAACGAAACGAATATACGACAAAAGCAATCACTCGACCAAATAATTTAATTCGCATTAGCTCCCCGAACTTTTTCCTTCTCAACGCGTGGCCCCACGTTGGGCGCCAAATTTTTGCGACGCTTTTTATTTTTAATTTTTCAATCCTCGGGTGTGTTGGAGAGGAGGATGTTAAAGAGGGAGCGAAAACGCCGTCAAAAACACAAGGCGGATAGAGATACTCGCGCTCGGAGGAACTAAGATGGAGGGTGTTCTCGCGCGAGCCGCGGCGAAGCCGTCTCGAGATCTCGAAGTTGGGCGCCAGATACGGTCTTGCACATATCAATTCGCAAAATCGTCAGAATAACGCGAAAAACGTTAGCCTGTTTCGCCACGGGCCGACTAGCTCACCTAACGGTAGAGGGGCAGGGTCCGTTGAAAAGGATATTGACTTATTTTATGCGAGGCGGTCGGTGATTACGAAAATTGACGAACACAACGGGATTTAACGCTCACGACAAACGAACACTCAAATAAATTACGCGAATTTAATAGAAAAGATAATATAACAAATTTATTTAAGTAAATGAAATATAATAGAAAAGAATATAAAGTAAAAGAAATAACGAGTTCCAGAAAGAAATAATAATAATGACATAAATTAGCGAGACTGAATTATCGAAATATAACTGCGGTTGACATAATTTCGAAGATTTGAAATAGCGGAACGTACCACAGAAAATTCTTCGACAGCGGTGATAACAATAACAATACGAAGTCGAGACTATAAGGAAGCTGTGATATTCATCGTCCTCTGGGCCCGTTTTTATGGCCGGACTTTGCGAAACCGAACGGCGTTTAGAGATCGTAACGGAAATTTCGACAATCTCATTAACGACTCAATTTTACCGATCTTTATGCATTATTCTTTCGCTCGCTCATTTAGTCGACAGCAATAGGTTCGAAAAGAGGCTTAACATTTGAGCGAGAACAATCCAGCAATCTGCGAAGACGAGAAATTGTCGCTCGCGACGAGCGTGTTCGATTCGATCAATATTCGATAGCCGTCGGACGCCGCTTCATTCCTTTTCGGCGCAACGCTTTTTATCTATGCGAAACCTTCGAATTTCGACACTTTCTTAATTCGCTGAAATTTATTATACACCGCGACACACTCACACGTACGACAGATTGAAATTAAAATTTCGAAAGTCAGATGGCCGACGAGTGGTTACGGCGACCGGCCAAACGACACGCGTTAGGGGGGAGGTGGATATTCCGTTTACATTGTGAAATAGAACGCTTTCTTTGAGAGCGTATGCATTACCGTCATTAGCAATATCATGCATACTTGGGCTTGACTTTTTGAGGTTATTTGGTATGGTGGTCAATTTTCCACGCCAAGAATGGTACTGTGAGAATGAACCAGCCGTTGTATATCGTTTCGAGAGCCAGCCAGTGGACCCCATTTTTCACATAAATTTAATCGAGAATTCTGCTAGTTGCGAATCAGGTAATTCTTTCGTGTCCGAAATCGCGAAATTAGCAAACCGGAAGTCGGAGGACGGCCCGCGAGAAATTAGTCTTCCCGCGAAAACGACCCGTGTTCATAAAACCAAACGGGCTCGGCTGTCGAAATCTGATCCGCTTATTTGCTGCGGTTTGAATGAGTTCTCGTCGCGCGAAAGCCAGCGATTGGCAAAATTCTTAAAGGGTCATATCGTAGGCGATCCGAATAAACCGGGAGCGACTAGTTTGATGGAGCACAAAATTGATGTCGGCGGACATGCTCCGATTAAACAGAGGTATTATCCCGTTTCGCCGAAAATTCAGGAAGCGATTTACGCGGAAGTAGATAACATGTTAGCGGTAGGAATTATAGAACCATCTAAGAGCGAGTGGTCTAGTCCGATCGTGATGATTAAGAAACTTAATGGGAGCTATCGGTTCTGTTTGGATTTTCGCAAATTAAACAGCGTTTCGAAAAAAGATGCGTATCCATTACCATACATGAACTCGATTCTCGACAAATTACGATCGGCTAGTTACATTTCGACTATCGACCTTAGTCAGGCCTATTTCCAAATCCCGCTTGAAAGAAATAGTCGCGAATTAATGGCGTTTACGGTACCGGGAAAAGGGCTGTTTCATTTCACCCGAATGCCGTATGGTCTCACCGGTGCCCCCGCGACATTTCAGCGTTTACTTGATCGGCTTATAGGTCCTGAAATGGAACCGCATGCTTTCGCTTATTTGGATGATATCGTTGTCGTAACGCGTACCTTTGAAGAACATTTGAGTTGGTTGAAACGCGTACTAGATCGAATAAAAGAGGCAGGCCTTACAATAAATCCGGAAAAGAGTAAATTTTGTCGGTCGCAGGTGAAATATCTTGGGTTCCTGATACAACAGGAGGGACTCAAGGTTGACCCTGATAAAACCGCGCCGATTGTCGAATATCCGCCACCGAAAAACATCAAGCAATTGCGACGATTTATAGGGATGGCGTCGTGGTATCGCCGATTTATACCGCAGTGTGCGACACGCTTAGAACCGCTAACTCGTCTCCTCCGGAAGGGTTTCTCTTGGGAGTGGGGGGATGAGCAAAAAGCTGCGTTTGATTCTATTAAATCGTGCATCACGTCACCGCCTACTGTCGTGCCCAAATTTTGAGGTACCGTTTGTTTTAAAAACGGATGCGAGTTCGGTCGGTTTAGGAGCGGTATTGACACAAGAATCGGAAAGCGTAGAACATGTAATCGCATTCGCGAGTAGAGCGCTGTCGGAGGCCGAAAAGAAATACTCTACGACCGAGCAGGAATGTTTGGCTGTCGTTTGGTCGATTAAAAAGTTTAGACCGTATCTCGAGGGGTATGCTTTTAAAGTCATCACGGACCATAGCAGCTTACGCTGGTTACATAATTTAAAGAATCCCACAGGCCGATTAGCACGATGAGCTCTCGAATTGTTGGAATATGATTACACAATCGAGCACCGGAAAGGAGCGTTACATCATGTTCCAGACGCGTTGTCGCGCATGTATGAGACCGACGAATTATGTGCTGTTGCGATTACCGGAGACACTTGGTATGATGCACGCATTCGAGACGTGGAAACTAATCCGCGTAAGAATTCGGGTTGGAAAATCGAAAACGATCAGCTGTATTTTCGAAAGCCGAACACTGTCGTTTCTCAAGTTGTTGACGATCTCGAGCAATGGAAACTAGTACTTCCTAAAGAAGCGCGCGCGAACGTTATTAGGGAGGCTCACGATGTTCCACAATCAGGTCACTTAGGAGTCGAGAAAACGTATCCGCAACGAGTAGCGACTCGGTATTTCTGGCCGCGTATGTTTCGTGGGGTAGCGGATTATGTCAGACATTGTGACGTTTGTCAGAGGACAAAGGTGGAACAGAATGTGCCGATGGGCTTAATGGGACGCCGAGCTGTCGAAACTCCGTGGACGATAGTAGCGGCGGATATTATGGGTCCTTTTCCGCCGAGCAAAAACGGTAACGTGTATATTCTGGTAATCCAAGACCTGTTTACCAAATGGATTGAATGTAGCCCGCTCCGGAAAGCAACGGGCAAAATGATTCGCGAGCTTTTAAACGAATTAATCGTTAACTGTTGGGACGCGCCGCGGATACTGTTGACGGACAACGGTACTGAGTTCATCAACCGCGAATTACAGGCGTTTGCGGAAGAGTATGGCATTGTTCACTCGACCGTACCTCCGTATCATCCTCAGGCAAATCCGGTAGAACGCGTCAATAGGGTACTTAAAACTATGATTACGGCGTTTCTCGAAAACGATCATCGCGAATGGGATATTCACTTGGCTGAGTTCAGATTCGCATACAACACGGCGTACCATACCTCCTTACAGGCTACTCCGGCGTTCTTAAATTTCGGTAGGGAACCCCAGCCGGTTAACACCGTGCGTGGGAGACACGAGTCAGCTGTCGAAGTCGCGGAAGCGAATCCCGAGACTTGGAAAGAGCGCATGGAAAGAATTCGGGCTTTGCGAGATTGGGTGGTAGAAAACTTAGAGGCCGCGCATAATAAACAGGCGCATTATTATAATTTGCGAAGACGAGATCATCGTTTTGCGAGATTGGCGAGCAAGTTCTAAAGCGGCAGCATGTGTTGTCGTCAGCCGCTCAGAATATTTCAGCAAAGTTAGCGACTAAATACCACGGTCCGTTTATTATCGCGAAAATATTGTCGCCGGTGGTATACGAATTAAGAGACAGCTCTAATAGAATACTAGGCAAGGTACACATTAAAGATCTCAAACCATATAATACTCCACCTAACCCTCCAGGCATTTAACCCACTAAGAATGTCACGAGAATTTCGAAAGATATCGCGACGTGATAGACGCGGTCGACGAGCTACGTCCCGGATTTTGGACGGCCCTGGCGGACGAAGTCCAGAGGATGCGCGAGGAGCGCATCACAACTCGCGGCGCCGTAGTGCGCGAGTTCCCGGCGCAGAGAAACGCCGAGGCCCAAGCTGTCGCCGCTACCCGGGACGCGACCACCGAACCTGCTGTCGTTGCAGAGCGTGAGGTAGCCGTCCAGGCCGAACCGGTAGGCCCGGAGCCAGACTCCACTTCCACAGAGGACGGGGAGGTCCCGATTACAGAGTCTCCCTGGGATAGCCCCCGGGAACTGAAAGTGTCACCGACTTCTCTGGAGTGGCCCCGGCCTCCCGAGGGACCGCCTTCACCCGAGGACCCAGACCAGCCGGAGGGGTGCTGGAACTGCGGTTCCAGGGCCCATTTTGCCCGGGAATGTCCCCGCGCAATAAAGAGGGAATACTGTTTCCGGTGCGGCACCCGGGGCGTTACAGTTAAAACCTGCCCCCATTGCCGCCAAGGCTGGCTGGCCCAAGGCCCATACGTAAAGGGCAGAGGCCACCAGGGACCGGATCCCCCACGAGATCGCCGAGCAAGGGGTGGATCCCGCCCGGGACCCTATTGAACCGCTGTCGTTTGCGGCCCTCCTATGCTGCCGTCGTCTTTTTTTTTGGGTACGGGCCTTGCGGAAGGGACTCATTCTTTTTTTTGTTATCCCGTGCTGTCGCTCCAGTTTGAGGCCCCACTTTGTAGGTACCTGATTAAATAAATAAGTTGCGGCAACTTTCTTTTCTAATTCTTGTAATTTTCCTCCTTACGCCTGAACCACCTAATTCCGCCCTTTAGTGAAGCAGCTCGCGAATATAAAACGGGAGAGTCCAGCAGCAAAACGGGACCGCGGGCCCCCATGAGAGACGACAGCGCGAGCAAGAATTAGAGAGGAACGACAACCTGTTACATCTCGTTTCGAAGAATATATTGATCTGTTTCGTCGTTATTTTGATCGTTTCTTTTCGTGGTGTTGATTTGTGTTCGTGTCGGCCTCGGCTTCGGGGACTTTGGTCGCCCGAACATGTGCGAACGGACCAGGGAAAAGTCCGATTTAGTGGCCATGATGGGTGACCGGAGCCGATACGGTCTCTCTTGGCAGGGGGGGGGTGTGACGTTGCCGTCCCGACGCGCGTCCATCCGCCCCAGAAATCTTTACGGGGCGCGAGCCGAGCGGTCGCGCCAGAAAGAAATAGCGAGAGCCGTATCGAAATCCCCGGAGAGACGAGTTCTTGTTATGTTTTGCGCTACTGTTAATTTATATTTTTTTTGTATCATTTTTGTACGTCGGGCAACCCGCCGGAGGGAAACCGGAAGAGGAAGAAGAGGGATGCTTTTGCGACAACCGACACGGCGCTCACGGATTTCGAGCCGAGAACAGAGACAACGACGGGGAATCAGGACAGCGCAGAGTCGCGGGGGGATTTCGCCCCCTGCAAATAAAGGAGGGAAAGCAACAGAGAAACAGCTGTCTTGAGCCGAAATGATCGGGCCGGATCGGCGCCACCCGCAGAGTAAGGAGGATGAAAAATCTACCTCCTGAAGACCACAGATAGCAGGGTCGCCACCAATTACGAATTTTAAATTATCGGGGCCGTTACGGCCCCCGATACGGCGTTGTCACGGGGCGCATTGATACCTCGCGTGTCGCGGCGCTATTGGCCGTGAATCCGCGTACCCCTGCGCGCAGAATTGATGCCGCTATCGACCCTGGATCGCGAGATCCAGGGAATTACTCTGGTGCGGTCGCTCTTAGCGTAAAGTCGCTCTTTCCCAAGTGTTGTCGTTGTCGTATTGGGTGTCGCCGAGGAGATCAAGACGAAAGGACGAGACCGAGGATCACCCCCTGTTCACGGGAGCGAGTATCGGTGAGGTTGCCCATCGCTAACTTGTAAGCCACGTACGTGATTCCGTCCGCGGACCGGCCGCTCTGTCGCCGTCACCATTTTCGTGTTTCGTTGTCGCTCGTTGTCGCATATAAGATAATGGCAACTAATAAAGCATACTACTCTTTCAGTAATCTATTTAAATCCAAACTAACATCCAGAGCAAATTAGCACTATACAAAACTATAGCCAGACCTATCTTGTGCTATAATGCCGAAACATGGACTTTGTCGGCCATAGATGAGAACAACCTGAGGGTGTTTGAAAGGAAAATACTAAGAAAAATTTTTGGACCGGCTAAAGATGAAGACAATTACTACCGCATTAGGTTTAACCATGAGCTCCTGGAGTTAATGGGGAATGAAGATGTAGTTAAATTCATAAAGGCACAAAGATTGAGATGGGCAGACCACTTGGAGCGTATGGATGAGGGAAGAGCGCCGAGAAGGGCGAGCGAGATGGTATGCATGACTACAAGGCGGCGTGGAAGACCGAGGACCCGCTGGCGGGAGGAGGTGGAGAGTGATTTGAGAAGGATGTCGGTTAACAACTGGAGAGGGATAGCGAGGGATAGATACGAATGGAGGCGTATAGTGTTGCAGGCTAAGGCTCACCCCGAGCTGTGATGCCATTGGAAGAAGAAGACTACCATATTTAGGTTTATCATATTTTTAGTAAAGCCGTACGGGCTGTGGGGAAAGAAGCTTTACTAGTCGGTTTTAATGTAATCGAAGATATTGAAAACAATACGCCATTTAAGGTATCGGTCAAACACCGTTTTGAAGAATCGCAAGACAAACTTAAGAGAAAAGCCAAAGAAAAAATAAGTAGTCTAATGAAGGACTCGAGATATAAGTCTGATGCGAAAATGCATGTAACTCAGTTCGCTTTTGTCGAGCTTGATAATCACATCGCTCCATCCGCAATAACATCGGCTCGTAAACGTCGTCGGACAAATAAGAAAATTAAAGCGACTGGAAAAAAAAGAACGAGTATAAAAAACAGAGAAATAAAAAGAAGAAAAGTTATGCGGTTGTGAAAAGACTTAAGAGGTTTGCAAAACGACGTAAAATCGGTAAAAAGCGCACTATATAAAGCAATATATTTTCTTAAGAGGATGCCGGACCTTCCTTTTTTATCGATAAAATAAATAGACCGAAAACTTTTTATTAGTTGCACAGAATAATAAATGCTTCTCCACGATTAAAGTACATATAAAAATAACCCCGGAAGTTTCCGGTTTTATATAAAAAAATCAAGAAAATTGCAAAATTACAGTTTTTTTATCGGCTTCTAGCGTCGTCGGAACAATATTTGCTTAATATAAAAGTTTTGCAGTTTGTATGTGCAAAATAAGATTACTTCCTGGAAGAGATTGCATGAAGGAATATAAGTGAGCTTTCAGAAATGAGTTTAGAAGCCTAATAAAAAAGATTTCGGTCTATTAGACTTTCGTGCATGTGTGTGTACGAAATCGAGGCATGTGAGTCAAGCAGTCCTGTAAATTAAGTGCTCGCTATCGCGACAGACAGCGCTGTAATCGGTTTGAGTAAGGAGAGTCAATCTCGTACCATCCTTTTCTTTCATCTTGCGTGTAATAGTATATGTCAGTATACATGTACGCGCACACTAAAGCAATTACACTAAAGCAATTACACTCTTGCGTTTTCATTCTCGCATTTCGCGTCATAGATACTCGCTGTCACGCAGCGGCGTAACAATCGTACGCGTAACAAGCTGCGGAAAAACAGCGTTACAACGTGTTACGTAGAAAATATTCTGTGTAAGTTATACATATACACAATATATATATATATATATATATATATATATATGTGTGTGTGTGTGTGTGTGTGCGTGCGTGCGTGCGTGTGTGTCGGTGTGGGTGTGTGTATGTATGGACGTATGTATGTACAAAAGTGATGCGACAGTTACATGAGGAAGCGAGGTAATAAGAGAACAAGCGAAACAAGAATAAGAGCGAACGAGACAGAAATAGCACGAGCAACTCGAACTCGAGAGAATCGGATCTTACTTTCACACTATTATTTTCCTCTCGCTCGCATCTATTACTGTCTCGCTCGCTCCTATTATTGTCTCGCTCGCTCTCGATTCTTAGGTCCGCTTATCTTTTCGAGCTGTCTATCACGATTGTCAAGTGTGACGGAGAAAGCAAGACCATGAGTAAAGAGCGAACGAGATGACCTATCATCAAAGAGTTCCGAGTTTCCGAAGTTCTCTTACAATCGGTTTCTTCGCTTCCTCTATCCATTTGCAATTCACGAAAATGTAAACATCTTATAAAATAAAAATTGAAACTTTTATTTTTTAATTTCATCGGTTTGAAAATAATTTCAATGAATTAATGAGATTTTTACGATTAAAAAGATATCAAACACGGCGTAAATCGGGTAATTTTTAATTAGTCTGATAATACAAATTTTATAATTATATATTTAACTAAATTTATGCGATTTATATCGTGTTAGATATTATTTTAATCTTAACATTCTCATTATTTTATTAAAATTACTTTCAAATGAATAAAAAATGTATTTTATTTTCTGACATATATTCGTGAATATTATAAATAAAGTCTCATGTAAGAGACTACGCAACGTTCGACATCGGAAACTTTTTCGTTATTTATAATAATTTACGACTTTAAATTGTCATAAAATAAAAACTAAAACTTTTATATTTTATGTTGGAGAATCTTGTGTGGAATTCGCGTGTCGACCAAAAACGAGCACGTGGTTGAGAATCAATAAATGTACACCGATTTTACTGAGGAATATTGTATATAATTAACTAATATTCAATACAAGAGACTGCCACGAGTGTCGAGTCGATATTTTATAAACTGTCTTTCCATACAGGCAATACGAATCAGAGACGTACAAAAATCTATTACAAGAGAGCACTATTCGCCACGAGGCTCGATACGGAAGTGAAGAGCATTTCTCGCGTACCATCCGGGTGCTCTTTCTCCCAAATTCGCAATTCATTCTTACGTCATATCAGTCTACATGCGCGCCGATCTTACGTCATATCAGTCTACATGCGCGCCGATCTTAAAATTATTTTCCAACATCCTCTTCTAATTTTAATATCTCGCTTAACTTATGCAACTCGAAAAAAAACAAATAAAACAGATATCCAATCACAAAAAATATTCACAAAAAACTCAAACTTAAAATTATCTGGAGATCTTCTTTAATACTAGTTAACTTATCATTACTGTTACATTTTATATTATTACTATTACTACTGTATTTGGACTTTCACTAACCAATAAATTTTAATTTACTAAAGCATTTCTGCATAAATCAAATTTCGTTTTATTCAATGGTTTTGTAAATAAATCTGCCAGCTGTTTATCAGTTGGACAATATTCTATTTTAATAATTTTTTCTTTTACCTTTTCATGTATAAAACGATATTTGACATCGATATGTTTTGATCTCCGATTTATTACGCCATCTTTTATTAACTTGATTGCGCTTTGATTGTCTATATTCAACTTAGCTGTTACTGTTTTCCCAAGAAGTTCTTCCAGCAACGATTTTATGTAGAGAATCTCCTTGCAGCAGTCCGCAGCTGCTATATACTCTGCTTCAGTACTTGAAGTCGCTACGATTGGTTGTTTCCTGGAACACCAGCTGATCGGTCCGCCGGAGTAGAATATTATGTACCCTGTAGTGCTTTTTCTCGTTTCTGGATCTCCAACATAATCAGCATCGCAGTAGGCCTCTATTTCCGTTTCTTCATGTGTATCGTCATAGTTTATACCCAGATTTAAGGTTCCATTCAAATACCTGAGAATTCGTTTAACATCTGTTATTCTTTTATCTGTTGGATTATTTACATACCTGCTAACAAATCCCACAGCTTGTCCAAGATCGGGACGTGTTTTGGTAGTCAGATACAACAAACTTCCAATTGTTTCTCTGTACGGATAATTCATCTTTGATTCTGTTTCGACTTCCTCTTCCATTTTGCACAACGGTGTACTGACTGGTTTGGATTTATCCATTCTGAACTTACTTAGAATGTTTCTGGAATAAGAATTTTGTGTTAGTTTTAATTTATTTGGTGACCGTTTAATTTCGATCCCCAGGAATAATCTTGGTTGTTTATCAATTGTCATTTCATAAAGATTGCTGAGATCTTTCAGCAGCTTTTCTATTTCTTCTTCATTGTGTCCAAGTAATATTGCATCGTCCACATATATTCCCAGAATTAGTGTTCCTTTTTTTATTTTTGAAGATGCATTGTTCGTTTTTCAATGGTTGGAGACCTCTTTCTTTGAGCGTATTCGTAAACGTCTCATTCCATTTCATTGGAGCTTGTTTAAGTCCATATAGCGCTTTCTTCAATTTGCAGATTTTGCCTCCGTAGTTATATCCTTGAGGTGGTTGCATATATATATCTTCTTCTAAATTTCCGTACAGAAAGGCTGTCTTTATATCAAATGTTATTATGTGAAAGTTCTTTTTAGCTGCCATCGCAAATAATATTCTCAGAGAACAACTGTTGACTACTGGACTAAATACATCTTCGAAATCCACTCCAAAATTCTGTTCGCAGCCTCTAATGACTAATCTAGCTTTATTCTGTCCATTTTCTTTAGTTTTAAAAATCCATTTGCTGCTGAGAATTTTTTTGTTTCCTGCTTCTGCTCTATTTACAACTATCCAAGTGTTATTTCTTTTCAACGATTCCTTTTCTTGTTGTATTGCTTGTTTCCAATTTTCTTTGTCTGGTCCTGTGGTAGCTTGTTGATATGTCATTAACATGAAATAATCACCGTATCTTTTTGATGCTTTTCTCTCTCTTTCTGATCTTCTGGGATACTGTTGTGTTTCATTTTCGTTCTGTTGAATTTGTGTCTGTTCTTCCGCATCTTCATAGTCTGTATTTTCTTCTGTGTTTGTGTTTTCTTCTGTGTCTGTATTTTCTTCTGTGTCTGTATTTTCTTCTGTGTCTGTATTTTCTTCTGTGTCTGTATTTTCTTCTCTTCTTCTTTCCTCTTCTTCGTTTCTTTCTGCCTCTTGGTCCTCTTCATTTCTCTCTTCTTCTTCTTCAATTTGTATTTTCTTGTGTTTTATTTGATTTTTACTCAGTTCCCTTTCGTCTCTTAAAGTTTTTTCGAATCTTACGTCTCTTGATATAATTATCTTGCGTTTTTCAATGTCCCACAGTCTATATCCTTGCGGAGCGTAGCCTACAAACTTGTATTTTTTGCTTCGATCATCAAGTTTCTTCAACGGACCCAACATTTTCGCGTATGCATCACAGCCAAACAGTTGTAAATTTTTCAAATTTGGTTTTTCTTCCGTCCAATTCTCATAGGGGGTTTTTATCAGTATTTTAGTTGGGCTTCTATTCAATAGATAAGTCGCTGTAAAAATTGCCTCTCCCCACATTTCTTTCTTCATTTTTGACTCCGTCAGCAGTGCCCGGGCTTTTTCCATTAATGTTCGATTTAGTCGCTCAGCTGTTCCATTCATCTGTGGTGAATATGGTACTGTGTAATTCATTTCGATTCCTTTTTTTTTGGCCCACATGATTAGGTCATTATTGACGTATTCTCGTCCATTATCACTTCTAATTTGTGATATTTTAGAATTCCATTTTGTTTCCACACGTTCTGTATACTCCTTCACGGTTTCCGTTACTTCATATTTATTCTTCAAGAGATATACCATCGTAAAATGAGTATAGTCGTCGATGAATGTAAGCATATATTTCTTGTTGTCCCACGTAGATGGATCAATTGGTCCACATAAGTCTGTGTGAATCAATTCCAATGGCCGCTTTGCTCTGATTCTTTCTTTATTAAATGGTAATCTTGATTGTTTTGCTTTCATGCATGTTTCACACAAATCTTCCGTCTTCTTTAAATCCTTTTCCGTGACGTCCATTCCTTTCGAGATAGTAAGTAGTTTCTTCATATTTTCAGTGCTTAAATGTCCTAATTTTTTATGCCATTTTTCTATCAAGTCTTTCCTTTCTGTTATAAGTGAATGATTCTTTGCATCTTGTTGTAGGGTGATTTCGTACAGTCCATTTTCTTTTATGTCGCCTTGAAGTACCTTCTCATTCTTATATGTTACTATTACATTAGCTTTTTTAAATGTTACTTCGCCATCATTTTCTGTAATTGCTTTTACCGACAATAAATTAGCACTCAGATCTGGAACGTACATGACCTCCTTCAATGTACATTTTTTAAAAGACATCGAGCCAACCTTTTTTGCTGTCATCGTTTCGCCTGTCTTAGCTACTGCTATTCTTGAATTTATCCGTTTCACGTTGTTCAAATGTGACTTTGTGTTTACCATATGAGCCGTCGTTCCAGAGTCCACGACCCATTCTGTTTTCCTCGGAGTCTGTGTCAGGAAGGACACTTTTTCTGCGTTGTTCCTCTGTTGCTTCGATTCTCGATCTCGAAAATAGCAGTCCTTCTCTTCGTGATTTGTCTTCTTACATATTTTACAGAATAAATTTTTCTCTTTAGATCCTCCTGTTTTCGGACAATTTCTCGCAAAATGACCCGGCTTATTACAGCTGAAACAGCGTTTTTCTTTATTATTCGACTCACGGCGCTCTTTTTTACATGCTCTGGCAAAATGTCCTTTCTCATTACATCTGTTACATTTTTTTTCTATGGTTTTAAACGCGACTAGATTCCCTTTCTCTTCCTGTTCGTGATTCCGCATTTCCTCTAAGAGAAGTCTCGAAGTTAAATTTTCAATTGTTTTTTCAGCCTCAGACGTCGATTCCCACGCGGTGACAAACGACTTATAGTTTTCAGGGAGCGTTACCAATAGTTTTGAAATCAGCATTTGATTTGATATTTCTATTCCTAAAGCTCTAATTCTGTAAACTAGGTTTTGTAATTTACTGACATGCGTGCTCACGTCTTCCGTTTTAACCATCAGAAAATTAAAGAATTCTTGCATTAACACGTATCTTTGTTGCTCATTACCGCGTTGATAGACGTTGCTTAATTTCGTCCACATCTCGCGAGCAGTATTACAATTTATTACATGCATTAACGGTTTTTTATCCAGCGACAGAACTATAATCTTTTGAGCATTCGTGTCTTTCTTTTTCCATTGTTCGGTATCTTGCGGTGGATCTTCTACTATATTGAGCAAATCATGCGCTCTTAATAATATTGTAACTTGGAATTTCCATACCTGGAAGTTTTCAGGCCCACTCAATTTCTCTATATGCGCCACATCATCTTGCGATACCTTCGCCATTGTTCTTCTCACTTCCTTTTTGTTACCGGAGTCCTTTCTGTTTTCACTTTCGTCTTTTACTTTTACTTTTGTCCTTGTTCTTTATATTTTTAACACTCACGCACTCGGTTATACGGAACTAGGCCCATAACCTGTTGGAGAATCTTGTGTGGAATTCGCGTGTCGACCAAAAACGAGCACGTGATTGAGAATCAATAAATGTACACCGATTTTACTGAGGAATATTGTATATAATTAACTAATATTCAATACAAGAGACTGCCACGAGTGTCGAGTCGATATTTTATAAACTGTCTTTCCATACAGGCAATACGAATCAGAGACGTACAAAAATCTATTACAAGAGAGCACTATTCGCCACGAGGCTCGATACGGAAGTGAAGAGCATTTCTCGCGTACCATCCGGGTGCTCTTTCTCCCAAATTCGCAATTCATTCTTACGTCATATCAGTCTACATGCTCGCCGATCTTACGTCATATCAGTCTACATGCGCGCCGATCTTAAAATTATTTTCCAACATTTTATTTGATCTTTTTTGATAAAAAGGAATTAATAAAATTTCTGCGTTTAAAATGACATCGAACACAATATAATTCGAATAACTTTTACTTATTGTTATAAGTAGTATAGTTAGGCCGGTTCTAATGCAGGTCCTCTCAGGGGGGGTGAGGTGCGAGGGGAACCGCGGCGCGGGGGGAGTGACGTCACGCGCGGGGAAGCGGGAACCGCGGCGCGACCGATGGACGAGGGGGTCCGCGAGAAAGAGGGATCCGCGGCGCGACCGATCGACGAGGGGGTCCGCGATGAGAAGGGGGATCCGCGGAAAGAGAACGGTGCTAAGGTGTGAGAAGGATAGCGCTAGTTGTGGGAAAAGGATAGCGCTAAGTGTGCGAAGAGGATAGCGCTAAGTGTGTGAAGAGGACAATGTAACAAGGATGGCATCAACGTGCGACAAGGATGGCGTCAACGTGGGACAAGGACGATGCATTGTAAAATGGCGCATAGGTGGGAGAAGGACGACGCAAAGATAAGTGAGTGAGTGAGTGATAGCGACGAGCATATGAAACAGAGAAAATGATAATAGCGCGTACGAAAGAGAACGATAATATCGCAAGAGCAACGCGTGCGAGATAGAACGAAATATCGCGAGACTAACAACTAGCGCGAGAGAGATAGCGCAAGGAATGGGAACGCAAGGGATAGGCGTGTAAATAGTTGCAATTTTTTTTTAAATTAAAATATTTAAAATTTATTAAAATGTGCGTTATACATTTGTTGTTGTTGTTGTTGTGTGTGTGTGTGTGTGTGTGTGTGTGTGTGTATGTGTGTGTGCGTGTGCATGTACTTAATATATAATAATAATAAAATATAAAAAATATAAAATTTAAAACGGATGCGAATAGCTCATCAAAATTTACATCTTGATCACTATTTTGATTTCCATCTAGATCCCCATCTTGATCACCATTTTGATTTCCATCTAGATCCCCATTTTGATCTCCATTTTGATCTCCATTTTGATCTCCATTCTGATCTCCATTCTGATCTCCATTTCTGATCTTCATTCAGATTTCTCATCTCTCCTGAAACATTCTCCTGCAAAAGAAATCACCCAAAATAATTACTTAAATATTTTAAATTAATTTCACAATTATATTAGCAAAAATTATCTGTTACCTGTACATTCTCTTCCTGTTGCTTCTTCTTTTTACTTACATACCTTTGTATATAATTTCGGGTGGACATTTACATTTACGAGATTGACATTGTGTACAATACCGCGTTATGTGTAATAATAATTTATGATGATTACCAGCAATCCATTTTCTAAAATCATCATATTTAACATTATAATCAAAATCATCCCAGAGTATCAAATCTATGTACGTTTGGTTTATACCCGTTGGGATACGTATATTTATAAACGGGGTGTATTCGCAGTCATTGATAAACTTATCTATCCAACTGTAATCAACACCCTGATATCTACAAACATTGTCTCATATTTAAATATTTGATTACAATATCCTCCAGTATGGCGTCTGATACATTGGTATTGCCAAACATTATCAGAGTCTATGAATCGAGTAGTTTTACGTTCACTACCGAAATAAGAGTCATCATCATCGTCTACATCAATTGAGACGTGTGTCTTCCGAATTTCACGAAAAATTTTCAGTTGTACATGATCGGGCCATTCTGTATAACCATCTTCATACATAGTAACCTCGGCTTGTTTCACGAAACGTTGCTTACGCATACCTCGTATGCCTAATTCTCGATCGCGCACATATTGTGTTATCGACATCTGTTTAGTGTTCGATTTTTCCATCGCACTATTATTGTCATCTCGAACAAGGGTGATTATGCGTCTCCATAATCTTCTATACGTGTTTGCAGATCCATTGTTGTAATATTATTTTATATGCTATAGCCCACACATATATGTATTGTTGCGTCCGCGAAACGATTAATATCGAACGCGCACGACACAACCGATCGGCACTCGCGTACACGCTTGCGCATTCGTAAATAATAAACACTCGTGTTTAAACAAGAACACAGGAACTTTAATAACACCAGAGAACACAGAATGTAACAGATATAACGATAAGCTGCGGATCGAAACGCGACCGCTCAGCTTGACAGCTGGCTCCAGACTCAACTGTCATTCGTCTTGTCAACATTCTTCTTGGCAACGCGCTCGAAGACGATCTTCTGCCGAACGTCACGGGTGACCAAATAATCCGCAGGGAAGGAACACGGGGTCGCAACAGTATTATAAAAATTGTCTTTTAATTAATTAATCTAAATTTAAATATTATCTTTGTCCAATACTTTTAACTATTCATATATTACAATCGCACACAAGTCCAAGTTTTTTTTTTCACTGTCAAATATAATTAACAAATTTGTTCATACAAATCACATATCACATATCAATTTGATTAGGCGCGATTTCCATACTCCCTATAGAATTATGGCTACAAGTTGTGGCTCACAAGAATGATACTCTAATGCCGCAGACTGCCTCCTCTTCATTATATATCTTTTAATATCTCTTGTCTCATTCTAACTAGAGCATCACGTCTCATCTACCTCAGCAACTCTCTATATCTTTGGTGGAGCGTGTTGAGAAAATTATCAACTATTCTTATTCGTATGGAAGGAAAGAATTAAAATCACAGATGGAATAAAAAAATTATTTATTGCACGCATCGTAAAGAATATCATTTACAGCACATGTTAGTAATTCGCAATCAATTAATGATTCACTGTTAAAGACATCACTCTCGCGTATCGTTTTTACAGCATCGCATACAGTAGTAATATTGTTACGTTGTAATACAGTTTCAAATTGTTTAAATTTTTCATTTACGAGATAGGTATTCTCGCATAACCAATTGTGCATATGATTGATACAATTTTCAAAATTAAATAAATGTAATAATGTTTGTGGTTTCATATACAAAGAATTTTCGCATAATGTGAGTTTTACAATTTTTGATTGATGCAAAATATGCATTTCGATCGTTAGATCTCCAATCTTTAATGGGGGAGCAGTCGATTGTAGAAAACAGTCAATGTCTGCTTGCTTCTGCATCAACAAATTCCACGTTGAAAAAGGCAACACTATTGATTGCCTCGATTATCGCCGAGAATCAGCTCCACGTACGATACAGCTCCAACGCTTATTCCAATATCCAAATACTTATACGACGTCGGGGTTAGAGCGTATCTTTTTCCAAGTATGCGAGTCGCACAACGAAGCTGAATGCTATAAAAATATAAATAATTAGACCACAATATTAAAAAATAATAAAAAAAGAAATTTTTTTTTAAATAATCAAATCTTACGTGTCGCATTTTTGCTACCTGCACGGTGGAGTTTCACCGTTTCGAATCGAAACGGAAAAATTCATGTTGATTTCTTCAGTGAACCTTTCACACGTGCGATTGATGCAATACTGATCGTATTAGAATTATTATTAATTCAAATAGTATCGCAAATTGCGATGTAGAGGGGATTATTGCTGACGCAACATTTTAATTTCCTCTAAAATTTTGTCGCGCCGGTGTACGGCTGCGATGATATCATCATTCCCAAAACAAAGATTTAGCTGAGTGCACTAAACTTCCAAGCGCCGATATAAGGCTGCTTCTGATGCAATCAAATGTACGTGACAAAACGCGAAATTATCAAGGTTAAATTGCGCATCAGAACAAAGATATAGCTGAGTACACTAAACTTCCAAGCGCCGACGTACGGCTGCTCCTGATACAATCACGTTAAATTTTCAAATGTACGTAACAAAACGCGAAAAAAATAACCGTCAACGTTAAAATGCGCATCACCCCTAGACAAAGATTTAGCTGAATGCGCTAAAAGCAAGCGCCAATGTACGGCTGCTCCTGATCCAATCACGTTAGATTTTTCAAATGTGCGTGACAAAACGCGAAATTATCAAGGTTAAATTGCACACGCTATTCCGGAGAATTTTTTTAAGATGAAATCATTCTAGAATGTTCGATGATATGCACGAGACAGTATATAAATCATGATAAAGAGGCACACCCCGCCAATATTTTCGCTAAAGTACATCCGGAACTATCATTGGGAAGCGCATTTCGCAAGTCTGATACAATATGGAGGAACAAAGTTTGCGAGAGCAATCCACTTTGGTGAATTCGCTGGAAGATTACATTGTGTGGGAGCAACGATGCGACGAGTATATCGAGTCGCTGGAAGAGCAAAGTCGGATCAAACGACCGCGATTATCGATCGGGAATCGACAATCATTAATTGCTCGGATCGCGCGTCCCGAAGGTTTGAAAAATCCTTTACGCGGACGTTTCGTACACGCGGGTGCCGGATGTAGCGCGCGTCAAAATGGACTTGTGTGCAAGGCAACCAGATTGCATACGCTGCATCCAGCGGCGGCACGATTTGTATCCCCACCACTTTCGCGCACTAAGGCATAAGCTCTCATCCGTGTACGCCGTACACGGATCAGAGCTTATGCCTTAGTGTGCGAAAGTGGTGGGGATACAAATCGTGCCGCCGCTGGACGCAGCGTATGCAATCTGGTAGCCTTGCTTGTGTGGCGCGAAATTGATACGGCGTTCGAGAGTAACGTATTGACTGGTGCGATGATAAACTATAATCACATCGAACCTCGCCAATTTCTCGAGGACGCCAAAGACATTGTGTAAGAACATATGAAGAACATTATGAAGAAACATTATAATGTGAAAGTGAACACTATATTCAACGGTAAATTCGTGACCGGTGATAAACGCGCTAACAAAAGTATCAATACGAGAAACTATGAACTCTTTCGCACATCCGATTTACGCGAGTGGTACGAACGGCGCGTTATCGAACACACTCTAGCGTCACTGGAATAGCTTCAGGAACGCGAAAGCGGGTGGGCATTGTCGCGAATATTAAATTTAACTGTAAATATAAATATGTATAATCCTATGCGCGCGGGATGTCACATTAAATTACTGTGGGAGATTGTGATGAAAAGAGCGGTGATTAACGTGCAATCTAAAGACAATGCATATTTCGCGTGGGCAGTGGTCGCCGCTCTATGCCCCGCAGAAAGGAACGCGGAACGGGAATCATCGTATCCGCATTACGCGACAGTGCCGAATCTCCAGGACATTGAGTTTCCAGTGACTGTGAATAAGATTAAGAAATTTAAACTTATTAACGACGTTTCAATCAATGTGTACAGCATTGAAAACGAAGGCATTGTTCCGATATGTCTTACGGAGCAAAAGCGGGATAAGCACGTCAACTTGTTGTACGTGGAAGATGGCAACAACATTGGACATTTCGCTTGGATCAAGAACTTATCCTGGCTCGTGAGCTCGCAACTGAGCAAACACAAAAATCAAAAATATATCTGCGACCGGTAAGTTTAATTTATATAATTTAAATAATTATAAGATATGTAACAAATTGTTCAAATCTTAATTAAAAAATTTGTCTTTTACAGATGCCTGCATTACTTTAGTTCGGACGACAAGTTGGAGTCTCATACGGTCGACTGCCGTGAGATGAATGGTTGCGCTATCCGGTTACCGAGCGACAAGGACAAGTGGCTCGAGTTCAACAACTTTAATCGGAAGGAGCGGCTTCCATTCATCGTATACGCCGATTTGGAATGCGTTTTGGCCAAGACGGAGGAAGAGAAGAACGCGTATCAACATCATCGGGTATTTAGTATCGCATATTATGTACATTGCTCGTACGACGAATCATTATCCGCGTACCATTCTCGTCGCAGTACTGATTGTATAGCATGGTTCGTTGAAGATCTTAAAAATTTAGCATTGCGTGTAAAAAGTATTTTAACTACTAATGTCCCTATGGTAGATTTAACACCCGAGGAGTGGGAAAAATTCCATAGCGCCACTCAATGTCATATATGTGTAAAACCATTCGCGGAAGACGATACACGCGATCATTGCCATCTGACCGGACGGTACAGAGGTCCCGCCCATTCAAATTGTAATCTAAATTATAAAGAATCTTTTTGCATTCCCATAGTTTTTCATAATGTATCTGGTTACGATTCACATTTCATTATCAAGGAAATAGCCACAGCGTTCGAAGGGAGAGTCGAGTTACTTCCAATAACGAAAGAGAAATATATTTCGTTTACTAAAAATGTCAATCTTAAGGAAGAAAAGTCGAAAAATCATATAAAATTACGTTTTATCGATTCATACAAATTTCTCACATCGAGTCTCGACAAATTGGCATCATTTTTAGATAAAGATAAACTAAAAATTTAAAAATCGGAATTTCAAAATTTATCCACCGAACATTTCAATTTATTAACACGGAAAGGCGTCTTTTCGTACGAATATATCGATTCCGTTGACAGGTTGCAAGATACGTGTTTACCATCGCGCGAATCATTTTACAGTTCCTTGACCGGTGAAACTATATCCGAGAACGATTACGCGCACGCCGAGAATATCTGGAAGCGATTCTCCATTCGAACGCTAGGCGAATATAGCGACTTGTACCTCAAAATTGATGTCTTGTTGTTAGCCGATATTTTTGAAAACTTTCGCGATAAATGTATCGAAAGTTATGGACTCGACCCCGCGTATTACTATACTCTCCCCGGATACACGTGGGACGCCATATTGAAACATACCAAGATCACGTTCGAGCTGCTTACAGTTATCGACATGGTTATGTATATCGAACGTGGTATACGCGGTGGTCTGAGTCAATGTTCCAACAGATACGTTCGTGCTAATAACAAGTACATGGAGCCGTACGATCCATCGAAACCATCGTCATACTTGATGTATTTCAATGTATATAACTTGTACGGATGGGCAATGTGTCAGCCGTTGCCCTATGCCGATTTTCGACGGGGTCGACGACGTGTCCAAATTTGACGTATCATCGATCGCGCTAGATTCGCCTACAGGCTATATCCTCGAAGTCGATCTCGAGTACCCGCAACATCTTCACGATGCGCACACTGACCTACCGTTTTTACACGCGACAAACCACCTGGCAAGCGAGAGCTCAAGCTGCTCGCAACGTTATACGATAAGAAGCGTTACGTGATACACTACCGCAACCTGCAGCAGTGTACGCGTCACGGTCTTCGCGTTACAAAAATACACCGAATATTACAGTTTTCACAATCTCCCTGGCTTCGTAATTACATAGAACTCAATACACATTTCAGAACACTAGCTAAAAACGATTTCGAAAAAAATTTATACAAATTGATGAACAATGCGGTATTTGGCAAAACGATGGAAAATGTGTGCAATCGTGTAGATGTAAAATTACTAACACACTGGGACGGGCGGTACGGTGCAGAGGCAATGATCGCAAAACCAAATTTCCACAGCAGAAGCGTCTTTTCGGAAAACTTAATAGCTGTGGAATTGCGAAATCTCGAGGTGAAATTCTACAAACCAATTTACGTGCGTATGTGTATACTCGACATATCCAAGACGTGCTTGTACGAGTTTCATCACGAGTATATGGCGCCAATGTATCGCGACAAATGTAAGGTCATGTACACGCACCGGCAGGAATGGTGTCCCGGTATGTATGTGTCGACGGCCGACGTCATACGCACACACGCGAAGCGCGCACGTAGCCAAAAATTTATTCTTCATTAAATTTTATCTTTTTATATAATTTAATTATTATTTAATTTAATAGAATGAATGCCGGCCTTTAATGCACGCGGTTAAATCGCATTTCTTAAAGAAAGAAAAAAAGTATGCATATCGATACTAGAGCGTACGAGACACGTATAGAAACAGCGCGATGTCCCGCACGGTATATAGCTGTCTCGCTCGCACTCTCTCGTTCGAGCGTCGAGCGAGAGACGGCTATCGGACACCTCTAACTCGGTATCACGTCTTATAGTGCTTTCTCTCTCTCTCTTGTGCCGTGTGCGAAGGACGCAACATCGGAATTCCCCCCACTACTCTACCCCCACTTTCTCTCTCGCTGCCCGGCCCGCGTACATGCGCGCTCCGCTTGTGTGAGTGTGACGTCAGTGAGCGTCACACAAGCATACCGGGACACCATTCCTGCCGGTACGTGTACATGACCTTACATTTGTCGCGATACATTGGCGCCATATACTCGTGATGAAACTCGTACAAACACGTCTTGGATATATCGAGTATGCACATACCCACGTAAATTGGTTTGTAGAATTTCACCTCGAGATTTCGCAATTTCACAGCTATTAAGTTTCCCGAAAAGACGCTTCTGCTGTGGAAATTTGGTTTTGCGATCATTGCCTCTGCACCGTACTGCCCATCCCAGTGTGTTAGTAATTTTACATCTACACGATTGCACACATTTTCCATCGTTTTGCCAAATACTGCATTGTTCATCAATTTGTATAAATTTTTTTCGAAATCGTTTTTAGCTAGTGTTCTGAAATGTGTATTGAGTTCTATGTAATTACGAAGCCAGGGAGATTGTGAAAACTGTAATATTCGGTGTATTTTTGTAACGCGAAGACTGTGACGCGTACACTGCTGCAAGTTGCGGTAGTGTATCACGTAACGCTTCTTATCGTATAACGTTGTGAGCAGCTTGAGCTCTCGCTTGCCAGGTGGTTTGTCGCGTGTCGGGCAAAACGGTAGGTCAGTGTGTGTCAATGATCGCGTGTATCGTCTTCCGCGAATGGTTTTTCACATATATGACATTGAGTGGCGCTATGGAATTTTTCCCACTCCTCGGGTGTTAAATCTACCATAGGGACATTAGTAGTTAAAATACTTTTTACACGCAATGCTAAATTTTTAAGATCTTCAACGAACCATGCTATACAATCAGTACTGCGACGAGAATGGTACGCGGATAATGATTCGTCGTACGAACAATGTACATAATATGCGATACTAAATACCCGATGATGTTGATACGCGTTCTTCTCTTCCTCCGTCTTGGCCAAAACGCATTCCAAATCAGCGTATACGATGAATGGAAGCCGCTCCTTCCGATTAAAGTTGTTGAACTCGAGTCACTTGTCCTTGTCGCTCGGTAACCGGATAGCGCAACCATTCATCTCACGGCAGTCGACCGTATGAGACTCCAACTTGTCGTCCGAACTAAAGTAATGCAGGCATCTGTAAAAGACAAATTTTTTAATTAAGATTTGAACAATTTGTTACATATCTTATAATTATTTAAATTATATAAATTAAACTTACCGGTCGCAGATATATTTTTGATTTTTGTGTTTGCTCAGTTGCGAGCTCACGAGCCAGGATAAGTTCTTGATCCAAGCGAAATGTCCAATGTTGTTGCCATCTTCCACGTACAACAAGTTGACGTGCTTATCCCGCTTTTGCTCCGTAAGACATATCGGAACAATGCCTTCGTTTTCAATGCTGTACACATTGATTGAAACGTCGTTAATAAGTTTAAATTTCTTAATCTTATTCACAGTCACTGGAAACTCAATGTCCTGGAGATTCGGCACTGTCGCGTAATGCGGATACGATGATTCCCGTTCCGCGTTCCTTTCTGCGGGGCATAGAGCGGCGACCACTGCCCACGCGAAATATGCATTGTCTTTAGATTGCACGTTAATCACCGCTCTTTTCATCACAATCTCCCACAGTAATTTAATGTGACATCCCGCGCGCATAGGATTATACATATTTATATTTACAGTTAAATTTAATATTCGCGACAATGCCCACCCGCTTTCGCGTTCCTGAAGCTATTCCAGTGACGCTAGAGTGTGTTCGATAACGCGCCGTTCGTACCACTCGCGTAAATCGGATGTGCGAAAGAGTTCATAGTTTCTCGTATTGATACTTTTGTTAGCGCGTTTATCACCGGTCACGAATTTACCGTTGAATATAGTGTTCACTTTCACATTATAATGTTTCTTCATAATGTTCTTCATATGTTCTTACACAATGTCTTTGGCGTCCTCGAGAAATTGGCGAGGTTCGATGTGATTATAGTTTATCATCGCACCAGTCAATACGTTACTCTCGAACGCCGTATCAATTTCGCGCCACACAAGCAAGGCTACCAGATTGCATACGCTGCGTCCAGCGGCGGCACGATTTGTATCCCCACCACTTTCGCACACTAAGGCATAAGCTCTGATCCGTGTACGGCGTACACGGATGAGAGCTTATGCCTTAGTGCGCGAAAGTGGTGGGGATACAAATCGTGCCGCCGCTGGATGCAGCGTATGCAATCTGGTTGCCTTGCACACAAGTCCATTTTGACGCGCGCTACATCCGGCACCCGCGTGTACGAAACGTCCGCGTAAAGGATTTTTCAAACCTTCGGGACGCGCGATCCGAGCAATTAATGATTGTCGATTCCCGATCGATAATCGCGGTCGTTTGATCCGACTTTGCTCTTCCAGCGACTCGATATACTCGTCGCATCGTTGCTCCCACACAATGTAATCTTCCAGCGAATTCACCAAAGTGGATTGCTCTCGCAAACTTTGTTCCTCCATATTGTATCAGACTTGCGAAATGCGCTTCCCAATGATAGTTCCGGATGTACTTTAGCGAAAATATTGGCGGGGTGTGCCTCTTTATCATGATTTATATACTGTCTCGTGCATATCATCGAACATTCTAGAATGATTCATCTTTAAAAAATTCTCCGGAATAGCGTGTTCAATTTAACCTTGATAATTTCGCGTTTTGTCACGTACATTTGAAAAATCTAACGTGATTGCTTCAGGAGCAGCCGTACATCGGCGCTTGCTTTTAGCGCATTCAGCTAAATCTTTGTCTAGGGGTGATGCGCATTTTAACCTTGACGGTTATTTTTTTTCGCGTTTTGTCACGTACATTTGAAAAATCTAACGTGATTGCATCAGGAGCAGCCGTACGTCGGCGCTTGGAAGTTTAGTGTACTCAGCTAGAGATGTTTATCGACATTCGATATTATCGAGTATTCGATATTTTTTTTACCACGATATAAAAATATCGAATATAAAAGATATAAATAAAATATCGAATGAATACTTTTCAACTATTTAAACAACTTATTAAAAAATGAATATTTTTTTAAAGTGATCGATAAATTTAAAATATATCCAAATAAACTTGCATAGAAACTATGGCCGGAATTCATAAATCGTGCTTATATTTGAGATCGTCTTGAGAAATGCAATGCAGCCATTTCATTGGCTGAATGGGAGCTTAGGTCGACCTAAGAGCAGACTTGAGATACAAGCACCGTCAATGAATTCTGGCCTATGTATAGCTTATGATGGTCTCGGTCTACGAGATTTCGATTCGAACCAATTAACATGCAGCTTTTACACGCATATATATTAAATGCAATATGTGAATCCTTCATAACTAACCTAACTATTCTATTATATACATATATACATACATACAGTCCGTAACATAACCATAGTGAATTAATTGACGAATGATGATGGGCGTTTTCCAGCAAGTGACACAGAGGGCACAGTGTAACACAGTGAATCATTTCATCCTTATTTACATTCGGCAACAAGGATGAAGTGATACACTGTGTGCTCTGTGTCGCTTGCTGAAAAACGCCCGATGATACGTGATAACCTAAAAGTGATATCATTTTGTGGCTTATTTGTTATATTCTAATATAATATGAGTCTTGTGTGGCAATATTTTACAAAGTCAGAGCAGAAAAATATTGTTGCATGCAAATTATGTACCAAACAAGTCAAAACTTCTGGAACAACGTCCAATTTATTGGCTCATCTAAAAACTAAACATGTATTTGCATTTGATGCATGTACAAAAAAGAAAAAGATACAGGTACGTGTTATTTATTCTTATAGTACTTTGTAAATTAAAATAAATTTTCTATTATTAATGTGTGCTTATATAAAACTTTTAATAGAATATAAAATTACTTTTATTATTTACTTTTTATTCTTTAGTTTATAATGATATAAATAACTATTAATTTAAATAAACAATATAATATATAAAATTTATATATAAAATATTTGTTGTAGAAAAAACATGAACTTATGATTAATACAGTACAAGATAACAACTCGAAAGAAAATTTAGATCCCGACGAACCTAGCACCAGTAATCATAGCAGGTATATTGATAGATTTTAATTTAACATTAAACTTATTTTATACGATTAAAAATGTAATTCAGGATTTAAAGCAGGCATAAAATAAAACAAAGTTATAAATAGATAAAACTATACATATAATTTTTTATAAATTAACAGAAAATAAACAAAGCAAGTTGATATATTTTTTATCCTTTTCTTTATAGATTACAAAGTCCACTCGCTGTTGATATTCCATCACTCAGTCCTATGTCATCACAATCTTCGCAAAGCACATTGTTGGAAGTCTTTAATAGAAGAACAAGTTTTGAAAGTGGAGGTTCAAGAAATAGAGCAATCACAGACGCATTGATTAATATGATATGCAAAGATAATATGCCTACTAGAACTGTCGAAAGAGAAGGTTTTATACATTTTGTCAAGTCTCTTTGTCCTCTGTATAAAATTTCTTCAAGATCTACTTTAACAATTCTTCTTGAAGAAAAATATAAGATGCGCAGATCACAACTTAAAGATATGTTGGATCAAGTACATTATATATCTTTGACATCAGATATTTGCACAATAATAAACTCAACGAGAAGTTTCTTAGTGATAACAGGTCATTTCCTTAACTTAAAAACTTATGAACTTGAATCTGTTTGTCTGGAAGCAGTACCTCTAACAGAAAGACATACAGCAAATACTATAGCTGAGCACTTTAATCAGATATGTGAGGAATATTCTCTAAGTTCATTTAAAATAGTTGCCATTACTACAGATGGAGCTGCTAACATGCAAAAAGCAGTTGAATTATTTTCAGATCATTCAAAATGGATTTGGTGCTTTGCACATATCACTAATTTAGTGGTACAGAATTCTTTAAAAAATACATCTGGAGGTCTATTCTGTATCTTTTGTCGTTATCGTTATATACCGAAAATCATCGCTTGCGCTAACGACATTATAACGATAGGGCTATTCTATAAGTCTTTCTAACGACATGGCATCGATACAAAATAGGATAGCGACATCGTTATCAAAACGATAAAACTCGGTTCGAAGTAACTCTAAGATTGTTCTATTCAGCCAATCAAAGCTCAGTATTTTTATAGTGAGTTTAGGAACGCACAAGTTTCATTTGTTGATTAAAAGAAAAACGAACTAAACTGTAAGTATAATACATATTTTGATTAATATATTGTAATTTGTATTGTTTTTCGTATTTGTTAACAACTTTTTAATATATGTATATATATATATATATATATATATATATATATATATATACAGGGTGTCCTAGACCACCCGTACACCCCTTTTCTTTCAAAAACTAAGCATTTTAGAGAAAAACGTTTTCGACAAAAATTGTATGGTTTTGAGGGGAACATAAGATGGTGTCATTGGTTTGACCTTGGATGGCATCGTTAAGGTGAGGTCAAGGAGACCTTTAATTTCTTAAATGGAACCACCTATTTTTTATTGCATATTCTTATAGCTTATGTCGAGAGCTTTCCAAAACACTATAATAAAGTATTTTTTCATCGAGTACTTTTCGAGTTATAAGACTTGAAATAATTTCTTAATTTTACATAAACCATAAAATATCTAGTAAAATATTCATTTTTCGATTATCTTACCTTAATACTTTTATGTACAAAATAATCGATCGAGAGGAATCGATTGGTGTAAAGAAAACACATAATTGTTTCGAAAAAAAAAATGTAATTGTTAATTGCAAATTACATTTTTTTTTCGAAACAATTTTGTGTTTTCTTTACACCAATTGATTCCTCTCATTATTTTGTACATAAAAGTATTAAAGTAAGATAATCGAAAAATGAATATTTTACTAGATATTTTATGGTTTATGTAAAATTAAGAAATTATTTCAAGCCTTATAACTCGAAAAGTACTTGATGAAAAAATACTTTATTATAGTGTTTTGGAAAGCTCTCGACATAAGCTATAAGAATATGCAATAAAAAATAAGTGGTTCCATTTAAGAAATTAAAGGTGTCCTTGACCTCACCTTAACGATGCCATCCAAGGTCAAACCAATGATACCATCTTATGTTCCCCTTAAAACCATACAATTTTTGTCGAAAACGTTTTTCTCTAAAATACTTAGTTTTTGAAAGAAAAGGGGTGTACGGGTGGTCTAGGACACCCTGTATATACATATATTAAAAAGTTGTTAACAAATACGAAAAACAATACAAATTATATATATATATATATACATATTAAAATTTAATGCGTGGTACATTTTATGTTAGTACTTATACATAAATGAGGTTAAAATATTAAGATAAAAATATTATTTACAGAAATATGGCGAAAAGACAGGCAAGAGCTACATCTCGACAAATGGAAGCGCTTGTCACGTACTTGGAGCAACATCCACACGTGGCATCAGGAAAATTTTATACATTGGAGGGCAAGAACACCTTACAAGGAAATTGGAAAGAATTAGCAACACATCTAAATTCCTTGACACCTAACGGAAAAGAGAAAGATTTTAAATCTTGGAAGATTGTAAATATGACACACACACACACACACACACACACACACACACACATATATATATATATATATTAAATAATAATGTTTGTCATATTTTAACTCGAACAGTTGGGTATTTATTTCAGACATGGAGAGATCTCAAATCGAAAGTATCGGAAAAAGTCCAAAAATTAAGGAAAGGAAGAGCAGCAACTGGAAATAATCCTGTAAACATAGTATTGTCAGAATTAGACAAGAGGATTTTAGGAATTATTGGACACGAATATGTACAAGGTCTGTCAGATGTCCCAGATAGTTTCCCTGAAGAGTATACTGTAAGTTAACAGATCGTATGAAGTATTGAAAATTAAACATTAAAGATTAAAATTTAATCAATCAAAGAAAAAAACTAAACTTTTTTTCTTTGTATTGAATAATTTTTACTCTTAAACTTTTATTTTCAATTTTCAATGCATATTTTGATCCACGTTGCATTGTAAGTAACCATATGATTATTCTTTGTTGTATAATATTTGTTATGTCCGTGTATTTTTGTAAGATGTTTGTTTAAAATATAATACATTAAAAATTATTTTTTATCGTATGTACTTTTAGAATGCTGTAGAAACATTGGCTGCAGAGAATGAAGATGTTTTGAAAAATATGCCAGTCCCAATAATAATCTCAGAGTTACCAGATGAATCTGGTTAGTAATTTTTTTTTCCCTTTTATTGTTCCTTTTCTTATATCATTACATAAACAAATGATGTTTTGTAATATTTATGTTAGTACTTATACACAAATGAAGTTAAGATATTTAATATAATATATTTTTTGAATATATTTTTTAATGAATATTTTTTAATGAAAATATACGCAATATTTTTTGATGAAAGAAAATGCAAAAAGAATAAACTTTTTAGGTGTTACAAATAATTTGCACGACGAAGACTATAATTTGGATGACTCACTAAATATACCAGGATTTTCACATGAGTCCCACATTTCTTCCGCTTTGCAATCGACAAACGTACTTTCCAATTCCCAATTAGGAAACATACATTCTACTTCGCGTTCAACAAACATACTTTCCAGTTCGCATTCGACAAGCATACCTTCCACTTTGCACCCAACAAACATACCTTCTACTTTGCAATCAACAGGCATACTTTCCACTTCGCAATCAACAAGCATACCTTCTACTTCGCAATCAACAAGCATACCTTCTACTTCGCAATCAACAAACATTTTAGGATCAGACATTCTTTCTAATACACAATCCAATGGACAAAACATATCCTCCAGCACACAATTGATCCGTACAAGACGTAATTATAATACAAAATTAATGTCTTAAATATATAAAATCTGCATTTAATATAATACTATTATTTTTGGAATTTACAGGTACATCTTCTACACGTTTAGGAGTGCAGCTACATGAAGCTCGACAATCATTTGAAAAGATTGCAGATAAACATGCAGAAGCAATGCGAGTTGGTATTTTTATTCATAAATACACGAAACATTTAGTTTTTATTTTAATAATATACTTTTTTTACAGATGTTAGCTGAGGCAATGAAACTTCAAGCAGAAGCTCTCGTTCAATTAAGCCAAGCTATTGATAAATTTACAAATAAAGAAACTAGTTGTCACAGAAATATTACTAATAACGAATATTAACAGATTAAGTATTGCATTTAATTAGTATGTAGTGTTTCCAGAATCCAAAGATGTCTTTCAAAGAGTTATGTAATGTTTTATATGTTTTGTTATTATAAAATGTAAATTATTTTTAATAAAGATTAGTTAAAAGGCTTCAAGGATCTGAGCAATGGTGACGCAGCGTTTGTCATATTTAAATTAAATAAACATTGTCACATGATTTATTAAATTGAAATAATTTTTCCTTTTTTTTGCATACATTTCACCATTGCTCAGGTCCTTGAAGCCTTTTAACTAATCTTTATTGATTTTATCTAACGGACCTTTTATTCTTATTATAATAATTTTAATTATTTTTAATACGTAATGTATACATATTAAAACTGGAAAATTATAGAAAAGGAGAGACAAAAAAAATACATATGTTTTGTTGCTTGATGTTAGTTTTATAAATTTATTTTTTCCATTATTTTTTTATATTCTACAACTTAAGGCGTAATGTAAATGAAAAGCGTTTGCTCTATAATGTTTAAAATAATTCAATTTTTATACAATTATGCGATAATACAAATTAATATTTTCAGTTATTTTCGTTATCCAATGCAGAACGATAATTAGGAAACCACTCTTGCATTATTTGATTCTGTATACGTTGTGCAACAGCTCTGGGTCCTCTGTGATCCATTACTTCTTCTCTTGCTTCTGCATCTTCAACATATACATTCTCAGCTGCACATAGAATCTCATTATTTTCTACTTCCATTGGTAGCCGATAATGTTGTCGCATATTATGCAACACTGCGCACGCATTTACAATTTGTCCGGCAATTTCAGGTGCATGCATTAACACACGTTGATATGATAGACATCTCCATGTTCCTTTCAATACTCCAAAAAACCTTTCAACAACATTTCGTGCTTTACACAGTCTTTCGTTGTATTGAAATTGTCGACTCCATGGAGGATAGTGAGGTAATGGTGTCATCAACCAGGGTTCCAAAGGATATCCATCATCTCCTATATAAATTCAAATAATATATCAAATAAGTAAGACTAAAAAATAAATATATATCTTAAAAATTAGTTTTAAAAGCAATAAAAAATATAATAAAAACACACTAAAAAAATAAATTAGAAATAAATATATATATTTTTTTCTTTTTAAAATACCTATTACAAACAAAGTCATAAATCATACCAATCACATAAGTTCTTCTTTCACCGTTGTTATAAAAATGTTCCATTATACGTCTAACGGGAGAAGCATTCCATATAAATGCATCATGTCGTGCTCCCGGATAACGTGCATTAATATTTAATATTTTTAAGTCTGGATCGACTATCTATAAAAATGTGATTATATACATATATTCTATTATTATATTGTTCTTATTATTAACAATAAAGATTATTATTAACATTGCAACACACAGAAATAAAAACTGTTATTTATACGTTTTAAGAATTATTAAGTACATAAATATAATAATGTATAAATTGTAATTATGTAGAACAAGGTTGTACTTACTGCTTGTACATTTAGTGAATGATTTCCATGATGGTTTACATATGCCTCTTCATGTAAACGTGGTGCGAGAAGATTAATATAAGTGCAGTCTATAGCACCAATGGCACCAGGAAATGGTTGACGAGCATTTGCAAATTTGTTTCGTGCAGCAGTTCTCTCTTGTTGTGTCATTGGAAATTTTATCCATTGTCGTAATAAATATCTATTTATTAACCATGCTACTTTTCGTACACAACGACTGGTGGATGGTTGACTTAAAGCAAACTCACATTGATTTCCTGCTGGTCTTTGGTAACTCCCATTAGCGAAGAATTCAACTGCTACTAATACTGTAATTTCTGGAGCTAAACCATTTCCACGTAGTGGTTGTAAATGTGGTCTTAACATATTTGTTAGGTCCATAAGTAATTCTTTATTAAGTCTGTAAGCTGCCAAAAATTCCCTATTAGGAAGTTCAAAAGGATTTTGTGCATCACGAAGCAATCTTCTTTCAATTTTTCTTTTCATAATTCTGACTCTTTCTTCCAAAAGAAGTAAATTCCATGCTAAATATTCTTCAGCCATATTCCTAAAATTATAAATGCAATGAAAATAATAAATCTATATATAAAATATCTATAAAAATATATGCTAAAAATATATTTATTTTGTTACTATTTACACAATTACTATCTATGTTTATATTGCATTTCTTGTTAGTATTGATACTTACATATATATAATTTATATAACAAACATTATAAATATTATTTTTCTTAAAAAATTTGAGATAATGATATGTATTAAATAATAATAACAGTCATAATTTTTATTTCTTACCTTATATTTTTAATTTTTGTCACACTTTCTTAGTGAGGTTAAGAACAATATACACATACATTGACATATACGCGTCAAAGTGAGTCGATAAAGCCAAGGCGAGAGGTCCGAGACTCCTCGATAGCATAACGACAGAATTTGGTTTCTTACCGACAATTTTAACGACATTATCGCTTTGATTTGAATTACAGAATACAACTTTCGTTAAAATTGTCGATAAACTCACTTAACGATAACTACAACGTCGTTAAGGAGTTACAGAATAGACCTGCTGAGCTCGACAAAATAATTGTACAAATTAAACGGATTGTGACATACTTTAAGCAAAGTACAATTGCATCAGATGAACTCAGAACAGAACAGTTAAAGCATGGAAAAAGTGAAGGGAACATAACATATCTCACGCAAGACATCTCTACTCGATGGAACTTTACTCTTGAAATGATAGACAAATTTGAGAAACTAACACCTATTCTGGGAACTATTTTAGCTAGCAAAAATCATAAAGATGATCCACAAATGTTGGCAGGATCTCACATTGAGGTAATATCCGAAATTATTTCCATTTTGGCACCTTTTAAAGAAGCAACTACTCAGATATCAGCTGATAAATATGTTACTGCCAGCATGGTTTTGCCATTGTGTCACAATATACGAGACACATTAAATGAATTAAATTCTGTCACCAACGCTGCGATAGAATTTAAAAAAAATTTGTTAAAGGACATTGAAGTAAAATATAAACCTCTTGAAAAAAATAAGCTTTTAGCAATTGCAACTCTACTTGACCCTAGATTCAAAAGAGTGTATAGCTTTTCTTCTCTCTCTCAATCAGAAGCTATATCGCAAATATCCAAGGAAGTTAAAGAAATAGCGAAACAAGATTTTTCTTCAATATTAGAGGAAAATCCACCTAAAGAAAGCCAAAAAATTTTAAATTCTATTTGGACAAAGCATGCAGAAAAATTAAAATATTCAGGCGAAGATAACGAATCATCATCATATACATCACAAATGCCACCTGAATTAAAATTATATTTTAAGTCTGCAGTACTTCCATTATCAGAGGATCCTATTAGATATTGGCATAACTACAAAGCAGTGTCTCCTGCATTGACAGAAGTTGCCCTAAAATATTGTACAATAATGGGATCTTCCGTAGCTTCAGAAAGAGTTGTCTCCGCTATTAATAATGTCGTAACCGATAAAAGAAGTAGATTAACAAATCGTCATATAAAAGAGGCTGTTTTCCTTACTCATTTTATGAGAAATATTTAAATAGTCAGTCTAACATAAACATATACATTTTTTGAAATTATGTTATATATCTTTTTAAGATATGGTATTTTTAAAATATCTTTTTAATATATCTTTTTAAGATATGGTATTTTTAAGATATGGTATTTTTAAAATATGGTATATCTTTTTTGTTTTAATTTATTTTTGTTTTATTTCATTTTGTTTTGTTTTTTTGTTTTGTTTAAGTTCTTAAATTAATATATAAAATGTCACGTAAAAAATATATTACCTATTCAGATACAAATGTGCATAAAGAAAATATGCATAATTATTTTTATTTTAATAATTTTGTGATTTTTGTTCTGTGATTTTATGCAATACCTTTTTTTATGTTATCTAATTATAAGTATATTATGTTATAAAGTAAAATATAAACTGTGATATGTATGTATAAATATAAAATAAAATTATTAAATAAATTTTATAACAGCTTTGTAGTTATTGTGAAAAATATCGATTATTCGATATTTTATTCGATATAAAGAGTATTCATTCGATATTAACATGAATATTTTCTAAGTTGATAAATATATTCATATTCGATATTTTTTCTCGATATCGACATCTCTATACTCAGCTAAATCTTTGTTCTGATGTGCAATTTAACCTTGATAATTTCGCGTTTTGTCACGTACATTTGATTGCATCAGAAGCAGCCATATATCGGCGCTTGGAAGTTTAGTGCACTCAGCTAAATCTTTGTTCTGGGGATGATGATATCATCGCAGCCGTACATCGGCGCGACAAAATTTTAGAGGAAATTAAAATGTTGCGTCAGCAATAATCCCCTCTACATCGCAATTTGCGATACTATTTGAATTAATAATAATTCTAATACGATCAGTATTGCATCAATCGCGCGTGTGAAAGGTTCACTGAAGAAATCAACATGAATTTTTCCGTTTCGATTCGAAACGGTGAAACTCCACCGTGCAGGTAACAAAAATGCGACACGTAAGATTTGATTATTTAAAAAAAAATTTCTTTTTTTATTATTTTTTAATATTGTGGTCTAATTATTTATATTTTTATAGCATTCAGCTTCGTTGTGCGACTCGCATACTTGGAAAAAGATACGCTCTAACCCCGACGTCGTATAAGTATTTGGATATTGGAATAAGCGTTGGAGCTGTATCGTACGTGGAGCTGATTCTCGGCGATAATCGAGGCAATCAAATAGTGTTGCCTTTTTCAACGTGGAATTTGTTGATGCAGAAGCAAGCAGACATTGACTGTTTTCTACAATCGACTGCTCCCCCATTAAAGATTGGAGATCTAACGATCGAAATGCATATTTTGCATCAATCAAAAATTGTAAAACTCACATTATGCGAAAATTCTTTGTATATGAAACCACAAACATTATTCATTTATTTAATTTTGAAAATTGTATCAATCATATGCACAATTGGTTATGCGAGAATACCTATCTCGTAAATGAAAAATTTAAACAATTTGAAACTGTATTACAACGTAACAATATTACTACTGTATGCGATGCTGTAAAACGATACGCGAGGGTGATGTCTTTAACAGTGAATCATTAATTGATTGCGAATTACTAACATGTGCTGTAAATGATATTCTTTACGATGCGTGCAATAAATAATTTTTTTATTCCATCTGTGATTTTAATTCTTTCCTTCCATACGAATAAGAATAGTTGATAATTTTCTCAACACGCTCCATCAAAGATGTAGAGAGTTGCTGAGGTAGATGAGACATGTAGTTTTGCAAATTTAATTTTTTTAAACAATTTGTTTAAACAAACTATTGCAAAAATAATGTCAAATTTCGAATTAGCGTGCATCAAAACCCTTTAAAAATGTATATTTCGTGTATATACATTATATTGTACTTACCTGATGCTATTCAATTTCCAAATATCAAAAATGTCAAACTACTTAATTTGAACATTCGATTTCTCAAAGATAAAAAAAGATATCCGGACAAATCAAAATGTTTTTTAAAGAGGAAGAGTAGTTCTTTCGGACCCCATTAATGGTTTTATGAAAAAAAAATTACCTTGCGATGTAACATAACCTCAAATATCTCGAAAAACCGTGATTTTGGCACTTTTAGGTTAGAATATCTCGAAGACCGGAGATACCAGAGAAATTCTAACCTCGGATTCGAATTCAGCGCGTCAAAAACCTTAGGAAAAGTATATTCTGGTTTCTGGGTCTAAATTTTGTCGGCTTGTGTTATTATTACACATAACGCGGTATTGTACACAATGTCAATCTGGTAAATGTAAATGTCTACCCGAAATTATATACAAAAAGTATGGTAAGTAAAAAGAAGAAGCAACAGGAAGAGAATGTACAGGTAACAGATAATTTTTGCTAATATAATTGTGAAATTAATTTAAAACATTTAAGTAATTATTTTGGGTGATTTCTTTTGCAGGAGAATGTTTCAGAAGAGATGTGAAATCTGAATGAAGATCAGAAATGGAGATCAGAATGGAAATCAGAATGGAGATCAAAATGGAGATCAAAATCGGGATCTAGATGGAAATCAAAATGGTGATCAAGATGGGGATCTAGATGGAAATCAAAATAGTGATCAAGATGTAAATTTTGATGAGCTATTCGCATCCTTATAATGGATTAAATTTTATATTTTTTATATTTTATTATTATTATATATTAAGTACATGCACACGCACACACACATACACACACACACACAACAAATGTATAACGCACTGTGGACTTTTTGTTAATTTTTAGCTTTATTGATTATTATTTTTTTACAAAATTTATTTCATTTTATTTTTACAATCTTAGGCTGCCAAGTTATTCTTGGCGAAGTCTTTGTTAAATTAATTTTTCCAAGCTCTTCTCCTCGACTATTAAAAGTTTCTGTCTGGGTTCCCCTCGTCCGTTTTCTGGAGGACCGAGGAGTCCTTGGGGGAGATGAACGAGGAGTCGCTGGAGCTGGTGAGAAGGTTCTTTCTTCGAGGAATATCGGGATCAGTCTCCAAGGCAGGAACTGGACAACCTTCCGAGGATCGGTTGGCATTGGTTATGCCGAAGGTCTGGAAGGTCTCGAGGATCTCGAGGATCTGGAAGGTCTCGAGGGTCAGGAAGGTCTCGAAGATCAGGAAGATCTCGAAGATCTCGTGGATCTGGATGGTCTTGAGGGTCAAGAAGATCTCGAGGATCTGGAAGGTCTCGAGGGTCAGGAAGATCTCGAAGATCAGGAAGATCTCGAAGATCTCGTGGATCTGGATGGTCTGGAGGGTCAGGAAGGTCTCGAAGATCCCGAGGATCTGGATGGTCTCGAGGATCAGGAAGGTCTCGAAGATCTCAAAAGATTATTCGCTGAATAGTTAGAAGCTATTCCTGCGAGGTTACAAGGAGGTGTCGAGTCGTCTTTTTGGCGCTTCTTAAATATACTTTCTGATGTTTTTCATATGCGAGAAATTGATCTTTATCTGTCGCGCCCTTTAGCGGCATTAATTATAATTTAAATTAACGCCAACTTCATCGCGTCCGTCAATGCCTCCCGAGACCGCGCTCGGTGCGGCGTGCGTCAAATAGTGGCGAGCGTTAGAGACGCCACAGGACCCCTTCCGCTGTATGTTGGTTAAGGGATCTGAAAACGGACTGGTGGTTTGGATGTTCGACCACTGCGCGTTTGAAGTTCTTCTGACTGTTTTAGTTTGACCGTTTTTTCTTTAAGATGGTTTGTTATGATGTCATCTTCTTCCAGGATGTATGCTGGTTTAACTCTATCTATGGACACATTTATATTTTTTCCGTTTTTACTGATAGTGATGACTTTATCGTTTCTTTTTATTACCTTATACGGTCCTTCGTACAGAGGTCGTAGAATTCCGCCGATTGCTTCGTTTCGGACGAAAACGTGCGATGCTGTTTTCATATCTTGGAAAATAAAAGTCGTTGTTTCACCATGTCTTTTTACCTCTTGCGGTTTCAGTTTTTGCATGCTTTTCTTAAGTTCTTCTAGAATTTCTCCATGATTTTCTTCGAGAACTTCTGGAGTGTTTTTCTGTAGGAATTGTCCTGGTAATCTGATTGGCTCTCCATAAATCATTTCTGCTGTTGTTGCTTGCAGATCTTCTTTTCATGCCGCTCTAATGCCCATTAATACTACTGGTAGGATTTCTACCCAATTTTCCGTTTGATGACATTTGATAGCTGTTTTTAGTTGTCTATGGAAGCGTTCCACTAGACTGTTCGCTGATGGTATGCTGTGGTCCTAAGATGCATGGAGCCTGTTAGTTGCATTAACCGTTTGAATAATTCTGCTTCAAACTGTCGGCCTTGATCTGTAGTTATGCGGAGCGGTATGCCGAACCTTGCCATCCAGTTGGTAAAAATGACTATTGCTACCGTGTTTGCTGAAATATCTGGTAGTGGTATTGCTTCTGGCCATCTTGAGAATCTATCTACAATCGTTAGGCAGTATCGACATCCTTTAGAGATTGGCATAGGTCCAATGATATCAACGTGTATGTGTTCAAAACGTCCTGAAGGAACTTGGAAATGTCCGATTGGTGCTTTGTTGTGCCTTGTAATTTTCGCTTTTTGGCATTGAAGACAGGCTTGTGCCCATTTGCGGCAATCACGTTGAATTCCTGGCCATACGAAGCGTTGCGTTATAAGCTTCACAGTTGCCTTGACACCTGGATGTGATAGACCATGCAACGATTGAAAAACCTTTTTTCGAAATGGTCTGGTTACGAATGGGCGTGAAAATTTTGATTCTTCGTCACAATATAGCGTGATTTCTGTTCCCGGCATTGGTACTTCTTTTAACCTTAGAGCTCCATCTCCTTGCAGAACTTCTAGAAGCTCTTCATCAGCCTTTTGTGATTTTGCTAATTCTTCGAAATTTATTGCTTCATGAATGCTTTCCACTCTCGAAAGGGTATCTGCTGTTATGTTTTCTTTTCCAGATATGTGCTGAATGTCCGTGGAAAATTGCCCTATAAATTCAAGGTGGCGTGCTTGACGTGGAGAACTACGAAGCGGATCTTTGTTGAAAGCATAGATGAGGGGTTTGTGATCCGTGAATATTGTAAAATTTCGTCCTTCAAGGAGATGTCGGTAGTGTTTAACTGCTAAGTAAATTGCTAAGAACTCTCTGTCGTAAGGGCTGTATTTTCGTTGTGCTGGACTAAATTTCTTGCTCATGAACGCCAGTGGTTGCCAATCTTTTCCGACTTTTTGTTGGATTACTGCTCCCATAGCGTTGTCAGAGGCATCGACTGTCAGAGCTAGCTCAGCTTGAGGATCCGAATGTGCCAGTAGTGTAGCTCGGGATAAACTCTTTTTAGTTTTTTCGAACGCTTCTTCCAATTCTTGCGTCCATATAATAGGTCCATATAATAGATTTCTTTTTCTTCGTTGTGCCAGCTAATGTTTCATTTAATTTAGCTTGGTCCTCTGCTGCACCAGGAATGAATCTTCTGTAAAAGTTTAACATCCCCAGGAATTGACGCATTTCCTTTACAGTTTTTGGTTTTGGGAAATTTTCAATAGCTTGTACTTTTTCAGGAAGAGGTTTGATTCCTTCTGCTGTAACCAAATATCCCAAGAATTTTACATGGTTTTCCCCGAAGTTGCATTTGGTTTGATTTATTATTAGATCGTATTTATCCAATTGACGGAATACTTTCCGTAGATGCGTTTCGTGTTCCTCTTCTGACTTTGATGCTACAAGAATGTCATCTATATATGCATAGCAAAAGTCTAGTCCACGTAAGATCTCGTTAATGAAACGCTGAAATGTTTGTGCTGCGTTGCGTAATCCAAACGGCATGTATTTGTATTCGAAAAGGCCGAAAGGAGTTGTGATTGCTGTTTTGGGGATATCCTCTTCATGTATTGGTATTTGATTATATGCTCTTACTAAATCTAAGGTTGAGAATATTCTTTTGCCCTCTAACGTCTGTGTGAAATCCTCAATGTGAGGTATTGGGTATCTATCTGGCACAGTTCTTGCGTTTAATTTTCTATAATCTCCGCATGGTCGCCATGAATTTTCTTTTTTGGGTGCCATATGAAGAGGTGAGGCCCACGGGCTTTTTGATGGTTGAATTATCCCTTCCTTTAACAAGAGATCAAATTCTGCTTTGGCTGCTTTTAATTTGTCAGGTGCTAGGTGGCGTGGGCGGCATCCTTCTGGTGGACCTGCCGTGGTTTTGATGTAATGCATTGTCGTGTGCCGTGCTTCTTTTCTGATTCTGCCTAATTTAGTTATGTTGGGAAACTCTGCGAGAAGGTTGTGATATTTTGTCTGTTTTGACAATATTTTGATTGAACTGACGTTTCCTTTCTCGAAGACGCATTTAGTTTTTTTTGTATATAATCCTGTTTTTCCATCGATCAAACGTCTTTTTTGCAAATCTGGGAGTAGATGGTAAAAAGATAAAAAATCAGCGCCTATGAGTGGTTGCGTTACATCGGCTATGATGAATCGCCATAAGAATGTTCTTCTTAAGCCGAAATTTGGTTCCAACGTTATTTGTCCGTAGGTGCGTATGATTGTTCCGTTGGCTGCGTATAGTTGATACGTGCTTGACCATAGCGGACTTCGGACTAGTCTGCGTGGATAGACACTGACATCTGATCCTGTATCTATAAGGTATTGGACTTTGGTTTTAATGTCTGTGACTATGAGGCGGCAAGAACGCGAGTCCGAGTCGTTGGCCGCCATCAACGACTCTCCTCCTCGTTTTCCTTCCTATATTTGCAGGGTTGTTGACATTTATTTGCTTTATCTCCGAAGCGTCGATGGTAAAAACATATTTCCTCGTCATTTTTGATCGCTCGATTTTGAGATCTGCTTTGCGATCGCTTTCTTGGTATCCAATTTCTGGATCGACTTCTTGAGCGATTAAGTTGCCTATTATTCAATTTTGCAATTTGTTCAGTTAATTTCTTTATTTGGTCTTCTATGGTTTGTTTTTCAGTGGTACTGTTTGCAGTAGCTGCTACTGATCGGCTAGTTACCTCAGCTATACGATCGGCTTGTTCAGCGACTTCCTCAAGTCTGTCTTCTGTCCTTGTTGCGAGTATGATTTGCATTTGTGAGGGCAGTCGTCCTAGCCACAAGGTACGGAGGAGTTGTTCTGGTACATTTGTTCCGGCGAGTGTTCGTAAGTGCCGTAAGAACTGTGACGGTTTTCTGTCACAAAGTTCTTCATGCTCTAGTAATTGACGGGTTCGTTGTTCCTGAGTAATCGTCAAGCGTTGAATAAGTGCTTTTTTAATGGCTTCATATTTTCCAGCTTCCGGGGGTTGTGTGATGATGTTCCTTACTTCTCGTGCGTATTTTGTCTCAATGTGCGCTATGACATATAAATATTTTGTTGCATCTTGCGTTATTCCTCCTAGGGCGAACTGTCCTTCCAGTGCGAACCAGAGTTCCGGTTCTTCTGGCCAGAAAGGAGGTGCTTTAATTGCGAGACGGCCTATTTGTTGATTATCTCCGTCCATATCGGGGTCACCAATTTGTGGACTTTTTGTTAATTTTTAGCTTTATTGATTATTATTTTTTTACAAAATTTATTTCATTTTATTTTTACAATCTTAGGCTGCCAAGTTATTCTTGGCGAAGTCTTTGTTAAATTAATTTTTCCAAGCTCTTCTCCTCGACTATTAACCCCTTCACTGTCAGGGACCCCTATAGGGGCCAAACAAATTCGTGCCACTTTTGCTTCATGGCCCCTATAGGGGCATCTTGAAAAAAACATGTTATTACTGTTACGATTTGATTGTCCTTGAGTATTTTAAGGTTTCTGAGGTCGCTGAATTCGAATCTGAAATCAGAATTTCGTACTTCAAAATGGCGGATCAAAATTCAAAATTATTTTGGGTTTGAATAAAAATAGATTTCTTATCGTTTCTGGGATCGCCGAATTCGAATCTAATATCAGATTTTCCAAATTAAAAATTGCAAATTTAATGTATGGCAGACCAGAACAAATAGTTGCCATACATAAAAGATGTACACTTTTTTCTTCAATTACTTATAAATCCCGCTATCTGCCGAATCCAGAGTCACGAATTATCAAATCAAGCTGTTTGCACAGAAGTGGAAACGTATACCAGTTTCCAAGCAATAAAAAAAGTAAAAAAACGGAGTCAATAACCGCCACGTCCTCGATTCGTGACTCTGGATTCGGCAGAGAGCAGGATTTAAAAATAATTGGAGAGAAATATACAACCTTTATGTATGTCAACTATTTGTTCGAACTCTGGTCCGCCATATTGAATTTGCCATTTTCAATTTGGAAAATCTGATATTAGGTTTGGATTTTGCAACCCAAAAATGATACACATTTTTATTGAAATCCAAAATTATTTTGAATTTTGATCCGTCATATTGGATTCATCATTTTGAATTTTGTAATTCTGGCTTCAGATTCGGATTCGGCGACCTCAATAATATTTATACTGACGTATTCATGCAATTTTAAAAACTTTTTTCTTCAACACACTTTTGGCACGGAAAGTTACTTTTCGCTGGACTGTGAAGGGGTTAAAAGTTTCTGTCTGGGTTCTCCTCGTCCGTTTTCTGGAGGACTGAGGAGTCCTTGGGGGAGATGAACGAGGAGTCGCTGGAGCTGGTGAGAAGGTTCTTTCTTCGAGGAATATCGGGATCAGTCTCCAAGGCAGGAACTGGACAACCTTCCGAGGATCGGTTGGCATTGGTTATGCGGAAGGTCTGGAAGGTCTCGAGGGTCAGGAAGGTCTCGAAGATCAGGAAGATCTCGAAGATCTCGAGGATCTGGATGGTCTCGAGGGTCAGGAAGATCTCGAGGATCTGGAAGGTCTCGAGGATCAGGAAGATCTCGAAGATCAGGAAGATCTCGAAGATCAGGAAGATCTCGAAGATCTCGTGGATCTGGATGGTCTCGAGGGTCAGGAAGGTCTCGAAGATTCCGAGGATCTGGAAGGTCTCGAGGGTCAGGAAGGTCTCGAAGATCAGGAAGATCTCGAAGATCTCGTGGATCTGGATGGTCTCGAGGGTCAGGAAGATCTCGAGGATCTGGAAGGTCTCGAGGATCAGGAAGATCTCGAAGATCTCGTGGATCTGGATGGTCTCGAGGGTCAGGAAGGTCTCGAAGATTCCGAGGATCTGGATGGTCTCGAGGATCAGGAAGGTCTCGAAGATCTCAAAAGATTATTCGCTGAATAGTTAGAAGCTATTCCTGCGAGGTTACAAGGAGGTGTCGAATCGTCTTTTTGACGCTTCTTAAATATACTTTCTGATGTTTTTCATATGCGAGAAATTGATCTTTATCTGTCGCGCCCTTTAGCGGCATTAATTATAATTTAAATTAACGCCAACTTCATCGCGTCCGTCAATGCCTCCCGAGACCGCGCTCGGTGCGGCGTGCGTCAAATAGTGGCGAGCGTTAGAGACGCCACACGCACATTTTAATAAATTTTATATATTTTAATTAAAAAAAATTGCAATTATTTACACGCCTATCCCTTGCGATCCCATTCCTTGCGCTATCTCTCTCGCGCTAGTTGTAAGTCTCGCGGTATTATCGTTCTCTCTCGCACGCGTTGCTCTTGCGATATTGTCGTTCTCTTTCGTACGCGATATTATCGTTCTCTCTCGCACGCATTGTCTTGCGCTATTATCGTTCTCTCTCTTTCGTACGCGCTATTATCATTTTTTCTTTTTCATATGCTCGTCGCTATCACTCACTCACTCACTTACCTTTGCGTCGTCCTTCTCCCACCTATGCGCCATTTTACAATGCGTCGTCCTTGTCCCACGTTGACGCCATCCTTGTCGCACGTTGATGCCATCCTTGTTACACTGTCCTCTTCACACACTTAGCGCTATCCTCTTCGCACACTTAGCGCTATCCTTTCCCCACAACTAGCGCTATCCTTCTCACACCTTAGCACCGTTCTCTTTCCGCGGATCCCCCTTCTCATCGCGGACCCCCTCGTCGATCGGTCGCGCCGCGGATCCCCCTTTCCCGCGGACCCCCTCGTCCATCGGTCGCGCCGCGGTTCCCGCTTCCCCGCGCGGACCCCTTCGTCCATCGGTCGCGCCGCGATTCCTCCTTCCCCGCGTGTGACGTCACTCACCGTGCGCCGCAATTCCTCCTTCCCCGCGCGTGACGTCACTCCCCGGCGCCGCGGTTCCCCTCGCACCCCCCCCCCCCTGAGAGGACCTGAGTTAGAACCGGCCTAGCTATACTACTGTTATACAGGGTGTCCTAGACCACCCGTACACCCCTTTTCTTTCAAAAACTAAGCATTTTAGAGAAAAACGTTTTCGACAAAAATTGTATGGTTTTGAGGGGAACATAAGATGGTGTCATTGGTTTGACCTTGGATGGCATCGTTAAGGTGAGGTCAAGGTCACCTTTAATTTCTTAAATGGAACCACCTATTTTTTATTGCATATTCTTATAGCTTATATTGAGAGCTTTCCAAAACACTATAATAAAGTATTTTTTCATCGAGTACTTTTCGAGTTATAAGGCTTGAAATAATTTCTTAATTTTACATAAACCATAAAATATCTAGTAAAATATTCATTTTTCGATTATCTTACTTTAATACTTTTATGTACAAAATAATGAGAGGAATCGATTGGTGTAAAGAAAACACATAATTGTTTCGAAAAAAAAAATGTAATTGTTAATTGCAAATTACATTTTTTTTTTCGAAACAATTTTGTGTTTTCTTTACACCAATCGATTCCTCTCATTATTTTGTACATAAAAGTATTAAAGTAAGATAATCGAAAAATGAATATTTTACTAGATATTTTATGGTTTATGTAAAATTAAGAAATTATTTCAAGCCTTATAACTCGAAAAGTACTCGATGAAAAAATACTTTATTATAGTGTTTTGGAAAGCTCTCGATATAAGCTATAAGAATATGCAATAAAAAATAGGTGGTTCCATTTAAGAAATTAAAGGTGACCTTGACCTCACCTTAACGATGCCATCAAAGGTCAAACCAATGACACCATCTTATGTTCCCCTCAAAACCATACAATTTTTCAAGTCTCCTGGTCTAAATATGGTCGATATAATTAATATTAAATGATCTATATATTGTACAGTGAAACAAATTATCTTAATTTATTATACATATTAAAATAATTTATTTATTTCTTTCACATATTTAAATGTACCAGGAGATGTCATGTGAACACCACAATTGATAACATTAAAAATGTATATTAGAAACTACAATTTTTACATTACTTAATTTATCTCACTGAACATAATTTTAGAATTAATATGATTTTTACGACTAAAATCACATTAAACAATCCAACATTTTATTCGAATAATTTTCAATTAGATACATTCTTTTACTTATATAACAATAAGTAAAAGTTATCCGAATTATATTGTGTTCGATATCATTTTAAACGCAAAAATTTCCTTAATCCCTTTTTATCAAAGAAGATCAAATAAAATATAAAAGTTTTAGTTTTTATTTTATGGCAATTTAAAGTCGTAAATTATTATAAATAACGAAAAAGTTCCCGATATCGAACATTGCGAAGTCTCTTATATGAGACTTTATTTATAATATTCACGAATATATGTCGGAAAATAAAATGCATTTTTTATTCATTTGAAAGTAATTTTAATAGAATGATGGGAATATTGCGATTAAAATAATATCAAACACGATATAAATCGCATAAATTTAGTTAAATATATAATTATAAAATTTGTATTATCAGATTAATTAAAAATTACCCGATTTACGCCGCGTTTGATATCATTTCAATCGCAAAAATCTCATTAATTCATTGAAATTATTTTCAAACCGATGAAATTAAAAATAAAAGTTTCAATTTTTATTTTATAAGATGTTTACATTTTCGTGAATTGCAAATGGATAGAGGAAGCGAAGAAACCGATTGTAAGAGACTTCGGAACTCTTTGATGATAGGTCATCTCGTTCGCTCTTTACTCATGGTCTTGCTTTCTCCGTCACACTTGACAATCGTGATAGACAGCTCGAAAAGATAAGCGGACCCAAGAATCGAGAGCGAGCGAGACAGTAATAGATGCGAGCGAGACAATAATAGGAGCGAGCGAGACAGTAGTAGATGCGAGCGAGAGGAAAATAATAGTGTAAAAGAAAGATCCGATTCTCGAGCTCGAGTCCTCGTTACTCGTGCTATTTCTATCTCGTTCGCTCTTATTCTTATTTTGCTCGTTCTCTTATTATCTCGCTTCCGCATGTAACTCTCGCATCACTTTTATACATACATACGTCCATACATACACACACACACACACACACACACACACACACATGCACGTACAGATTATATATTTTACCAGATGCTGTTTGCATATGCGCTCTGTTATTAATTAAAAAATACTTTTTAAAAAATATTTATCCCAGAGGCGATTTATTCGTAGACTGGTGGTTTTTAGAAATATTTCATACCAGATGCGGTTTGCATGTGCGCTCTGGTTATTAAGATATTTATTTCAGAGGCGATCTATTCGTGAACTGATTATTAAAAATAATCCAGAGGCGATTTAATTCGTGTACTGGTTTGAAAAAACCCAGAGGCGATTTAATTCGTGTGCTGGTTGTTTTTAGAAATATTTCATACCAGATGCGGTTTGCATGTGCGCTCTGGTTATTAAGATATTTATTTCAGAGGCGATCTATTCGTGAACTGATTATTAAAAATAATCCAGAGGCGATTTAATTCGTGTACTGGTTTAAAAAAACCCAGAGGCGATTTAATTCGTGTGCTGGTTGTTTTTAGAAATATTTCATACCAGATGCGGTTTGCATGTGCGCTCTGGTTATTAAAATATTTATTTCAGAGGCGATCTATTCGTGAGCTGATTATTAAAAAAAATCCAGAGGCGATCTAATTCGTGTGCTGGTTTAAAAAAACCCAGAGGCGATTTAATTCGTGGGCTGGTTATTCAAAAAAAATCCAGATGCGATTTAATTTGTGTGCTGGTTTAAAAAGAATCCAGAGACGATTTAATTCGTGTACTGGTTTAAAAAAACCCAGAGGCGATTTAATTCGTGTGCTGGTTGTTTTTAGAAATATTTCGTACCAGATGCGGTTTGCATGTGCGCTCTGGTTATTAAAATATTTATTTCAAAGGCGATCTATTCGTGAGCTGATTATTAAAAAAATCCAGAGGCGATCTAATTCATGTGCTGGTTTAAGAAAAACCCAGAGGTGATTTAATTCGGATGCTGGCTATTCGAAAAGTATTTCAGAGGCGATTTAATTCGTGTGCTGGTTATACAAAAAAAATCTAGAGTCGATCTAATTTGTATGTATTGTATGTTGGTTATTCAAAAACAATTCGAGAAGTGATTTTAATTTGTGTGCTGGTTACTTTAAAAAATGTTTTACATCAGATACGATTTGCATGTGCATTCTGTAAGCAAAATTTAAACGAAATTTAATTCAGAGATCATAAAGACACTGCCTCAAACTAAAAGGCATATTTGATAAGAATAAAAATCCAGATAAAATGAATCATTGAACCGATTTTTACACGTTATAAGAGAATTCTTATTTTGAAAGTGTGCTATATATTGCGATAATTCTTATATAATTGTAGCATGTCATATAGCGACAAAAGCTAACAAATTATTGGAGCAAATTATACTGATCGTTGGCGATTTTTTTTGATGATACCAAGCTTCGAATGTACGATAGCCTACCCGGCTGTGTGGTGTCTATTGGTACCTAAAAAAAATTACTTTCATTGCCGTTGCCTACAAATAATATAATATTTGAAAAGCTTCAACTTGATAGCATATGCTGTGAAATTTATGCTGCGGCTTTCTCTACACTATTATAAACTTAGAAGGCCTTAGAAGGAAATCCTTGTAAGGAAAAATATTTCAATAATGTGAAATGTACGAAGCAACATTTTTTTTTAAATTATAGCAGAAAGTAAATTGCCTTTTCCAAAGTGATAAATTATTCATATATCTTACATTTATCATATCTGATCACGATATTCCAATGAATATCGTTAGAAAAAGAAGCTTCAGTACAAATATCTCATTTACATATATCGGAGAGATGAAAAAAATATATATTATGGTTGCGTCTGGAAATGGGCGATGAAACCTATTATATTATCGATATAAATCTATCATTTCGATGCTTTTGAGGCAAAGAATGTATTATGAAAATATTTATAAATATTATTTATAAATTTTACGACATTACATCAATTTGCATAAAACATTTTATATTTTTAGCTTTCGATTATATCGATTTAACAAACGTCGTGCATTAATTGTAATTTGTAGAAAGTTATATGCAAATATCCTTTTTATTGTATATACAGAGTGTCGCAGAATACTATACATATATGAGCGCTTGTGAGGAGCGCAGTAAATTGAAGAAAAAGGTTCCATAGCATTTTACGATTTTCGCAATAATGGAAATTATAAAATAAATAAATTATATAATAATATTAAATAAAATCGAACGAATGTGTATCTACGTGTGTGTTTCTGTGTGTGTGTGTGTGTGTGTATGTGAGAGAGAGAGAGAGAGAGAGAGAAGCGGTCGACCGTTCGAGCTATCGCATGATCCAGTGTGTTAGGCATTTTGTCGACGCGCGGCAAGGGGAGGGACAGCGTGGCACGGCGATGACATTGTAACGAATGACAATGGCATGTCCCGCTGTTCTTCCCCTTGCCACGTGCCGACGAAATGCCTAACACGCTGGACCATGCAATAGCTCGAACGGCCGAGCGTTTCTCTCTCTCACACACACACACACACACGCGCACACACAAACACACACGTAGATACACATTCGTTCGATTTTATTTAATATTATTATATAATTTATTTATTTTATAATTTCTATTATTGCGAAAATCGTAAAGTGCTATGGGACTTTTTTCTTCAATTTACTGCGCTCCTCACAAGCGCTTATATACAGGACGATCCCGAAAAACCTTCTGTCTGTAAAATGACGTATTCCTGACACCATTCTAAGACAATTTTTCCTTTACCAAAATTTGATTTGAAGCGTAGTTTTTGAATTATTAAAGGAAGTAGTTAACGTATGACGGGTCGAATACAAGAGGCAGGCAAGGGTGGCGCGATTCACGGTCAGACGCCGGTGCTTACGCGGGGCGCCTGCTGCGATCAGCTGGTCGCTATACACATACAGACACACATGCGAACACATACATTCTCTTTCTGTTTGTCTGTCTGTCTGTCTGTCTGTCTGTCTCTCTCTCTCTCTCTCTCTCTCTCTCTCTCTCTCTCTCTCTCTCTCTCATTCTCTCGCTCACCTGTAATTTTTTTTTTTTTTTTTACGAGAGAGGAGAAAATGCATTTTATGCATACCCACCGGTCGATCCAGTGAGTTATGTGGGACTCGAGTACCAAGTCGAATTACCAACTCGGTACTCCCTACCCACTAAAAACCCCTCTCTTTTCACGAATTTCCTTTGACACACTGTCCCTCTGACTTCCCGAGATCCATACATTTATTCCATACATTTATTACTTTTACTATTATCTTAAATAAATATTTAATATTAATATTTTATATGATAATAGTAAAAGTAATAAATATTTTAAAAACACTTATTTAATCTAATTAATTTTTAAATAGATATCATACGATGTATGGATATCACACACATTCATGATAATAATAATATTAATATGTTAAATGTTTATTATGTTTACCGCATTCTTCAATCGAACACATGATCGCGTTCGATAGCGCCGGTAGTACCTTAACCTACCGCAACCTACCATGACAAAAAACTGCTTGCAGTCGCCGAGTAATTATCGTCGCATTATCGCGTCGTCGCATCGTGTAGTAACGTGTCCGCGCGTGTTTCTTTCATCGAGTGATTTTTAATCGCCAACAGTTATTATTCGACAGTGATTAATAGTGATTAGTGATAGAGTCATTAGTAAATTTCTCGTCTCATCGAGTGAGTAAATAAATGTGATTACGTTAAAGTTTATAAAAGAATACAGTTCATGAAAGAAGAAAAACTTTCAGTTAATAATTTAGTGTGGATTTCTTGTCTTTTGCAACGTGATATCTACGTTAAATTTGAGGACGTACGATCTATCGGAAAATTCATTTCTCCTTCAAGCAATTACAGCAATACATCAAAAGTCATCGAACAAGGTAATGATAACTATTTTTTGACGTTATGTGAAAATAGATCTCGGGAAGTCAGAGGGACAGTGTGTCAAAGGAAATTCGTGAAAAGAGAGGGGTTTTTAGTGGGTAGGGAGCACCGAGTTGGTAATTCGACTTGGTACTCGAGTCCCACATAACTCACTGGATCGACCGGTGGGTATGCATAAAATGCATTTTCCCCTCTCTCGTAAAAAAAAAAAAATACAGGTGAGTGAGCGAATGAGAGAGAGAGAGAGAGAGAGAGAGAGAGAGAGAGAGAGACAGACAGACAGACAGACAGACAGACAGATAGAGAGAGAATGTATGTGTTCGCATGTGTGTCTGTATGTGTATAGCGACCAGCTGATCGCAGCAGGCGCCCCGCGTAAGCACCCGCGTCTGACGGTGAATCGCGCCACCCTTGCCTGCTTCTTGTATTCGACCCGTCATACGTTAACTACTTCCTTTAATAATTCAAAAACTACGCTTCAAATCAAATTTTGGTAAAGGAAAAATTGTTTTAGAATGGTGTCAGGAATACGTCATTTTACAGACAGAAGGTTTTTCGGGATCGCCCTGTATGTATAGTACTCTGCGACACTCTGTATATACAATAAAAAGGATATTTGCATATAACTTTCTACAAATTACAATTTATGCACGACGTTTGTTAAATCGATATAATCAAAAGCTAACAATATAAAATGTTTTATGCAAATTGTTTAATGTAATATCGTATTCGTAAAATTTATAAGTATATAATATTTATAAATATTTTCACAATATATTTTTATTATATATATATATAAAGAGACATAGCTAAATGAGAGCAATGGTATTAGAATTATGTTTAAATATGTACGCAATAAAGACAGATCTATGTTCTAAAATCGTTGCTTGTGCGAGACGAAAGAGCAGTGAAAATGCAACATATTTTTGGTTTCAATAAACACAATTAACACAATATAAAGAAAAGTTTTCACATTGCTCTTTCTAAAATATACATGTCTTTTTATATTAGATAATATTGTCGGTAACATAACTATAAGTGTTGGTAATGTACCGACACTTTTAGTTATGTTCAAGTGAGGGCGTTTTCCCATCACAGTTCGGCTGCGACTCCGGCATCTTCTTAAGCGGTTATATTCGAAGCATTCTAATTTAACGACGGTGACACGGACGACAGCGAACAATTTGCGATAAAGAAATATGTCTTTTCTTCACACGCATTTGAGCGAGTGTTTAAAGAGCGAACTCGATTTCTTCTCTCTACCACCTACGCAAACTAGCATCGAAAGTTCACAATGGATTTATTACAAACCCGTGACCTCTCTCTCGAACGACTCGCCGATAGAATTCGTCATCCCCGGACACGGAGAAGAATATTTAGATCTCACGCACATCATGCTGAGTCTTCGTCTATGCGTAGAAACAATCGCCGATTCCGCGAGACAGGCTTCAGGAACAAACGCCGAAAGAGTATGCGTAGGCCCCGTAAATCATTTGCTTCATTCTATCTTCAATCAAATCGACGTATATTCAATCAAAAGCTCGTGTCGCCTCCAAACAACGCTTACGCGTACCGAGCGTACATAGAGGCGTTGTTAAATTATTCTTCATCCACAAAAACTTCCCATCTATCTCTAACTTCCTGTCTATGGGACATGGATGCACCTGGACACATGGACAATCTGTTGGAATCAAATCCCGGCAATACCGGCAATCCCGCTCTCGCTAAGACGCGCTCGTTACATATCTGGAGGGAAAGCGTTAGATCTCATAGGACATCTCCATTGCGACGTTTTCAATCAAAACAAATTTTTAATTAACGATGTAGAAGTACGGTTGAGACTCGTTTGTTCAAAAGTTTCGTTCTGTCTTATGGAAAGTAGCGGATCATATCGAAAATTCATATTCTCGATGCTACCTTGTTAGAAGGGCGAAAATAAGCTCGGATTTGTTACTCGCGCATGCTAGAATGATGAGAAAAGTTACAGCCAAGTATCCGCTCACGAGAGTCGAAGTTAAAACAGTCACGATTAATAGTGATGTTATGCGTGAATCGTTAGATAATATAATACTCGGTCAATTACTGAAGCGAATAATAGTCGGTTTCGTTAGTAATAAAGCGTTTAACGGCGACAGAAAATTAGATTCGTTTAATTTCAAAAACCACGGAATAAATTTCTTTTCGCTGTACGTCGATGGCACACAAATTCCCAGTAGACCTTTGCAACCAGTTTTCTCCGAGGAGGATCCTCTTTACATCGAAGCTTATCAAACGCTTTTCTCGGGAACCGGTATTCATTTTTGAACGAAGAAAATTCTATAAGCAGAGACGATTATTTCGAAGGATATACTTTATTCGCTTTTGATCTTACTCCCGATCTATCCGCTAATTGCGCTGAACATTGGAATCTCGTCAAACATGGTAGTTTACGATTAGAAGTGCGATTCGTAAAGGCACTTTCTGAGATAGTAAATTGTATTATTTATGCCGAATTTGATAATGTCATAGAAATCTCGTCTCGTCAAGTCATCGTCGATTTTTCGGGGTAGATTTTTTATAGACGATTAAAAATTGTTCCCTCTCCGCTTCGCTCAAAACGCCAACATCATTGCGTAACGTTTCGAAAAATATTCAGTTTCGTTGGAGACACGCTCGACGTCGTTTCGTATAGAGCTTCACGTCAAATCACATAAGTTTTTTCGCAAGATGGATATAATCGTCGATATTCAGGATTTCCGCGATGAGGAGAAAAAGTTTATCCCTAAGGAAGTTGCTGTTGTAGCGATTGACGCTCCAATCGTCAATCATTGGATTATGATACTGTCGCAATCGTTTGCTGAATTGCCCGAAAAAATAAGGCAAAAAAACAACTGGCTGACGCGAAATCATCACGGCATTGAATGGTTCGATAGCGAAACTAATCCAAAATATTTTACATCGCAACTGTGTCAAATTACAAGATGCGTGCGTTACATTTATGTTAGAGGTAGCGAAAAAGTGAGTTACTTGCAGAATCTATTTTTTAGAAATATATATAATTTGGAAAACATCTCACCGGTATTCAAAAATCTGACGGTAGAAGAAGAGTGCGGAGGATATTGCGGACATCACGAATTTCGAAAATTCGGAATCTTTCATTGCGCATTACGCAACGCTTACAAACTAAAAAACTGGCTAGTTGCGCAAAATAATTTCAATAACTGCGACGGAGACAGCATTACTCAAACGACTTGCAATTCTCCCGAAAATTTGATAGTAAACGACGACGACGATGAAAATGAAAATATTAAAGCACAATCAAATAATAAAATAGAGAAGAAAAATCTGCAAAAAATCGAACAACTCGAAAGAGAAGAAGAAGGATTTGCGAAACTCATATCGTCTCTAATGATAGATAGAAACGAAATCGGTGCAGACGTTGAAAATCCGATATCTGTACAAGCCGAAAACAAGCTACCAAAGGAAGTTATTCAAATAATACCGCTTGTTCGTTCGTCTTCGCTGCAAACAAATGGACTCTCGCGAAATTCTGCAAGCATTGCGTCAGCTAGATGTCAAACATGTGGGAGTCTATCCTGTCGACAGATTGCCGATGGTGTGGACGAGGTCGACGGCCATCGTCGCTAATACGGACAATCATAATCGCCCAGGAGAACACTGGATCGCTTTCTTCCTCGACGAACATGCTACAGGAACATACTTCGATAGCTATGGAATACCGCCCTTGTATCCCGGATTTTTCCTTCGTCTCCGACGAAATTCCAACATCTATCGATGGAATACCGAACAACTACAAGGACTTTTCTCTTAAACCTGCGGACACTACAGTTGCGTATTTTTATATTATATGTGCAGCGGTTATGATCTTGATCGATTTCTTAGTCTTTTTTCCGAAAATTGCGAATATAACGATCATTTAATCGTAGAATTATTTCATAAAATTTTTCTTCACGAAAAAGAAACATGCAAAATATAACATTAATTAATAATGTGTTTAATTGTAAGAAGATATAAAAATATTTTTGTGAAGTACTACGAACTGTATGCAGGTATATTAATAAATGTGAAGATTCTTTGTCTTAATTCATGTTTAATATTTTTAGTTTTTTCCTTCTTCCTTTATAACTTCCTACCACGCGTTCAATCATCTACATGCTCATCTTTAATTTTCCATCATTAGAATCCACTGTAGCGTGACGTAGTCTAATTATTATCTCGTGCGGAGACTTTCTCTTTTCCGATAAAGCGCGTCATGAACCGTTCGAGCGGGCTTGTTTCAATGTTCCATAGTGGACCAGAGACGGAGTGGGGAGGTAAGGATTGTTTCATTGAGACATAGCGGCTACCACGAAGGAAGGTGGGAGTCCATTTCGCCAAGACATAGCGACTAAGGGCTAGGTAACGGAAATTTAATTTAGAGCCCTATACGGAGCCAGCGCTGGAGTGGGAGGATTGCTTCTTCGAGTCTTAGTACCGTGGAGATAGGGAAATAAAAATTTGTTAAATCGGGACATAGTCGGAGCCGACCAATCACAGACCTGGCAGCTATGGAGCAAGCCAATCAAAATCGAGAGGTGGGGTATTGTTTCTTCAGGTATTTAACACCAAAACTAAGTTCTCAATATCTTAGTCTACCAATCAGAACGCCCCCCTTCACTTCACCTGTCCCCGCCCACGGCGCCAGGGGGGGGAGTGGTGGGGGTTTGTTTTGACGCACCATAGTGGTCCATATCTACTTCTGATACAAGCAGATGAGATTCAGAATATTAAACTGATTGAAATCAATATGACAAATGAATAATTATTCATTTACTGCCTATTTGAGGCAGTAAATAAGCAAGAAAAAATTTTAAATAAATTATTCTATTCTAAAATCTATATAAATATAGTTCTAAATAAATTATATTTCAAGTTTTATAAGTTAAATTTAATTACTTTTATTATTTGCTTTATTATTATTATAATTAAATTTAATTAAATTAAACTAGTCTTTCCCCCTATGTGAGATATAATGATATAACATATATTGCATTATGTCATATTATAGTTATATATCATATTTATATGTAATATCGTTACATTATAAACAAATATATCCCCAATAAAATGTAAAATCTTAGACATTATGTAATATTTAATCTGTTTGATTACGATCCGGGCACGCCAAGTTTTTATAATTGACTTCGATTTAAAGACTGTGCGATTTAAAAATTGCACAAAATGTTTTTTTTAAATTATATACAGTATATAATAAATGTTTTAGGAATTAAAAGAATCCTAATTCTCATTTAGAGTGTTGATTTTAAATATTTTAAAAATCAAGTTTCTCTGAATAAATATAAAATGCGTTTTAATTTCTTATGGAAAATTTGTGTATAATATTTCTACAATGTAAGATTGATATTTCATGGCAAATATTATATCAAATTTACAAATTGCTCTTAAGTACTTGGCTAATACTAATTATTGATTTCATATTTAGTTTTTGATATTTATTTTTTAATATTTTTTTATGAAAATTATTTGTTGAGGTTCTGTTTTTTAGAAAAATGATTTTTTGAGGGAAAATTACTGTAAATTATTTTTAAGGACTTTTTTTATTAAATATTGTGTTGCATACAAGATAGAATATTCTTTATGTATTTGGCGTATTTGTTTTACTTTTGTAAGGTTTTTTTAAAGGGATATCACACCTTTTTGTAAAAATTTATATCCTTTCTGCAAATTATTTTTTTGGGGAAAATTTTTGTAAATTATTTTTAGGGATATTTTTTTATTTTTGAAAATTGTTATTACACGCTAAATTAGTCTTTTTACAAATCTTATCTAGCGGCACAGGTTTTATATTTTTATGGTGCACCGTTTCTGAAATATTAGATTTTACCCCCAAGGGATGGTTTTTAAAAATTGTTATAATACGCTTAATTAGTCTTTCTACAAGTCTTATCTAACGGCACAGGTTTTATATTTTTATGATACTCCCCAGACAGCACACATGTCCAAAAGACATCTAAAAGACGACTTAAAGACGTCTTAAAGTCTTTTAGACGTCTTTAAGACATCTTTTGGCCTTTTTGTGCTGTCTGGGTCCGTTTCTGAAATATTAGATTTCACCTCCAAGGGGTAGTTTTTAAAAATTGTTACTATACGGTAAATTAGTCTTTTGGAGAAACCTTAACTAACGGCGTAAATCCCATATTTCGGCGACGCATCATTTTCGAGATATTATTTTTACTCTTCAAGGGGTGGTTTTTGAAATTTGCTTTTATAAGGGATGGTTTTTGAAAATTGTTATTATATGACATTACTTTTTTTAATAATTTTATTTAATAACAGAAGTTCCGTATTTTTTTACGGCTCCGTTTCTAAGATATTAAATTCCATCCCGAAGGGGTAGTTTTTGAAAATTGTTACTGTACGATAAATTAATCTCTCACACGTACGTATATACATATACATATCACACGTATAGACGCATATGATTTTGTCTCTTAAAGCATTGTACATATCGAAGCAATAATCGTATACGCACGGTGTGAACGTGCTTGAGGGACAAACTCGCTTTGCGTGTGTGCGTGCGAGCATATGTATGTGAGTCTGAACATGGAGAAGAACGAAGAATGTTACAATTCTGATATTCGATCATCATTTCTCAGGATTGACTGCATCGATTTTATTCAAACGTCGCAATCGAAAGCTTATATTCACATTATATAAAAAGTGCCGTTAGATTTTTGCTTATGGTCTTAGTTTCTGAAATATCTTAATCGAAAGTTTACATGACGTGAAATTCCGGATAAGCTACTTACTTATTGTTAGTAGCGCCGCGTCGAGAGCAGTGACTCTCAATGCTCGAATCTTGTTTTTTATTTTTATTTATTTTTATGTACTTGGCGTCGCGATGCTACCGCGTCGCTTGATATTTTTGTATCTTATACGATATTTATTATATATTCAAATGTTGTGTTTAGGATTATAAATGTCTAGTATGATAAAAACTTCTGATAATTACATAGAATATATTTTCCAAATCTATTAGGGTGCCGTCATATGGCGTAACTTGCGTAAGCGTAACTTGCACCGACCAATCACATCGTTTCATTTAAGTATCAGCTTCCGCATAGTTATTTTATGCTCTTTACGCTATTATCGTTACGCCGAATCCAATTTTTGGCGGAAGAAACGCTGATGTATGTGTAGTAAGCGTGTCGTTCAGTATTGTTCAAGACATAGGATAGTATAGGTTGAAGAGGCATTGTCAAAAAGTTTTAATAAAATATGAATAACGATCAAATCTTCTTCCACTTTTGCCATCGTTTCCAAATAATTATTAATATTAAGTTAGGATCCATTATTATATACTTTTCTGTGGGTTAAAACCTCTGAATTATTTTCTAAATATATAAATATTAATATTCAAATTTTAATTTTATCTAAATTATTATAACATAATTAGGATTAATACTAGATTAATAATAGATTTAATTAATATTTTTTTGAATAGTGAGCCTACTGATAGTCCTTAACATGGCCTCAAGAACACATGTACTGTTAAAAAGAGTTAAAAGTAAGTTAAAAAGATTGAAGTAAATATATACTTTAACTTTATAAATATTGCACACATTCCGCTTTACACATACTTATATGCAGAGCATCGGTTCCCCATGATGCGTAGTTTTCGAGACGCATAAGTTACGAAGACCAATCGCAAATCTTCTTAGCATTTCCATTAGAGCTTATAACGGAAAATCTAATCTACAATTGGTTGTATTTGTTACGCATTCCGCACAATACGCCCCATGTGAAAGCCGACTTTCAAAATGACGTAACTTCAATTAAAAATTACTAGAATACGCAAGTTACGCTTACGCAAGTCACGCCGCATGTGCCGTCCCCTTAGGTGCCGTCACATGCGACGTGACTTGCGTAAGCGTAACTTGCGCCAACCAATCACATCGTTTCATTTAAGTATCAGTTTCCACCTAGTTATTTTACGCTTTTTACGCTATTATCGTTACGCCGAATCCAATTTTTGACGGAAGAAATGTTGATGTATGTGTATTAATAAGCGTGTCATTCAGTGTTGTTCAAGACATACATATATTCCATATAGCATATGATATAGCAGAAATATCACAGAAAAATGGCAATATATCAGAAATATTACATATTTTAAGAAAATATTGTAGAAATATTACTGACATATTACACGTTTATAAATAATATTGAAATATTACAGTTATATGTAATATATCACATTTTCAGTAGCAAAATGATATCAAATGATGTTTTAATGACATTTTTATTAATTAGAAACATCATTAAGACGTTATTAAAGTGTCATTTGATGTTACTTTCAAATTGGAATGCGCTAAAAACATATGACGTTTCCCAACTTTCCGCTGTTGAAGTGTTTGCTTCATCTTCTTCCACTTTTGCCATCGTTTCCAGATAATTATTAATATTTAGTTAGGATTCATTATTATATACCTTTCTGTGGGTTAAAACCTCTGAATTATTTTCTAAATATATAAATACTAATATTCAAATTTTAACTTTATAAATTATTATAATATAATTAGAATTAATACTAAATTAATAATATGTAGATTGAATTAATATTTTTTTGAATAGTGAACCTACTGGTATCACCGATTGTCCTTACATGGCCTCAAGAATACATGTACTATTTTATATTTACTTCAATCTTTTTAACTTTATAAATATTGCATACATTCCGCTTCACACATACTTGTATGCAGAGCGTCGGTTCCCCATGATGCGTACTTTTCGAGACACTTAGGTTATGAAAATCAATCGCAAATCTACTTAGCATTTTCATTAGTATGTACAACGGAAAATCTAATCTACAATTGGTGTTAGTTACGCATTCCGCGCAATACGTCCCATATGAATGCCGATTTTCAGAATAGCGTAACTTCAATTAAATTATTAGAATACACAAGTTAGGCTGAGTTTCCACTGAGTGCGTCACGCGTCGCGTCAACCAGCGTGAACCAATCAAAACATCCCATTGTAATAACATGTTTTCCGTGTTATTACAATGGGATGTTTTGATTGGCTTGCGCTGGATGACGCGACGCGTGACGCGCTCAGTGGAAACTCAGCCTTACGCTTACGCAACCCTAGTAGCACAATACATTGGCAAAATATTGGTATACCTTGGCTAAATATTGGTTATATTAGAAATGTCTTGGCCAATATTTCCCAATGTAAAACTAATATTGGTTGTTAACAAAATGCAAGTGTTCTGCCAATATTGCAGTGTCCATGATGACCAATATTGGCTACTAAATAAATATAAATATGTTGTCAATATGGTTGTATCCATTATAATATACCAATATTGGTTATGAAGTAAATGTAAATGTGTTGCCAATATTGTACGTTCATACATTATATGTGAATTTATTTAATATAATTTTTATATTTGCGGTAACTTTTTCTTTATAATTAATTAAAAAATCATATTATTTTTAGGAAATCTGCGCTTTTATAAAATCAGTAAATCAATCTGATAATCTGAATAAAAATCTGAAATTTGTAAAAAATTTTGCTAAAATTTTGGCTCGTTTTTTTGCGTGTGAATGTATAGCAAGTAACTAACAAAGATATCCAGTGGATATTCATATACTTCCACAAGCTTCGCGCCTTGCCACTAGGTGGCGAAAAGGAAAGCGCCTAACCCGAGAGTGGGACCGAAGCTATCAGATTGCATACGCTGCGTCCAGCGGCAGCGGGATTTGTATCTTTTCCATTGTACCACTTTCGCACACTAAGGCATGAGCTCTCATCCGTGTACGCTCGACGTTCGGCCACTTTCGGTTATCTTCGGTTTACAGAGAAAGACGGATAGATTAGCTTCTGTTCCCTTCTCTCCTAAGAGGTCTATGCGAGTTGACGATGCAACATGTGTGACGTTTATTATCACATAATCTTTCCCTATAATCTTTTCCTATTAATTCTTTTTTGTAAACTTTATATATTGTATAAAAAAATGTATAACATTAATAAATAATAATTAATAAATAAATTTTACATAAATTTTTACATAAAAAGATAAATGTTATATTACAAAAATAGAGGTATAAAAATTAAATATACAGGGTATCCCAGAACACCCATACACCCTTTTTAAAATGAAAATAAATGGCTTTTATCAAAAATCCCGAACAATTTTTAAGTAAATCGGGTACGCTCTATCAAATGGTGATATTTTCAACTTTTTATTTCGACCGGAAACACGTCATCCGGATCGGAAGTTGAATTTTTTTAGGGGAACATTATAAAAACTTTTATAAAAAAAATCAATAGAAAAATATTATGTGTGATATTATGTGGATCCAATGGATACAATAGACCTTCTCGAGAGAGAAGGAGATAGAAGCTAATCTATCCGTCTTTCTTTGCCAAAGGTAACCGAAGGTAACCGAAAGTAACCGAAAGTAGTCGAACGTCGAGCGTACACGGATGAGAGCTTATGCCTTAGTGTGCGAAAGTGGTGGGGATACAAATCATGCAGCCGCTGGACGCAGCGTATGCAATCTGGTAGCCTTGAGTGGGACTCCATCTAAGGCAGTATATAAGGCCGCGGCACAGGTCCCACGAGTCACGCCTTATCAGTCAAAGAGCGCGAACTATTATAGCCGCACTTCTTCTAGCTTTTGCAAGGAGCTCCAGAGCTCCATAAATTAATCGCAGACGGTTAATTTTTTTTTTTTTGATGGCGAATTCCGTCATATATTAGAAACTGATCTATATCCAATGTATAAATATTTGGGTATGTATAATTAACCAATCTTGGTTAAAGATGAAAATAATATATTCGTCCAATATTACAATTCAATATTGGCTAAAAAGCTGTAAATAGTCTGGATGGTCTAATTTCGGATGAATAAAGGAGAGCAACTGAAGGATACAATCTTTTAATATACAAGTCACTATTCACACTTTATTCAAGGCACAATGATACAATGGTTTTCGACTCGACTGTAATAACGCGTGTAATGATATCAGCGGTTCGGAGCAAAAGTGCGTAGCTCCGGTTTCTTTCCGGATAAGGATCCTCAATCGAAGGATCTCGAAGGATCTCGAATGTATAATCATATCCGGTATAACAGCGCCATCGCGTAGCGCTGCGTTTGCAGGATCGGCTGTTAGCGCCCTCGCAAATTTCGTCTGCTATAAGTCCGATAGGTGCTGACATCTTACAGCTCGGCCATTCTGCAATAAACTTCGTCTCGAAGTTTAACTATATATATTTTCGGCACAATTTAAACTGAAAAACTTGGAAAATTATCATTAAATTCAGTCGTCGCTAACAGTGTAAAACCATCACAGTTTTTTACATTATTACAGGTAAGTATTTTTGGTACATAGATTTCTTGTTAAACCATATATATATATATATACAGGGTGGACCATTTTAACCTTTAATGGAGAATAACTCGAAAACCAAGCCCGGGAGAGAAAAATGTTTCAGACAAAAGTTGTTTGGTTTCGAGGGGGCCATAAGATGGTATCATTGGTTTGACCTTGAAGAGTTATTTGAAGGTCACATGAAGGTCACCTTTAATTTCTTAAATGGAACCTACTATTTGTCATTGCATATTCTTGTAGCTTATCTCGAGAGCTTTCCAAAACACTATAATTAAGTACCTTTTCGTTAAGTACTTTTTGAGTTATGAGGCTTGAAATAATTTCTTAATTTTACATAAACCATAAAATATCTTGTAAAATATTCATTTTTCGATTATCTTACCTTAATACTTTTACGTACAAAATAATGAGAGGAATCGATTGGTGTAAAGAAAACACAAAATTGTTTCGAAAAAAAAAATGTAATTTGCAATTAACAATTACATTTTTTTTTTCGAAACAATTATGTGTTTTCTTTACACCAATCGATTCCGCTCATTATTTTGTACATAAAAGTATTAAGATAAGATAATCGAAAAATGAATATTTTACAAGATATTTTACGGTTTATGTAAAATTAAGAAATGATTTCAAGCCTTATAACTCAAAAAGTACTTGAGGGGAAAATATTTTATTATAGTGTTTTGGAAAGCCCTCGAGATAAGCTACAAGAATATGCAATAAAAAATAGGAGGTTCCATTTAAAAAATTGACGGTGATCTTCACGTGTCCTTGAAGCAACTATTCAAACTAATGACACCACCTTATGTCCCCCTTGAAACCATACAACTTTTGTCTGAAACATCTTTTTCTAAAATTAAAAATAAGAAAGTTATTTGGGGTGGGACATTAAAATGGGACACCCTGTATAAGTGATAGCTTTGTTTTTGTAAGTAAAACAACATCTATATAATAAATCAATATAACTTCTAATTAATTTCTATTAGTCATCCATAAAAGTTCCACAAAATATCTATAATTATTCCATATAATGTATACATATGATATCCATGAAATCTTCACTAAATATATCTATAATTATTCAGTATAACATACATATGACATCCATATAAAGAGTAATCATAGATATTTCATGGAGTTTTCATGGATGTCATATGTATGTTATATGGAGTAATTATAAATATTTTGTGGAGTTTTTATGGATGTCATATGCACGTTATATGGAGTAATTATAGATATTTTAAGGAGTATATAATAACAAATTTATAAGTATACTTTTAAAACGTTACCTAAGAATTTTAAATAAAAATTAAATTTTTTGCTTTTTAGAGAAATAATATGTAGAAATCTATCATACATCAATAACAGATGTGTAGTAGATATCTATGATGGATTTGTAGATGACATCTACCATGGAGGTAATATGGAGTTCTATTAGAGACATAGTTGTATGTAGTGTTGTGCCCGCGCCGTGGGGGACGGGACTTCAGGGTTTTTCGCCCAAAGGATTAGGACCCAGGCAACAAATGTAGACACTCCGTACTTGATAGTAAAGGAATATATTTCGGTCGTTCTTCTTACACTGGCCTTACGCTACTCTTGTGTTTGTCTTATACGCTAGGGTTAAGCGTAGCGAGCCTACTTTAGTCAATGCGGCGGCTTATATTGTTGATGACTTCAGATTTCTTTCTGCCACCCCGTCGTGGTGATCGGTTTATATATCGTTGGGTACAGGAAGGATGAGGTGTCCCTGGGCCGGAGCGCGGTTCGTGCTCCGTTTTGTTATGCTTATTCAGCTTTGGCCGTGACTTGCTTTTCTTTTCGTCACGTTTTATTTTTATTTCTTAATATCTTAATATCTTATTTCCTAATCTCTTTCTTTTAGTTTAATTAAATTATTATTTCGTCGGGTTACGACATCCTTCCCTCCTTGGAGAAAGAAAATTTACTGGCGGTAAATTTTCTTTACCTGTTTTCAATTATATCTATTTTGTTTAGTATAATATTGCTGTGTTGTTTGTCGGTGAGTCTGGTTGGTAGGGTCTGTCGTAGATATGTTCTCTTGATATTCGCGGTATGCTTATTGGGTTTAATATTGCGTTGACTGGTGCTTTCTTTTTCGCTTGGTTCTTTTTTATCGCATAAGTTATCGCTACAAGGCTGACTATTATTACCGTCCCTGTGATACTTGAGATCGCCGGGTATAGTATATGTTCTCGAATCTGTAGGTTGTCTTCGTTTATTTGTTCGTCTATGTCGGTCAATGTTTTGCTGAGTTCCATTAATTCTGATGGGTTTTTTATTATTTTTCGTAACTTAATTGTCTCGATTCTATTTAGTAGTCTGTCTGTTTGTTTTTTGGGCGTTAGTGTTAAATTATAATCTGGTATGTGTGTTTTGATGTACGTTACTAGTGTAGATTTTTTCGTTCTTATTATTACGTTGGGTGTTACGATTTTACATTTCCCTCTAATCGTTAACTGTCCCGTTCTATCAATCTCGACTTTCCGTGTCGTCTCGTTCTCGCACGTTATCTCTACCTGCTGTTTCGCTCGCGTGGAATATATCCATGTGTTCGCGTTACTTAACGTTGTCCATATCGTTGTGTTCGTGTGTACGTATTTTATGTTACAGTTGTCTGTGTGTTTTTCTAGTTGTACATATGTCTGTATTTCACACAACGCTTGGTCATCTACATGATGTATCGGATAGTTTTGTTCGCATACATATTCGTTGTTATTTCGCATACATTTTTCTAATTCGTTTTCCGTGGTTGTAAAATATGTTCGGCTGTCCATGTCTACCGCTATTATGGGTTGGTTTACCTCTATACATATAAAGGTGTTGTTTTGTTTGTGGGTGGGTAGGGGTGTTGCCTTTATTATATCATATGTGGGGTACATAATTAGTGGGAGTTTTATTACCGTAATTATGCCTTCGTTATCGTAGTATGCGCTAATCGCTATAAATTTTTCGATTGTTCCCCAATTTTCCTGTGTTATTTGAAAGGGGAAGTGCGTTCCTTGTGGTACTTGTGTCGCATTTCCTTAAGGTTATCAATAATTGTTTCGATCGGTATTAATCTTATGTTTATTATTCCACTTTTTGTGCTGGTTAGGTGGTCAATAATGTCTGTAGTATCGATTATTAGATCTCTAATGATTGCATTTAATACGATGAAGTGTTCGTCCATCTCTTCTCTATCTCCAAAACTTGCTGTCGTTCGTAGCCAACTTTGTCGCATTTTTTCCGTTATATTTAGAAATCTTTCTTCGTTTTCTTGTATAATTTTTTCTGATTCGTCCACATGTGCGATAGTTGCGTTTAATACTCTTACTTGATTTTTTAATGCGTGCTGCAGCGTTTGTTGTTTTCCCTTTATTAATTTTAATTGTTCAGTGATGATCTTTTCATCGTCGGCGTCCATTGTGCCGAATAGCGTTTTTGCTATTGTTCCGAGGCCGTTTATTAGTCCTCTTCGTGTTTTCTTCGTTAATTGGTAAGTTTTCCTCAATCGTGTCAATAAGGTTTCTGCTTTTTTTATATTCCTTCTCTGTTACTTGTAGTAATATGCTGCATGTTTCTTTCATTTTTTGTTCTAATGGCTTGTCGTAGCATAATGCTCTTGTTTGTGCCATATATCCCGTTACTTGTTCTTGTCGGTGGTCCATTGCTGTGATGTCTGCTCTGATCACCATTTTCCATGTGGACTCGACTTGATTAATTTTTCCTATTTTTTCAAAATATATGCCTGGTTCGTGCCGGAATTTTTTTATTTGCCAGGTCTTATAGGTGTCAGGTTCTTCTGTCCTGCCTCCGCTCAGGGCAGTGAGACTCCTGCAATACATGGGTATCATATTACGTCGTTGCGTTTTCCTAAAGAGTTTTATGCTCTCGCTGTCTTTTATCTAATTCTTTCTTAGGTTTGTTAACGTTTTCCTCCCCCTCTCTCTCTCTTTTTTCCTTTTTGTGTGTTTAATGTTCGATAAAGGCTTTTAATCGGTTCACGTGTACGCGTATTGTTCTTCTTCCCATTTTGATCGTGTAGTTCACGTCGGAATTTTTCCCGGTGATTACGTAAGGCCCTACCCATAGGGAATCTAGTTTTTTCGATCGTCCTCGGCGAACTGTTTCGTCGTGTAATAGGACTTTTTCTCCTACTTCGAATTTCGTTTCACGTGTCTTCCTGTCGTAGTTTCCTTTAGCCTTCATCTTTTCGTTGCGTATATGCTCTTTCGCAACTTGTTGCGTCGCGCGCAATTTTTCTTTGAGTTCGTTCGCGTAGTCTTCGTACGTATATGTGGGTCTTGGAGGTTGTGATAGCGTTGTCGGTAGAATCGCAGTATGCCCGTAAATCAGTTCGAATGGGGTGAATCCTGTTGCTGTGTGTGGAGTTGTATTATATGTAAACATTGCGTATGGAATCCACTCGTCCCAGTCGGTCTGATCTGCATTTATATAATGTCGTAGGTATTCAGCTAGTGTCCGGTGTGATCGTTCCAGTGCTCCGTTGCTTTCCGGATGATACGCTGTCGTCTGTATTTTCTCGATTTTCAATAGTTTGCAAGTATTCTTGAATATCTCGCTTAGGAAATTTGTCCCTTGGTCGGTTAGAATTTTTTCTGGTATACCGTGCTCGAATATGATTTTAGTTGTGAATTCCCTCGCGATTGTCGCGGCTTCTTGGTTCGCTATCGGTATCGCCTTGCTAAATTTCGTCAGATTGTCTTGGAAGGTTAATATATATTTGTTTCCCTTATTTGTAATTGTTAATGGTCCTACTATATCTAATGCGCATTTCTCAAATGGTTTGTCGGCGGTATCTGTTAATATTAATGGCGCTTTGTTTTTTTTTGACAGTTTATTTTTCTGACAGAGTTCGCATTTCGTTATATAGTTTTCGACGTCCTTCGTCAGCCCTTTCCAATCGTGGGTCCTTCGAATCCGGTTTATCGTGCGTTCAATTCCCTGATGTCCTCCTAAGGGTGCGTCGTGATATTCATATAGTATTCTTTGCTTTTCGTCCTCTGTATATTCTTTCTTTGTCGTAACGTCGTCTGTCTCTTTCTCTTCGACCGCGTTGATGTCCGCCACATGCCGACTTAACGCGTCAGCATTTCTGTTTGCTGTCCCGGGCTTGTGTATTATTACATAATCGTATTCTTCTAGTTTAAGCCTCCATCTGATTAATCGGGATCCGGGGTCGGTGACATTGAATAGCCATACAAGCGATTTGTGATCCGTGACAATGGTGAACTTTGTTCCATATAAATACGGTCGGAAATGCTTAACGGCCCATACTATAGCGAGTAATTGTTTCTCGGTCGTGTTATAGTTTAATTCGGCCTTTGACAGTACACGGCTTGCATATGCTATTGGCCGGTCTTGCCCTATCTGGCCTTGTGATAATATGGCTCCGATTGCGTAGTCGGAGGCATCCGTTGTTACTATAAATTCTTCCGTAAACTCTGGATACTTTAATACCGGCGCTGTCGTCAGCTTTTCTTTTAATGTCTCGAAAGCGTTTTGTTGTTCTTGCGTCCACTCGAAATTTTTTCCTTTCTTCGTTAGTTTCGTGAGCGGTTTCGCTATCTTGGAAAATCCTTCGATAAATTTTCGATAATATCCGGCTAGTCCTATAAATGCTTGTATGTCCTTAACCTTCTTTGGTATAGGAAAATGTTTTACAGCTTCTAATTTAGCTGGATCCGGTGATATTCCGTTTTCCGTTATTTTATGTCCAAGGTACGTAACTTCTTTCCTCAGAAATTCGCATTTGTCAGGTTGCAATTTTAGTCGATTTTCCCGCAATCTTCTCAATACTTCTCTCAATCTTTTGTTATGTTCCGTTAGGCTGACTCCAAAAATTACGATATCATCTAAATATACTAGACATTTTATTCCTTGTAGTCCGCTTAGCACCGCGTTCATTAAACGTTGGAATGTGGCGGGCGCGTTTTTTAATCCAAATGGCATTCTATTAAATTCGTAATGCCCGTATGCCGTGGAAAACGCTGTCTTGCATTTGTCGCTCTCTTCCATTTCAATTTGATGGTACCCTGATGCCAAATCGAGGGTTGTGAAGTATTTTGCATTTCCTAGTTGATCTAGTATGTCGGTGATATTCGGTAGAGGGAATGAATCGCCTACCGTTAGGTCGTTCAATTTTCGAAAGTCTACTACCACTCTCAATTTTTGTTTTCCAGACGCATCTGGTTTTTTCGGGACAACCAATAAGGGTGCGTTTCATTGGCTTACGCTTTTTCGAATTATTCCATTTCTTAGCATCTCTTGCACTTGTTTATTCACTTCGGTTTTTTGTTTCTCTGGTAGCCGGTACGGTCGTATGTTGACCGCTGCGCTATCCGCTTGCGTTGCAATTCGATGTGTCACTGTGTTTGTACATGTGAGCGGCTCTCCCTCTGTGTGGAATACGTCGCTATATTCTCCGCAGATTTCCTTTACTGACCTTTCCTCTTCTTTGTTTAGATGTCCAGTGCGGAGATCCTGCAATATTTTCTCAGTGCGCCGGGGGATTTTCCCCTCCACTTTTGTGCAAGTTTTATTTACTTCTGCTGTTTCTTCGGTTTTAATTTCCTCTAGTGATATTTGAGGCATTAGTATTTCGACCTCGTTTTCATTCGTGTTTATTACGCTCGCGGGGCATAAAAAATTTTCGGGCTCTACTAGGCAGTTCCCTATAAATACTCCTGGTATTATTTCTTCTGCTCTGGTTATCCCCATCATGTTGATTGTAGTTGCTACTTGCATTATCGTCTCGCTCCGTGGTTGTAACGTGATCTTCCGATAAGGATATAGTCTTAGTATATTCCGTCCGATTCTTAGCTGTTTTGTGGCGTAATTACATATCGCCTTTTGTTCTTTAAGGAAGTCTATTCCCAATATTCTTTCATATTCCGAAGGGAAATCGTCTTTCACGACATACAGTCTGTGTTTTATTTTCCCATCTCGTAGGTTTATGGTGGCGTTTATCCGCCCAATTGGGTGGATCTTGTGTCCGGTCACACCTGTGAGGATTATTTTATCCTCGGTTATCATTGTCTCTCCTTTTAACTTTCCTACTTTAATAAGTGAAATGGCCGCTCCTCTATCGCATAATAGGTTTGTTTTTCCTCCTTTTGCCTCCTGCATGGGTAATGCAACTAAATCCAGGCCTGTGTGTGTGTGAGGTGTTCGTCTTATGTGCGATACGTGATACTCGCTGGCGGGCCTTTGTTTTTCCTCTTCCTTGTTTTCTTCGTCACTCTCTTGAGCGTAGTAGGTCTTCTTTTTCTTTCTGTCGTGATTATATCGATTTTTGTTGTCTCGTGCCGTTTGATTCGGCTTTTGGCGGTTAGGTCGATCTCTGTTAGGTCGTCCGTGTAGCAGCCAACATTCTTCGCGATTGTGACCAGTTTTCTTGCAATGCAGTATTTGTCAACGGTATTTACGCGCGAGTGTCGCTCTGGTTTCGGTAATGAAAACCGTGTAGCGTAACGGCTCGTACGGCATTCTCGCCCATGATGCCCTAATTTTCCGCATTTTTGGCA